>NC_057794.1:137411911-137753840 GCF_018294505.1 Triticum aestivum
GCCCCATCCTAAATCCTAAGATAGATAGTGGGGTACCTCTCCGGCGAGCCCCCCCCACCCCCTGAAAATTGACTGACCCAAAAGTCGATTCAGTCGACTGAAGTGTAGCTAAATCGGAGCAGCATCGCAAGCAAGAGCGAGAGCAGCATCGCGAGCAAAAGCAATAGCAAGAGAAGACTAGGCAGGGGACCGAGAGCAAGAGCAGAGCAGCAGCGCGAGCAAGAGCTAAAGCAGCAGCAGCTCCTACTGATGTGGACGTCGCCGCCGAGGGAGCGACGCCGTGGAGGAAGTGGCCGGCGACGCCGCCATGGATGGAGCCGCGCCGTGTCAGCTCGGGACCAAGTGCCGGCAGCACCGTGAGATCGAGTCAAGAAGAAAATGCGGCGATTAGTGTACAACCTCTTTGGTGGCGCCGATTAGGCCGCAGCTTCATCCGAGGAAACAGTGATGATGATGCTCTTCCAGTGGTGCAGGTGAAGACGGTGGTGTGGGAATGGATATGGCGCGAAAGACGAAGGGAACGTCGAGGCAGCTCCTTGGAGGTGGAGGACGGGGTGGCTGAACCGGCGTGATGATCAGATCAACGACGGATCCTCATCCGGTACGGTGGATGAGGGACGTCGAGGTGTTGTTGTGGACAACGTCGTCGGGGAAGAGGCTCTGGCTGGGTGGCGGACGGAGCAGGGTGTGGGGTTTCGTCGCGGGATTTCGCGGCCTCGGTGTACGAATGGGTGGGCGGATGGGATGGCAGTGGGGAACCATGGCTTAGAGACGCGCTTGTCCAAAATGTGGGGTAAGTTACGAAAGTACCCCCACCGATTTTAGGCGGTTCTTTCGGTTCAGGGGTACCACGGGCATTTCGCGTGTCGGGATTTCACAGGAGGTGGTAGTTTTCACGCGCGTTGTAATTTCGGAATAGCAAGGCGCGGGTTGAGATGGAGGGAGTTGTCGGAGCACAACGAGACAAAGATATATCTTAAATATTTCGGGCTAACAAGGCGCGGGTTGAAATTTCTGGACAAGCCTAACGTGTACTGTACCAAATCAATGTGCACTACAAATGTCATTCAAAACTTTGAATTCATGTTACGTTCAATTAAAATATTTCGCTACGTGTATAATGCATGCAACATACTACTCAAATGAACGTTTTAGTGCATTCCAAACGTATATACTACCGCTTCAATATGAACTAAATTTGAATTCGTTTCTCTATTTGAATAAGATCTACAGTAATGATTGTTGTGAAGTCAAAGCATTTGAATTCATTTCTCTGTTTTAATAAGATCTACAATCATCATTATTGTCAAGTTAAATCATCGTTTGTGTATTATCTTCAAAGCACACCACATGATAAGTCTCGAGTTACATATGAACTATGTGTCCTATATGAACTCGAACTAGATTTTTTGAATCCACTTTATTTTGATTTCAAAACACATTACATTTCTAGATCTAGCTAGATCTTCATAATCTAAACCATGTCTCATGTGTATAATGTGTTTATCACATTATGCATGGTGCCCTGCCCCCTACGCCTACAAGTATTTAGATGTGAGTTGCAAACACCACACATTACCACAAATTCAAATAAAATGTGAGAATGTTCGATATATAGTATTGTTTAGATTGTTTGATATTTAGTTGTAAGCTGCAAACACCACACATTATCACGAATTCAAATAAAATGTGAGATTGTTTGATGTATAGTACGGTTTAGATTGTTCGGCATTTAGCTGTGAGTTGCAAACGCCATGCATCATCACATTATGGTATAACATGTGCACAGCACGTGTATCACCGCTATATTCATGCATGCAATGTTTAAAACACTATGATCTCCTATTCAAATATATGAATCCGCTTTCATATCAAATTATGATCTTTGTTAGTCTCTTACACCCACACAATCCTCTAACCTTTGTAGCTACCACTAACTTCCTCTCGTGCATGCACACGCCCTCCTCGCCCCCCCTCCCTTGGCATTCTATCCACCGGGCACATTCATTTTTTTCTTTAGGTCGTTCTCCCAAAGTCACCACAACTCCTTTCCGACACACACCGATCGATAAACCTCTCCAGCGATGCCTGCCTACAACATACACACACACCTTCAATCTCCTCCTTTATGTGTCCTTGCCTCGTGTCTCTCATATGGTCAGACACACGTGTAAACTCTCGCCCCTCTTTTCATCGATCTCACAACCGCACACTCCTCGCCCTATCTAGCTAGTAGTTGGGCCTCTCGCACCACCTCCTAGCTCCATTCTCTCTGTCTATCCGTCTCGTTGGGCCTTATTTGCCTCTAACAAATGGACGTACACCGACCGATCTCTTGCTATACATATAGCTACTAGGTCCTTATAACTCGTTTTTACCCACACATCAATCGATCTACCTCATTAGTTGTGTCTCTCCCTTCCTCCGACAAACAAGAATTGATCTACCGATCTAGTTAGGTTTGCTTACCTAACACATGGTTCCCCTTCATCATCCATGGATGCGTCCCGACAGATCTATCATGCACAAGCACACACAGAAACACATCCCCACTCTTATTGATAACATTGCAGTTCCACCCTCAGTTTGTCTAGTAGGCCTCTCCCACCATCTTCGAGAAGCAACTCCATCACCCATCCAGCACTCAAACCCTCACCCTCCCTCTCCTCCCTCTCTCTCTCATCTCTCTCTCTGTCCCATCATATTTACCGTCCTTCAGTTATGTATGGATGTCGACCAATATCCCTCAAGACATAGCTGGGTCTCTCCTTCTCAACACATATATGAGTCATTCTACCTCTATAGTTAGGCCTCTGCCTACCCCTCCCCCCACCCCCTCCCTGTAAGTGCATCTAGTGCCACCCCTAGTTGGTTTTGGAGTATTGACGACAAACCTAGTTGAGGGACTAATGTGTTTGTCAGAATTGCAGGATAACACAGGTAGAAGTCCCTCATTGATTCGGTTTCACTACCAGAGATGACCCCTAAAAATGTATGAAGACATTGAAGCCAAAGGTGGTATATGAAGATATTCACATTGAAGACTATGACAAAAGAAGACACGTTATGAAGCCTATGGAGATCGAAGACTTAGATCTTTCGTAGTTCTTTTTCTTTTTGTGTTGAGTCATAGGAACCACCGTACTGTTAAGTGGGGTCCAGGAGAACCAGTCAGAATGACTGAAGTGATGCCTAAACCAAAAACCTATGTCTTCGAGCGAAGACAATGAGAGCGAATCTTGTCCAGAGCCGGACAAGTCAGCTTTGCTTGTAGCCCAAGTAAAGTTGCCATGAGAGTTTGAAATCTGACCGTTGAGACACGTGTCAGTTCCTTAGTGACCCAGGGTCATTTCGGACAAATCAGGTCGGGTTGCCAAGTCGCTATAAATAGCCCACCCCCTACAACCATAAACGGTTGGTTGCTCAGATTTCAGTGCACGGCTTTTGTCGTTTGAGAGAAACCCACCTCAAAGCCTTTGAGAGAAAATTCCTAGCGAGGAGAAAAGCCCTAACCACCCAGAGCCAGATAACATTGGGCATCACTTAAGTCTTCTTGTCTGTGTGATCTGAAGACTTATTACACTTGAGGACTATGCATCCCCAGACGGTTAGGCGTCGCGTTCAGAGCATCCAAGAGACATTGTGGATTGCCAGTGAACGAAGTCTGTGAAGGTTTGGGAGTCTACCTTGAAGACTTACCAGAGTGATTGGGTGAGGACTATGTGACCTTAGCTCAAGGAGAATACGGTGAGGACTTGGTATCCTGAGCTGCGTGTTCAGGACTGGGTGTCCGGGACTGTGTGTCCTAAGGTTTAAATACCTAGCCGCTCCAACCAGACGTACAGTTGTCACATCAACTGGAACTGGTCCAACACATCATTGTCTTCAACGAGTCACTGGTTTCATCTTCACTTCCTTTTACTTACTGATCACTCATTGTGAAGTCATTGCATGTCTGTTCTATCTTTTGTCTTCACAACGTGAGTGTATGATCTGTTTGGCTTCATAGTATCTTCCTACCTGATCCTAATTACACTACAGCTATTTGTCACTATGCTTTCACTCTGTTGATACTTGACCATGGCTTGCCTAGTGTAGTCTAACTTCCGTTGCATAGTAATAGGCATATCTCTACTGTTTGTCTTCATAACTTCCATGTTTTGAAGACTTTCATAAAAATCGCCTATTCACCCCCCCCTCTAGTCGATATAACGCACTTTCAATTGGTATCAGAGCTAGGTGCTCCCTTGTTCTGTGTGATTCAGTTTAACCACCTGGAGTTTTAGCTATGTTGACTGCAGGGATAATCAAAGTCTCCGCTGCATGCCCCGTCTTCGATGGAACTGAATATCCCTACTGGAAGAATAAGATGTGCATGCATCTTGAAGCTATTGACATCGACCTATGGTATGTCGTCGAGAATGGCGTTCCCCAGGCTGGAGAAGGTGTCACTGCTGCTGATGTCAAGAAATTCGTTCAACTGGACTCTACTACCAAGAACATCATCTGTGGTCATCTGACCAAAGGACAGTATGGCCGTGTGAGTGCTTTGAAGACATCCAAGCTGGTCTGGGACTGGCTCTCCAAGGTCAATGAAGGCATCTCAACACAGAGAGATCAAAGAATCAGTGTCCTTCGCAATCTCTTCAACCGCTTCAAGCGAAATGACAATGAGAATGTCCAGCACACATTTGATCGACTCACTGACATCACAAATGAGCTTCAAGCCCTCGGGCCACTGAGATCACCAAGCATGAAATCGTCAAGACGCTGCTGAGATCACTTGATAGTTCGTTTGACATTCTAGCCCTGATGATTCAAGAACGTCCTGATTTCAAGACACTCGATCTGTCTGACATACTCGAGAGGCTCAACACACATGAGTTTCAGCTTTCTGAGAAAAGAGATATCTACGGTTTAAACTATGGGCGAACTCGTGCCTTGAAGGCAAAAGCTGTTTCCTCATCTGAAGAAGAATCTGACAGCAGTTCTGATGATCCTGAAGACATTGGAAGGGAACTTGCAATGCTTGTGAAGAAGTTCCAAAAGTTCACCAAGAAGAAAGGCTTTAGAAAGTCTTCACGATCAAGCTCAAGGAATGATGAAGCTTCTGCTCATGACTACAAGAAGAAAACATGCCACAAGTGCAAGAAAACTAGACACTTCATCTCTGAGTGTCCACGGTGGGACAATGAGAACAGAAGGAAGAAGAAGAGCAAGGAATATGACTCTGACGACAAGAAGAAGAAGAAATACTCAAAGTCTTCTTCCAAGTCTTCCTCAAAGTCTTCATCACACAAGAAGAGCTCATCTGGCAAGGCACCTGCGTTTGTTGGCAAGCAAATGGATTCTGAGGAGGAGTCCGCTTCTGAGGAGGCAGAGGTGGAGTCTGAGGAGGAGTCTGATTCTGGCATTGCAAGTCTGGCTACATCATACGTCGCCAAGTCCATCTTCAACACTGAAGACAATGACTTCATCATCGACACCGATGCAAATGACAAGGACGACTCCACTCCTACCTACTACTTCATGGAACGCGGTGCCAAGGTAAACACACGCACTACTCGCTATCAAACATCCAGTGACGATGACTCTGATTGTGATTCAAAACCCAGCTACAAAACACTTGCTAAAATTGCAACTGAACAACAAAAGGCCATGGAACATATTCAAAAACTGTTAGACAGAAGCGATGATCTGTTGGGTGCTGAAATGACTCGATCTGAATCCTTAATTGAAGACATAAAAAATCTTCACGTTAAGTATCAGGAACTTGAAGATCGTCTTGATACTCTCTCAACAACTCATGAAAAGCTTTCCTATGATTGTCTTCAAAGGAAGCAAGAACTTGAGAAATTGAGAGCGGCTCATGAAGATCTTCAAAAGGAAAACGAGTCACTTCGCACTAAACAGATCAGTTCCACTTAGGAAGGATTTGAACCACCATGTCTTAAATGCATTGAGCGTGATAATGCTACTTCTGTTGCTGAATGGTCCACTGCTACTGCTATTGTAATATCTTCAACTGTTGATGTGGTAAGTAACCCCTCTGCTGAGGATACCACTGCTATTGCTGATGAGAATGCTAGGTTGAAGACATTGCTTGAAACAGGGATGTACAAAAGTCTTAAAGGACATCAGACATTATGTGATGTCCTCAAGAAGCAGATTCTGAACTGAAACCCTAGGAAAGAGGGTGTTGGGTTCGTAAGGAAAATAAATGCAGATGGCTCTTACTGGAAACCTGAGCAGTACCCCAAAACCAAGTGGGTTGCTGCAAAGGAACCTTCAGCAGATCCATCCAATTTATCTGGCTGCACTTGTGCTAACCCCATTATCATTGATGAATCCTTTGATGCAAACTATATACTATTTAAGAATCAGAATGGTGAAGTGTTTGCCAGGTGCATTGGTACTACTGCAGGAATGGACCGCCTATGAAGAAGATCTGGGTTCCGAAAAAGTGTCTGGAAAATCTTCATGTGAATGTCTTCATGACACCTCACTTGAAGAAGACAAACCTCAGACCAAAGGCTTCATACGGTCCAAAGGCTTCATACAAACAGAGGACTCACCCGAGTCACACTAACGCAAATGTTTTGCAGGGAAACCATACTCAGGCATATGAATATGAGAGCGGTTCATCAAACCGTCATGTTCATATGACCAAAAATTATTCTGCTTATTCTTATGAGTACTATTGTCCACCTGCAAGACTGTTTGCTAAGGCTTCAAAGCCAAAATTCTCAGATGCTGCACTTAGACTTATTGCTTCTAAGCCACCCTTGAAGATGTAGGTGGTTAAGAAGGCTTAACTCTCTTTTGCAGGGAAAGGTCTCCAGCAGAAAACCAAAATCTTCTGATGCTATTGCTGGGGACCTTAAAAATCTTGTAGGGCGCAAGATAAAATGCCCGAATGGCATCATTATGTACTTCGTTCCTGAATCGCATGCTACTCTCCCTATTAGTCCTAATCTGGATCTAAGTTTTCATAACCCACTGGTTCGTCAAATGTTTTTGCTTCACAATTCTCTTCATGAAGCCTATCCCCCTAACTGCACTGTAGGGTACGACACCAGCGTCTTCAAAGTCTTCAGAATGGATTATTGACAGTGGGTGTACAAATCACATGACTGGCAAAAGAAGCCTTCTTATGGACTCAACCTTACGTCCATCCGACAAGAGCCACATCACATTTGCTGACACTGGTAAAAGTAAGGTATTGGGTCTAGGTAGAGTTGCAATCTCAAAGGATCAACACATGGATAAAGTCATGCTTGTTGAATCCCTTGGCTTCAACTTAATGTCTGTCTCAATGCTTTGTGATTTGAACATGATCGTAATGTTTGGAAAATATCGTTGCCTTGTACTAATGGAATCTGACAAGTCTCTAGTGTTTGAAGGGTATCGAAAAGATGATCTGTACGTGGTAGATTTCTCAGCAGGGCCACAACTTGCAGTATGTCTTCTTGCAAAAGCTTCAGAATGATGTCTTTGGCATCGGAGGCTTGGGCATGCTGGCATGAGGAACCTCCACACCCTTGCGAAGAAGAAACATGTCATAGGCATCGAAGGCGTCAAGTTCAAGAAAGATCACTTATGCGGTGCCTGTGAAGCAGGGAAGATGACGAGGGCAAAACATCCCTCGAAGACAATCATGACCACTACTCGACCCTTCGAACTGCTTCACATGGATCTCTTTGGTCCCACTCACTACTCAACTTTTACTACTACTGCTTGCCTCTATGGCTTCGTTATTGTTGATGATTATTCTAGATATACTTGGGTGCACATAATTCTTTACAAGACTGAAGTGCAGGATGTCTTCAGACGCTTCGCCAATCGTGTTATGAACAATTTTGGCGCCAAGATAAAGCACATTAGAAGTGACAATGGCACTGAATTCAAGAACACTGGCCTTGATACATATCTTGATACCTTGGGCATCACACATGAATTCTCAGCTCCGTACATGCCACAGCAGAATGGCGTCGTCGAACGCAAGAACAGAACACTCATTGAGATGGCCAGAACGATGCTAGATGAATACAAGACTCCAAGAAAATTCTGGACTGAAGCCATTGACACTGCATGCCATACAATCAATCGTGTTTATCTTCACAAGCTTCTGAACAAGACATCTTATGAGCTCCTTACTGGCAAAAAGCCAAATGTCAGTTACTTTAGAGTATTTGGCGCAAGGTGCTGGATCAAGGACCCACATCACACCTCAAAATTTGCACCAAAAGCACATGAGGGTTTTATGCTTGGATATGGAAAGGATTCGCACTCGTACAGAGTCTTCAATCTCTTTCATTACAAAGTGGTTGAAATAGTGGATGTGCGGTTCGATGAGACCAACGGATCACAAAGAGAGCAGCTGCCAAGTGTGCTAGATGAAGTTCCTTCCAGTGAATCAATCAAGCTAATGGGAACTGGAGAGATTATACCTTCTGAAGCTCATCCTGAAGAAGAACTTATCATCTCAGCACCTGATCAACATGAAGACAATGCTCAGCCTGAAGACATTCCTCCCAACAACAACATAGATCAGCAAGGGCAAAGTCTTCGCCCAGTACATCCTCGCGTTGCCAATGAAGTGCAGATTGAAAGAATAATTGATAGCATCAATGCACCTGGTCCACTCACTCGTTCAAGGGAAACTCAGCTAGCAAATTTCTATGGGCACTTCGCATTCGTCTCAATATCAGAACCCAAGAAAGTTGAAGAAGCCTTCATGGAACCTGAATGGATTCAAGCTATGCAAGAAGAGCTTCAATAGTTTGAGCTGAATAATGTATGGGAACTGGTTAAGCGTCCTGATCCACAGAAGCACAACATAATAGGCACCAAATGGATATACCGCAACAAGCAAGATGAGCATGGTCAAGTTGTCAGAAACAAAGCTCGTCTCGTTGCTCAAGGATATACTCAAGTGGAAGGCATTGACTTCGATGAAACATTTGCTCCTGTGGCTAGGCTTGAAGCCATACACATACTGTTGGCCTATGCAAATCATCATAACATTCTTCTATATCAAATGGATGTGAAGAGTGCCTTTCTCAATGGCAAGATTGAAGAAGAAGTGTATGTTGCACAACCGCCTGGTTTTGAAAATCCAAAACATCCTGACATGGTATACAAGCTCAACAAGGCACTGTATGGCCTCAAACAAGCCCCTAGGGCCTGGTATGACACACTCAAATATTTCCTGAAGAGCAGCTTCATACCTGGTTCCCTAGATCCCACTCTTTTCATGAAGACATGTGATGGTGAACTGTTTGTGTGCCAAATATATGTGGATGACATTATCTTTGGCTGCACCAATCAGAAGTACAGTGAAGAGTTTGGATATATGATGCAAGAGCAATATCAGATGTCCATGATGGGGGAGCTGAAGTTCTTCCTTGGTCTTCAAATACGACAACAACGCAATGGCATCTTCATATCTCAAGAGAAGTATCTCAAAGATTGCCTGAAGAAGTTCGGTATGCAAGACTGCAAAGGCTTCACAACACCAATGCCAGCCAAACATCATCTGGGTCCTGACGACAATGGTAAAGAGTTCGATCAAGAGGTATACCGCTCCATGATTGGTTCTTTACTTTATCTATGTGCATCTAGGCCAGATATTATGCTTAGTGTTTGCATGTGTGCTCGATTTCAAGCGGCACCAAAGGAGTCGCATCACTTAGCTGTGAAGTGAATTCTTCGATATTTGGCTCACACCCCAACTCTAGGATTATGGTATCCAAAGGGCTCAGAGTTTGATTTGGTTGGATTCTCGGATGCTGATTATGCTGGTGACAAATTTGATCGCAAGTCTACATCAGGCACATGTCACTTTCTGGGACGATCACTTGTATGTTGGTCTTCAAAGAAGCAGAACTGTGTATCTCTCTCCACTGCTGAATCTGAATACATTGCTGCTGGATCTTGCTGCGCTCAGCTTCTGTGGATGAAGCAAACACTCAAGGACTATGGCATTCATCTGAAGCAAGTGCCACTTTACTGCGACAACGAAAGCGCCATCAAGATTGCCAACAACCCAGTTCAGCACTCGAAGACAAAGCACATTGAAATTCGTCATCACTTTCTCAGAGATCATGTTGTGAAGGAAGACATTGATATCATACACGTCAACACTGAAGAGAAATTGGCAGATATCTTCACTAAGCCCTTGGATAAGAGGTTTTGCAAGTTACGGTGTGAGCTAAATATCCTGGAATCCTCAAATGTCCTGTGATTAGGCACACATCCTAACACTTATGCATATGATGACTTAGATGTGCAACACACAAAGTAAAGTATATCTTCAATCAATGAAGACATACATTCTAAGTGTGAATACATTAATATGGAATTTGACTTCGGAGCGCCACGATAATTGTGCGCCGTGTCTGGGTCTAATACTTCCTATACGGTGGGTAACGCCACCACCAAACGTTCTATTTTGAAGCGTTTCACTCATGGCATTACCTTGCAATGTCTTCACATTTGGTTTGGCTTCGAACTCAACATATTTTCATGATTATCTTCACTATGTTGATTATATATATATATATATATATATATATATATATATATATATATATATATATATATGCTAGTGTTCTGTCCTCTACAACATTCACTTATAGCTATATCTTCATGTTGAATCTTTTGAACTAAGTGAATGTGATCGGACCCCAACTTCTCTATGCTTTCTATCTCAAACTCTATCTCTCCAAGTCATATGCATTCTATTGAAACTGTCGAATGTCTTCACTGTGTCCTTGTCAGCAGAAGATATAGAGACAACCATAAAGTCCGTTTTCAATGCTCATTCCTCCACATAAAATCCGGAGAAGCAGGAACGACCGCCCGACAATCCAGGCGTGCGTGGGACGTGGAACAAACCCCAAACTTCCACAAACTGGCCACGCGTTCCTCAGATGCGAATCGCTAGGGGCACCTGTGTAATAGCATAGTGCCGCCCCTATGCCTATAAATACATACTCACTGTGGTAACTATATCTTCTTCCACCCTCGCACGAACCCTAGCGCCACCGCTAGCTCTCAACGACGCCGGCGATGAAGCGCTTCGCTGCCGCAACCTCTCCGACGCCGTCTTCACGCCGACCGCGGACATCGTCCTCTCCGCCGTCGCCGTAGGTGTCTTCCGTCGCCAAGTTAGGGCATGGAGGATTGAACTACTCGGCATCATTTCCCACTCCGTCTAGCAGTTCCAAGTGTGGTAAATAAAACTTCTTTTCACAGCCCCTTTTGATCTCATGGTTCTGTCACTTTCTACCATAAGAAGTTTCTCTTCACACAAGTTAGATCTCTCAATCTACATCTCATAACATGCCTAGTATATTCACTTGTGCTTCATGAAGTAGTTAGATTCCTCACTTGTACTAATCTGTGGGTTCGTACAAATCTGGAACCAACTTCTTATCTATGAGTGAATGTCTTCGCATGATGAGGTCAATGTCTTCTAAACTGATTTATCTTCAAAATCTTCTGAGAATGCATATGACCTCTTCCCCTTCCCTCGCACCTTAATGTTGTCACAGGTACATGTCCGTGGGAGAATCCTTTGGTTCTCATAGTCTGCATTCATTTGCAGAATTCCTACGGCATCACATAAATTCTCCTGAAGCCAGTTCCTGTTGGTCCAGCAAAAGAAAGCCTTTGAAGCCTTTGAAAGTTTTGAAGCCTTTCAAGTTAAAGTTTATGGCTTCAGAAACAGCAGCAAGGAAGGGGGGCAGACAAAGACGTGGAGGAACATCCAAAGATCTGCCTGATGAACTGGCAGAAATGTACAAAACAGATCCTGAAGAGAATTATGGTCAGCGCAAGACCCGAATCCAATGGATTCGACGCTATTGGGCAGAACAATGGTTCCAATACCGCTTCGTAACCCAAGAGTATGCTGAGAAAAGTGCCATCAAAAGACCGTGGGGAGACATCTTATACAAGAATCTTGTACCCAGGTCCAGAGATGAAGCTATTGCCCAAAGCTTCTATCCTTGCATGGTCCATGGGCCACAGCCTGATGATGCACATCTGTCGTCACTCCTCTGGTGTCGTGACGACAATCTGTTCAAGCGCAACTTCCAGTTTGCCCAACAATCAGCGAAGCAGAACAAGAAGAAATTTGGGTTAGACTTCAACCCTGGTCCCTCAGCACCAAGGGCAGATGGCACACGCGACGCAGAACCCAATATCATCGGTCCGTATGCCAACCTTGAGGGCCTCATCACCCGCATCTTAGTCCAAGGGACTGCCGTGAATGACCCTCCTGCTGACTCTGAGTCTGATGAAGCTCCTGCTGTACCGAAGCCAAAGCAGTCGAAGAAGCCAAAAGCTTCAAAGCCGGCCCCTTCACCAAAAATCTCAAGGGCGAAGCCATTGGCAACTGCACCTCCTGAAGACAGTGTGCAGTCTGAAGACGTATCCCACGTCTCCAAGCCCCAGAAGGCCAAGATGCCTCAGCCACACACCGGCAAAGAGCTCACAGGTGCTGCCATTCTGCGCAGCGAAGCCATTGATATGTCAAGTGATGAAGATCTTGGAGATGACGCTCTCGAGCAGCTCATCAATAGCAAAGAAGAAGCTGAAATCTTCAACAATTTGCCTCTCTTTGATGTCACCATCATCCATAACTTCATCAACGAATGGTTTGCCACACCAAAAATCAGCTTTGAAGATCTGCAGCTGCCCGTTGGCCTCAGCGTCGCCTTCCAAGGCGCTATTGCTTCAGAACTTGCAATTGCCCAGCGCATTGTTGAACTGAAGCAGAAAATTGATCATGAAAAGGCTCAGTTCAAGAAGAATATGGCCAAGCTCAGCGTGCAAGAAGTGAAGAGCTTCAAGATCATGTTGCATGAGCTTAAGGAAAACTTTCTGAAGAAGCATGCAGAAGCTCAGGGTTCACGTGAGTGGATGAAGTCTCTGGCTGAAAGATGTGTGCAAGCCTACAATGAGGCTGAGAAGCGCAAGGCACTTGGGCATCCTGGCATCGACCCCAAGATGGCCGCAAAGAAAAAGAAGAAGACTGTTCCAGCTGAACCAGAGGCACCAAGGAAGGAAGCAGTTCCGATTGTCTTCCCAACTGCAATGACTGGCTCGAAGCCAAAGAGCCGGTCAACAGCTTCAGAGCTCAAGAAGACAAGAACTGCTGAGGCTGAAGCCAGGAAAAGGAAAAGCTCTGAAGCCTCTCCTACTGCCCCCAGCAAGAAAAAGAGAAAGACCAAGAAATCTCGGTCTGCTCCCACAGAGCCCTTGATAGTTGAACCTATTTCTGTGGTTCACCCTAACGCAGAACGTCAACTGACGGTTCATGAGCCTGCTTCCACAGAGGCTCCTGAAGCTGAAGACATACCAGCAGCCGACCCCATCGCTGCTGAAGACATTGGTCATTAGGACAATGTACAAGATGATGCAGCCCTTCCTCAGTATGAACACAACGAACTCATCAGCATTGGTCGTCCTCTGACGCCAATTGCACAAGATGCGTCATGGGCGGATCACCCTCAAGAGGAAGAAGACAATGAGGCCCAGCCCACTCCAACCCCACAGGCATCGTCTGCATTCCGCAGGCTTCGCAAAGGTCCAAGGCCTCAAGTCTATGCTGAAGACATTCCGGCTACATCAGCCGCAGAAGAAGCACCACAAGAGCCCATTCCTATGTTCCACCAAGAAGCAGTTCTCCAGGAGAACGTGCTTGTGACCGACCCTCCAGCTAGTCAAGCAGAGGCTGAAAATATTGAGGCTGCCACAACCAACACTCAAGCCAATGTGGATCCCTCCCCACCAAAAGCTTCAGAAGACATCGAAGTTACTGATCTAGACACTTCTGTTCCTGAGTCTGCTGCAGGTCCTCAATTTGATTACCATGTTGAGCACAGGCCTCATGTCCAGAAGCCAGTCCCAAGGCTGCCGAGGTTCCCAGGTCCTGCATCAGCACCTGGCTCCTTTAACATCAATAGCTTCAAGGCAGATAATACATTCTTCAACAGCTCCAAGAACCCCTATTCAAGGGAAAGGATTTCATCAGATAGGTTCTGGAGCTATCCTCAGCGCAGCTACTATTCATGCATCCTATACAACCAAGGTCGCATCTTCCCGCACAAGCGCCTTGATGTTGAAGCCATTGCTGGTCTGCCCTGTTTAGAGGAAGCGTTGGATTGCTTCAAGCAAGTGGGCCTGCTGCAGTTTGTAACTGATGAAGAGCACTGGAATGAAGAGCTTCCGCTGCAATTCTATGCCACCCTCCACATCAAAGGATACAATAGAGATCCGAGGACTTGGGCCCTGGAGTGGATGACCGGCAATGTCCATCACGAAGCCAATGCATTTGATATCATTGAGCTCTCCGGCCTGCCCACTCCTGGCGAACTCTTCGAGGAAGGTTGTCCACTACACACTGAAGCTCTTGAGAGCATATTCCAGAGGCCTGAACCAAATATGAGTCAGATGCTCTCCATGATGAAGCCATTGCCCCACGATGCTCCTTATCCAACAGAGTTCTTCGTTGAAGACTTTGAGTACCTGCCCAGAACCATCTATCACATTATCCGGCGGACTCTCTGGCTTATCAAAGGGCACTCTCCAAATGCCAAGATCGAGGGTGCAATGAAGACTCTGATATTTTGTATCCTTCATGGCAAATGCTTCAACGCACAGGACTTCTTCATACGCCAACTTGCTGCATCAGGCTCAGATTTACTTGGTTTGAAGTTCTATGCTCCTTGGGTAATGAGACTGATCAAGCTTCACTCTACGATCTCATATCAGCCCTCAGCCCGCAACCATCGGATCTTCTTGCCAGATGTGGATACCTCTGCTGAAGCTATATATCCTGAGCCTGCCAAGCAAGCTTTGAGTCTTCAGAATGCAGAACACCAGAGCTTCACTCAAAACGTTAAAGGTGTTGAAGCCATCTCCAGGGTGTATCCTTTGGCTGGCACTACACGTGCACCACACCCTGCTTCAACTGAAGCCACTAACAGTGCCACTGCTTCAAGACCCAAGAAGCGCACTCGTGTTCTCAATGACCGAGAGCTTCTTGTGGCCCTTCATCAAAAGCAGGATAGGCATCATGACTGGTTGAAGAGACAGATGAAGAGCCTCTTGGTGGATGTAAATCGCATCCGAAATCTTGCCACCAAGAACGCTTTCGTTGCCCATGAAACCTGTCGCCGCACATGGAAAGGGCTAACGATGATGCTTTCTAAAGCTGATCTTCAAGAGGATGGCTTCACTGAGAGATTCAAATTTGACTCCACACCACCTCGAAGAGCTGTGCTGCTGGGGACTCCATCTCTTGAAGACTCTGAGTTTTCTTCATCTGCTGCCACAGTCACTGCCAGAATCATTGATGAAGAAGACGATGCTACCTCACCGCCACCTGCTTCAGCACCTCCAAGCTCTTCTGCACCGCCAAACAACGCCAACAACCCTGCTACTTCATCTACTCCTCATGGGAACGAGTAGAGACTCTATGTCTTCAAACCTTCTTGGTCATTACTAACAAAAGGGGGAGAAGCATATGCGATTGATAGTCTTCAAGCGGGTTCATATGGGCGGGTGCTTTATATTTTGCTTCGTGCTTACAACTCTCGTTCTTTTTGCTACATTTGATTCTTATGAGTTGTAACACTTAAACCAGATGGTCGTCTACTACTTGTCTGCCACCCTGTTTTGCGAAGATAAATTCCGCATGTGCGACGATAAATTCCGCACTTATCTCATTCTGCAGACGTCCATTTTCCATTACGCATGTCATTATCTTCATATACTTTCACATGCATAGTGGATTGTCATCATAAGCTGAAGTGGATCTCCACAAGTACAACCTGCCATGTGCATTTGCATTCCAAAAGCAAATTAACTTATATGCACATCTTCAGGGGGAGCCCTTGCAACTTATGAAGACAATTCCTTATCCTTTACAATTTCACAGACTATATTCCCCGTTGAAAACTTCAACTAGTTTGTCATCAATCACCAAAAAGGGGGAGATGGTAAGTGCATCTAGTGCCACCACTAGTTGGTTTCGGAGTATTGACGACAAACCTAGTTGAGGGACTAATGTGTTTGTGAGAATTGCAGGATAACACAGGTAGAAGTCCCTCATTGATTCGGTTTCACTACCAGAGATGACCCCTAAAAATGTATGAAGACATTGAAGCCAAAGGTGGTATATGAAGATATTCACGTTGAAGACTATGACAAAATAAGACACGTTATGAAGCCTATGGAGCTCGAAGACTTAGATCTTTCGTAGTTCTTTTTCTTTTTGTGTTGAGTCATAGGAACCACCGTACTGTTAAGTGGGGTCCAGGAGAACCAGTCAGAATGACTGAAGTGATGCCTAAACCAAAAACCTATGTCTTCGAGTGAAGACAATGAGAACGAATCTTGTCCAGAGCCGGACAAGTCAGCTTTGCTTGTAGCCCAAGTAAAGTTTCCATGAGAGTTTGAAATCTGACCGTTGAGACACGTGTCAGTTCCTTAGTGACCCAGGGTCATTTCGGACAAATCAGGTCGGGTTGCCAAGTGGCTATAAATAGCCCACCCCCTACAACCATAAACGGTTGGCTGCTCAGATTTCAGTGCACGGCTTTTGTTGTTTGAGAGCAACCCACCTCGAAGCCTTTGAGAGAAAATTCCTAGCGAGGAGAAAAGCCCTAACCACCCAGAGTCAGAGAACATTGGGCATCACTTAAGTCTTCTTGTCTATGTGATCTGAAGACTTATTACACTTGAGGACTGTGCATCCCCAGACGGTTAGGCGTCGTGTTTAGAGCATCCAAGAGACATTGTGGATTGCCAGTGAACGAAGTCTGTGAAGGTTTGGGAGTCTACCTTGAAGACTTACCAGAGTGATTGGGCGAGGACTATGTGACCTTAGCTCAAGGAGAATATGGTGAGGACTTGGTGTCCTGAGCTGCGTGTTCAGGACTGGGTGTCCGGGACTGTGTGTCCTAAGGTTTAAATACCTAGCCACTCCAACCAGACGTACAGTTGTCACAGCAACTGGAACTGGTCCAACACATCATTGTCTTCAACGAGTCACTGGTTTCATCTTCACTTCCTTTTACTTACTGATCACTCATTGTGAAGTCATTGCATGTCTGTTCTATCTTTTGTCTTCACAACGTGAGTGTATGATCTGTTTGGCTTCATAGTATCTTCCTACCTGATCCTAATTACACTACAGCTATTTGTCACTGTGCTTTCACTCTGTTGATACTTGACCATGGCTTGCCTAGTGTAGTCTAACTTCTGCTGCATAGTAATAGGCATATCTCTACTGTTTGTCTTCATAACTTCCACGTTTTGAAGACTTTCATAAAAATCGCCTATTCACCCCCCCCCTCTAGTCGATATAACGCACTTTCACTCCCCTCCACACACCGATACATCAAGTGCACTAGTCATGTCTCCCTGCCACACACAAACTTGACATGTGCCCTCTAATGTTCCGGTACGCCAACCGCCCTATATCTTTGACTTGCACACACACAATTTCGATGGCTCTCTTCATCGATCTCGCACCCACCCACTTGATCCTCTCTTCGACTCTATCGATAGCTATGACCCCTCCCTCTCTTCTCGTGGATTGCCCGACCCTCTATGTATGATATGGATAGGCCTCCATTTCACACACATTGCATGCAAAATTTTGTTTGAGATGTCATCGACACATATTCCCACAAATAATTCACGAAATCAACCCCCACCCCACCCCCACCCCAAAACAAAAAACACTCATGGACGCGATTTGTATCTCTCACACACACCCACGTAGGTGGGGGACATGCACGAAGAGAAGAGGTGCATGCAGGGCGCACGTACTCCCGTCTCTTTCCCAACCACACCCGCGCAGGTACATGATACGTCTCCAACGTATCTATAATTTTTTATTGCTCCATGGTATATTATCTACTGTTTTGGACATTATTGGGCTTTATTATCCACTTTTATATTATTTTTTGGACTAACCTATTAACCGGAGGCCCAGCCCAGAATTGCTGTTTTTTGCCTGTTTTAGGGTTTCGAAGAAAAGGAATATCAAACGGAGTCCAAACGGAATGAAACCTTCGAGAACGTGATTTTCTCAACGAACAAGACCCGGGAGACTTAGACCCTATGTCAAGGCACAAGAGAGGAGGCCACGAGGTAGGGGGCGCACCTGTCTACCCCAGGCGCGCCCTCCACCCTCATGGGCCCCCTGTTGCTCCACCGACATACTCCTTCCTCCTATATATATCCACGTACCCCCAAACGATCAAAAAAGGAGCCAAAACCCTAATTCCACCACCGTAACTTTCTGTATCCACGATATCCCATCTTGGGGCCTGTTTCGGAGCTCCGCCGGAGGGGGCATCGATCATGGAGGGCTTCTACATCAACACCATAGCCCCTCCGATGAAGTGTGAGTAGTTTACCTCAGACCTACGGGTCCATAGTTAGTAGCTAGATGGCTTCTTCTCTCTTTTTGGATCTCAATACAATGTTCTCCCCCTCTCTTGTGGAGATCTATTCGATGTAATCTTCTTTTGCGGTGTGTTTGTTGAGACCGATGAATTGTGGGTTTATGATCAAGTCTATCTATGAATAATATTTGAATCTTCTCTGAATTCTTTTATGTATGATTGGTTATCTTTGCAAGTCTCTTCGAATTATCAGTTTGGTTTGGCCTACTAGATTGATCTTTCTTGCAATGGGAGAAGTGCTTAGCTTTGGGTTCAATCTTGCGCTGTCCTTTCCCAGTGACAGTAGGGGCAGCAGGGCACGTATTGTATTGTTGCCATCGAGGATAACAAGATGGGGTTTTCTACATATTGCATGAGTCTATCCCTCTACATCATGTCATCTTGCTTAAGGCGTTACTCTGTTTTTAACTTAATACTCTAGATGCATGCTGGATAGCGGTCGATGAGTGGAGTAATAGTAGTAGATGCAGGCCGGAGTCGGTCTACTTGTCTCAGACATGATGCCTATGTACATGATCATGCCTAGATATTCTCATAATTATGCTCAGTTCTGTCAATTGCTCAACAGTAATTTGTTCACCCACCGTAGAATACTTATGCTCTCGAGAGAAGCCACTAGTGAAACCTATGGCCCCCGGGTCTATCTTTATCATATTAATCTCCTACTACTTAGTTATTTCCTTTGCTATTTACTTTGCCTTTATTTTACTTTGCATCTTTATCACAAAAATACCAAAAATATATCTTTATCATATCTATTAGATCTCATTCTCGTAAGTGGCCCTATAGGGATTGACAACCCCTATTTGCGTTGGTTGCGAGGATTTATTTGTTTCGTGCAGGTACGAGGGACTCGTGCGTAGCCTCCTACTGGATTGATACCTTGGTTCTCAAAAACTGAGGGAAATACTTACGCTACTTTGTTGCATCATCCCTTCCTCTTCGAGGAAAACCAACGCAGTGCTCAAGAGGTAGCAGTACACGGTGGAGCTCATTTCTGTACGAAAAAGGCAGCCCACGTGGTAATTTGGCACGTGTACTGGTTGTCCACTTGGTGGAGGG
Source organism: Triticum aestivum (assembly GCF_018294505.1). NCBI lineage: Eukaryota > Viridiplantae > Streptophyta > Magnoliopsida > Poales > Poaceae > Triticum > Triticum aestivum. The sequence continues at coordinate 137,431,465 of NC_057794.1, forward strand.
AGGACCGTCTACCACGGGTGAACAAACAAATTGCGACTTGACGTGTTATGTTAAAAAAAGAGGCAAACCATGTGGGGCCTACCTTAGAGGCAAGGCTCTATACACTGGAGTACTTTTGATGTGTCCCGTCAACTTGCAGAATGAGGAGAAGCTTGCTTAGTACGCCGTCTCCCCCGCCCACGGGTGCGGTGGATCGCAGGATGAGGTGAAGCTTGCTCCGCCTTACGCCCGCTCCCTCGCCCATGCGCGCGGTAGCTCGCAGGACGAGGAGAAAAATTTACTACTCCCTCTGTTTACTCCTCGTCATTACTACCTTGGTTATAGAGATTATATCATATTGTTTGGAATATATATGTCCTTGAGTAGATTTCAATATGAACTACTAGTACATACTCCAAACACTGATGTATATAGACATATTTTAGAGTGTAAATTCACTCATTTTGCTCCGTATGTAGCACTCTGCCTCGCCCCTCGACCCTCGCCCACATGGTGGACGTGCAGCAATTCATTCGGTCTCATATAGCCAGAACGATATATATTGCACTACCATTATTGCTCGACTTCCCAAAGAGGCAAAGAGCCAATCGCAAGGTTAATATTTTGGAAGCTTCATAGCATTGTACAAATTTATCTCGCTGGTAAATTACAGTACGTACTATACTAGTACTTCCTCCATTCCTAAATATAAGTCTTTGTAGAGATTTCACCATGAACCACATGCAAATGTATATAGATGCATTTTAAGTGTAGATTCATTCATTTTGTTCCGTATGTAGTGGAATCTCTAGAAAGACTTATCTACTAGTAATAGCTAGCCCCCACTACTAGGAATTCTCTATCGTCTCCTGGAGCCACATCATCAAAATTGATGTAGCCGCTAGATGAAGTAAATCAGTCCATAATAACTGTCTGATCTAGACGTTGAGAGGCTCCGCACTAAGCCACATGCAAGCATGCAGAAATACCATGGCACATGCATGTGAGTGGGTTTTAAATCACATCAACATGTCTGCATGCAAGCATGCACCGGTAGCATGCATGTAAGTGAGCTTTTAAGTCCCATTAACATGTCAAAAAGAAATATATAATCCCATTATGCAGTAGGAGTTGGCTGATCTTTTTTCCTTACGTGGGATGATCTAAATGATGATGGGAGTTTATTTAGTTTGGCTACCACATTTGTCATGTGGTTATAGAGTTTTTTTAGTTCTATGAAATCGATAATTTTGCGCAGAGAGATATACCGCTGTTCGCGGCAACGCCTGGACTCATCTAGTAATATTTAGGAACAGAGGGAGTAATATGTAAAGAGTTAGGTGTCGCACGGTGATAGTGTGAGGTGGGGCATGTAATCACTGAGCATGCGTGTGTTTCACTGCTCTTGCACGCCTCCGCTGTAAGAATGGAGAAAATTGTAATCTGGTAGTAGTACCTCCTTTCGCCGAAAGCATGGGACATCCGGCAGTCCTACGACGTCGGTAATAAAAACCAATGAGCCGTCAAATCACATAAACCCAGCAGTAAGTTGGACGGATGAAGCAACCATCACTCTTGCGCCAGTGAGAGGTCGCATCCGCTCTGCCCGGGCATGAATGTGGCACCGATTCTTTGGAGCAGCGCTGACCATTTCGTGCGAGAAGCGCGCGCGGGCGATGGAGGGGCTTTGGGTGGGCCAGGCTGGTCAGGAGCGGGCGTGGCAGCTGTCCGCATGTCCCTACCAGACACGCTCGGAAATGAGATGATGCACCGACTCTCGCGGCTAAAATCGTACACTACACAACATCTCTCTATAGGAGTAGGTCGATCTGTCGCTCTCTCTAACACACACATGCTATTAAACACACACACACACACACACATACGCACGCACCTTGTTCCCGTTGCACCTTCTAACATGACTTATTACACCTAGATGGAGGGAGTAGTAAGTATACGAGATACAGTGGCACACTGACTTAAGTCGAATACAAGTGCCCAAAATTTGTGTGCATGTTATAATAAGGATTCACTTAAAATAGTACGTGAGCGAACAGAGGGATCAATTGGACAGTGTTCCCGAGCAGTAGCGAGATGTGTGAGGTAAGAAACACCGTTGGGGCTTTTAATTTTTCTTATTAATTTGTTTGTTTCACCCTCTGACTGGTGGGACCCAACGTACTACGTGGAGAGGGGTAAGGTGACTAAGGCTGCATTATTTCTGCACCACTGTGGATAGTCTTACCACCAAAGCCACATGACACGATTATGATTGAAATCCCAATGACTCCCACACACAAAATAAACACGGCATGCTTGTCACATGAATGCAGGAATGTATAAAAGGTTATTTCCCTCTCGTTGAACATAACGGGAGGGTTGTGTAGCTGGTTAGCCTGTTCGCTCATCAAACTTGAGGTCTCGGGTTCGATAACTACACTTGAGCATAATTTGTACCAGGAGGATTCTTTGACTAGTCAAAATGTTTTCTAGGGTTTGCACGCTTCACACTCTCTCTCCAGTATATATATACACGCTGGAGCCTCAGCACTTGTAGTTGATCTCTTCACACTCTCTCGCCCTCTCCATATGGAGCCTCATCGCTTGTACTTGCTCTCTTCACACTCTCTCGCCCTCTCCAGATCTAAACAAGACTTCGTTTGCCCCTCTCTCCCCTCACTGCTGCTCAATGATCCAGCAGGATCCCTCGGCCGGGAAGGGAAGGAGGCTTAACGCTGTCGCCGTCGGCAAGGGACTACCGGCGTAGTTGTTCACTTTCCACCCAGTGGCGGCGTGGGAGGGCCTCTGAGCCCTTCTTCTTCGTTGTCGTCTCGTTGCCCACCAAACCACGCCCCAAGAACCTTAAGTTATAATTTACTTACTCCAAATGCATTGCTCTAGCTGCATGTATACCATGAATCTTGGACATGGTTCAAAGAGGAAAGGAGTGGGAGAAAGTAGTGGGAAAAGTTGTATATAGCATGAATCTAGGAGGTGGTTCAAACAGGAAATGAAGGGGGAAAGTTGTATAGCATGAATCTAGGACGTGGTTCAAAGAGGAAAGGAATGGGGGAAAGTAGTGGGTAAAATTGTATCGCATAAATCTAGGACGTAGTTCAAAGAGGAAAGGAAGGGGTGAAAGTACTGGTTCAAAAAGGAAAGGAAGGGACAAGGCTGTAGAGTTTGAGCAGGACTAGATTCGCTGCACTCACATAGGGAAAGGTGTCTAAAGATAAGAAAACTGGGACCAACACAAATATGCTCCTTGGTTGTTTGTTCTTTGTTGCAACAGACTGTGCATGACCACAGTACATCGGTAGATGCACATGGTGCTGGTGCGTCCACTGTCCCGTGCAACTCATTAGCTATTGTTAATCTAAGGCCTTGTTTGGTTAAAAACTCCCTAGTCCCTACCTGCTTGGTTCCAGGGACTAAACATGGACTAGAGGTTATTAAATGACATGCTAAAAGACCATGTTACCCCTAGTAATGAACTAATAGTGACAAGGTGCGATGCGTGGCAGGGGCAACTATTGGAAAAAGTCCCAAAAAGACTCCCTAGTGGTATTCTTTCTTTAGTCCCAAATGCCCACTTTTAGTCCCCTAAAGTCCCTCTTGTTTGGTTTAGATGGGACTGACACGGAGTTTTTTTAGTCCGTACACCAAAATGTCCTTGTAAACAAACACGCTCTAATAATGCCGCTGGAAAATTGATGCAATGCCACAGTTAAAAGCAAATTACATGTTTAACGAATTTTATTGTTAATATAATCTCTATGTTAATATTAATCAATGACACCGTTTGAGAAATGATACTGTCTTGCTTTCTTTCCCATTTAGATAAGGTAGATGCTTCTTTTTGTTGGCTTCTGTGTCATCCACCGTTATTGACCACTAATTGTTTCCTTTCCACCTTTGTGTAAACAGGGTTATCTACTTCACCTTGTTGCCATTGTGAGATTTTGTTGCACTGCACAAAACACTTTTGTTGTAAGAGTGTTTTGTGCAGTTCAACCAAAATGTCACACCGACAACGTTGCTTGATTTCTTTATCTTAGTGGAACTGCACAAGAGGAGATCTTACTTCCTATCCATTAAGGCGAATTTGGTTCATATCTTCTTCTTGTGAGTTGTTTGAATTCCGCATCATGAGAGGTTAGTACTAGCCTTCTTTCACATGATTCTGTAGTGTGCTTTCATATGTTGTGCTACTTGTAAGATAATGTTGCTTGATTTTAGTGAACTGCACAAATGGAGACAAGACTTCCAATATGTATGTGCATCGTAATATCCCATTGAGGTAAGACAAGGATATTTCACAACTGCTGGCCTATATTTTGCCACTTTCATCAGAAAATTAAGTTTAATACTATACTTGTGCTCCCTAATTGACATGCCAAATCTTACATTGAAGGCGAAGCTTGTCTGTTATTGAACCAAGTGATGAAGGGGAAGAACAAGCGGAAGAAAAACAAAAATCAACTCCCGGTGCTGTAATGAAGCACTGGAACTGTGATGACACAAGTAATGATATAGTTTTGCATCTTAATTTATTGCTATGGCTGGAACGAGCAATTGTTTTGCCACCGATTTGATGCCACTCTTAATGTAATATGTAATTATCTCTACTTGTGCAAATAGGGATCTTCTTTGAAGATACCATATATTTTAGTGGAACTGCACAAGAAGATGTTGGAAACAGTAAACTAATCGAGGAGTATATAGTAAGCATGGCCACCACCGTAGATAGCAACAGATGGTTCCGAAGAAGTGCTTCATCTGTATGCTCTACACAATAAGCCTCCTGACAAAGGTTGGTACTCGCCCACTGACTTCATCCATATGATTGAGCTTTGTCATCTCTATTGGTGTTGTGCTACTGTTTAGATATTGTCATGAAAAAGTGGTATTGTCCTTGAGAAGTGCTTCATCTGTGTTGTTTTAAATATTTCCTTTCCTTTTTTCGAGCAAACAGGGATGCTAGCATTTAGTAGTCCTCTTGTCTTTGCACAACAGGATCATCTCCCTCTGAAGAAGAATATGGAGTACGTGAAGTGACTAGTTCCGATTATGCCAGGATCAAGAAGCCCTGTCTATCTTCTCATCAGAAGGAGCAGTTGAAGGATGGTTACATTACTCCCCACAAGACCAAACTAACTTCAGCTCAGAAGGACTGACAAATCTCCATTTTTTTGCTATGATGCGCGAGTACAATGTTGTTTTAAGATTCTTTCTGGTGAGTTCCATTTTTCTAAAAGTGTGATCTACATGGACCATGTATGTGCCTGTCGAAACTGTCAATTCATAGTACAGTTTGCTTTATACTAATTAATTTTTTGTATTTGTGCAAACAGGGGTGCTCAGCTTGATTTCAATGGGAACTGCACAAAATGTTCATGAATACGTCGAATCATTCATTTCCACCACAAGAAAGGAGGTGCCGATAAGTTCAAGGCGTTGCAACATAGAAGGGCGAAATCACACAAGCTACGTGCAAATTTGGTTGATTTTGGTGGAACTGCACAAAAAGAATAGCTGGTTTATTTAGCATGAGGTGCCATGTCAATGTCCGAACTGATGGCAAACCCTGCCCGTTCCACAATTGTAGGCATTTGATATTTTGGAATGGGACCACCTTGTCAAATTTTGCTCATTTATTTTAGCAAGACATGCGTTTGATATTTTTGAATAGGACGCCCTTTGCTGTCAGCAGCGTCGATCAATTTTTTCTTTATTCTTTAGTTGTGAAGTAAATATTGCCTCTGACATGTGAGTCGCTGAGATGCATAATCATTGATTGTTTTGAATGTTCTCTATGAATTGCCAGGCCTGTGTGTTTGATTGCAATGTACAGAAACGCTAAAAAGCTGCTCAAACTCTTTGTACTCCTTCTGTTCCTTTTTACTTTGCACATTTTGAAAGTGCATACTTTTTTGTATAAGATTTTTCAAAGTAGAGATACTTTGACTGCAGACAAAACTTGTAGACTAGAAAGGACCGGAGGGAGTACATGTGAAACTGCTGCAAACGAGGTGATCACCCTGGGAATAATGCTAGTACGTATTGTTTTGCATGTTCATCCAATGCCAGTGATACAAGAATTCGAACTAATCGAAATAAATCCATTCATACACGGTCGGATTTCATATAAACATGCCGGATTTCAATACATTTCATACATTCTTCAACTCAAAAGGGGTGCACTGGAGGTATAATTAATTAACCGAAGCTACCCACCTATGTCCCACTGAGCCGAACGGAAGCTTCAGTGACTTAACTGCAGGTGCAGTTGCGTAACTGACATGTGACCCGAGCAGCGGCGACCTACCGTGTTCTACTCTTCCTTGTTTTCTGTGTGGCGCGGCCTCGTTGGCAGCGGGGCGGGGCCTCGACGGAGCTAGCGATGTCCTCTGTCTCGTTGCCGATGGGCGGCGCCTCAGCGGAGCGGTGGAAATCCTCCCCCATGGTGCTGGCAGGGTGGGGCCTCGGCTGAGCCAACGATGTCCTCTACCTCGTTGTTGGCGGGGCAGGGCCTCGGAGGAGCCGGCAGTGTCCTCTACCTCGTTGTTGGCGCCACGGGGCCTCGGTGGAGCAGGACCTCGTCGACGCCAGCGGAGCGGGGGCTCGTCGGAGCCGGCATTGTCCTCTGCCTCGTCCTCGGTCTCGCCAAACAGTGCCTCACCCGCTTCATCGCCCTCTTTGCTAGCCTCTTTGTAGGCGGCCGAAGCCTCCGCCACCCGCATGTGGTACCACCAGCGCTCGAGGCGGCCCTTGTGGGCAGAGCGGTACGAGTCGAGTAGCGCCTCCTGCTCCGCCCGCTCCGCGGTGATCTGCTCCTCCGCCTGCAGGTGCTCCTGGAGGAGATGGTGGTTGTAGGCGGCATCGTCCTGCGCCTCCGAGAACTGCTCCTCACGCATCTGCCTCACCCTGTCCATATATTGTGCACGGGCCTCGCCAATGGTCATGGTGCAATGCACCGGCGAGGATGGCGTGGAGGAGGGGGTTGGCGCCGGATCGTCGACTACCATGTTCTCCATTGGGATGTCGTCGTCCTCCGGCTGCCTGCCGGCCAGCCGGTCGGCAGCAATGGCTGCCATCTCGTCGTCCGCCCGTCCCATGGTGGGCAGTAGTGGTGTGGACAGGAGAAAGGGAACGGATGTGGATGACTGCGGCTATGGCCGGCGCAGCAGTTTATATAGCAATGGTGGGCGGGCGGAGGGACGGACGTGTGGCGCCGGAGTAGCCACCTCGGCAACTGTGTATCATTAATGTGGGCGGCAGATGGACGGACGGACGGCACTTTGTCATTTGAAGGCGGAGAAATTGCCTGCACCGGGAAGCGGGGCGGGCGGCGCTGACTGTTTCGGGCAGAAAGCGCGCGCGGGCGAGGAGATGACTTCACTTGGAGAGGATGACAAAGGGGACCCACCAGGTCCATAGCCTCACATACGCAAGTGCCTCCTTATTATATATATATACTATAATTTATTTTGCTTCCTCCTAGTTTCCTGACATCACGGTCCCACACCATTGTCAACCTATGTAGTAGTCAATAAACGAGAGAATTGCACAAGAAGCGGCCAACACCTGGGACTAAGTAGCTCGAGCAGTATTTGTGTTTTTGAGGTGTGAGCACTGCAGAGTTTTTCGATGTTTAGCCCAGATATTAATTTTTCTCCCCTAAACAACAACGAAAACATCGCTGCAGGTATTAACTGGCGGGCTGTGGCCCGTCTAGCCCAGGCCAGATATCCAACCCAGATATTAATTTTTTTCAAGCTGAAAATGGCTAACCCAGCTATACTTTTTTAGGAATACCAGGCAAGGTCAAGTTGTTATTCTCTGCCCCGCTGGGCTGCAAATCTTTCCTAGGAGGGATGCATTAGGCTTAACAAGAAAATGGGCTTTAAGAAATAATAAATGGGATGTAATTATAAAAACTGGGCAGTAACTATTAAAAAATGCACCAAACACGTGATTACTTTATAAAATATTATTTTTGGATATTGAAAATTTTAATTTCATTACTTGTTGCGAGCGCAATGTTTCGTTGGATTTTTACGTAATATAAATTTATATTGAAATTGTATCTAATCTGACTAGAAATTTTGGGATAAAAATATTTCGGATCCCATCAAAATGTGGGAAATTTTATTGAATTCTGTTTTGAACGGTTGGTTGAAATGGGCTGTACTTTTAACAAACTGTAAATGGGTTGTAGTAAATTCCATTAGAATTCAAAAATGGGCTACACATTCTTACAAATCTCAAATGGGCTATAAGTTCTCTACCACACACTTCTGGCCCTACTAAGTTGACACGTCCCCTAAAAAAATAGAGTTGACGCGTATGCAAGGCTTTGTCAACTTATAGTCAACACACGGTTCTAGGAGCAGTGGCCGTTGGATGTCCATCCAACGGATGCCGTGCTTCTTCTTCAATCTCATATATTCTAGCTTCACCCGCCCAAAAAATGATTCTTCCCCCTGACATCTGGGGCGCACCATTTTGGAAGCTGACCTGTGGGCCTAGTAAGTTGACGTACCAAGGGCTTTGTCAACTTAGTCAATATAAACGATTCTAGCTGCAGTGACCGTACGATGTCCATCCAACGGCTGTCGTGCTTCTTCAACCTCTGGTCTTCTTGCTCCAGCCGCCCAAAGCAGCGCCAGTCGTGCCGCCTGCTCCTGCCTCCCATGGCCGGCTGTGCTGCCACGGAGGCCTCACCACCCCCTACAACTCCCACCGCTGGCCAGGACATCCCTCCACCCACCCACACCCCCTGTTATTCTGCGACGACGGCAGCGCAGCCGAACCAGTGAACCCTCATACTCCTCTCCGCGAGTGCATCCACTGCCGCGTCTTCCCCGGCTCCATGTCGTCCCCTTCCTAGGCCTCACCGTCGTCCACCGCCCTGGTGCTCTCGGTGCGGCGTGGTCAACGTGGTCAAGGAACGACTTCCATTGGACGTGGACTGTATGTGGAGAGGCTGACAGCTGGGTCCACGGCAGCCGCAAGGAAGTGCCTCCTTATTACGCGCAAAATAATTATTCCTCCACCTAACAGCGGGGACCCATTGGGCGGGCCACCGTATTTCGCAAAAAAATGATTCGCCCCCTGACTGCTAGGACCCACAAGCTACATCTTCGCACGCAATGAAGTGCGTCCGGGAAAAAACGATTCACCCCCCTGACTGCTGGGACCCACCAGCTACATCTTCGCACGCAAGGAAGTGCGTCCGAAAAAAACGATTCACCCCCCGACTGCTGGGACCCACCAGCTACACCTTCGCACGCAAGGAAGTGCGTCCGGGCAAAAAAACGATTCACCCCCTGACTGCTGGGACCCAGCAGCTACACCTTCACACGCAAGGAAGTGCGTCCGGGCAAAAAAAACGATTCACCCCCTGACTGCTGGGACCCACCAGCTACATCTTCGCAAGCAAGGAAGTGCCTGACAGTCGGGACCCACCTGGTTGAAGCGTACGTAGCGTTGTCATTCTGGTCGCGAACGTGTACGTACATACTGGTCGGTGTAGAGGCGCGCACGCATCGTAGTAGAGGCGCGCACGTGTCGTAGTAGAGGTGCACGTAGCATGTACACGTACGTACAACGACCAGGGTGCAAGAAAAAAATACGGCCACGTATGTGTACATACGAGCGAGGTCTCGAACGCCTACTCGCGCATACATACGGCCAGGGCTCGTGTACATGGCTGGGTCGAAACGGAGAAACAACGTCGTCGTCGTGTTCATGGGGAGGCAACGGAATGCGTCATGTTCATGGGGAGGCAACGAAATGCGTCGTGTTCATGGGGAGGCAACGGAATGCGCCGTGTTCATCGGGAGGCAACGGAACGCGTGGGAGCCAACCGGGTGGGTCGGAACGGAATGCGTGGTCGTGTTCATCGGGAGGGCTTGGACGGAACAGGTGATGGAAACAAGGCCTGGTGTACCGCAAAATGGAGGAAACAGAGCTCCTACGTTCTGAACGGGGCCCTGTTGATCGGGAGGGGTGTGGCGTACCGCAAAACGGAGGAAACACACCTCCTATGGTCGAAATAGGGGTCCTGTAGATCGGGAGGGGTGTGGCGTACCGCAAAACGGACGAAACGGACCTCCTACGGTCGAAACGGGGGTCATGTTGATCGAGAGGGCTGTGGCGTACCGCAAAACGGACGAAACGGACCTCCTACGGCCGAAACAGGGGTCCTGTTCATCGGGAGGGGTGTGGCGTACCGCAAAACGGGACTCCACGGGATATTGTTCATCTCCACCATCGACCTCCTCCAGCCTCCACGGGCTCCTGTTCATCCAGCCTCTACCGCACGCTACTCCACCGGCTACTGTTCAACCACCCCTCCACCGGCACCCCTCCACCATCTACTGTTCATCCAGCCCTCCACACCACGGGGTCCTGTTCAACCACCCCTCCACGGGCACCCCTCCGTCGTCTACTGTTCATCCAGCCCTCCACACCACGGGGTCCTGTTCATCCAGAGGCAATGCCACCGCTCACGGTTCATCCAACCCCCCTGCAACGCTCATTGTTCATCCAATCGATCGACTTCAGTTAGCAGCAGTAGCGAAGGAATCGCTCGATCGGGTTCAGTTAACAACCATCGATCGATCGCTCGAGTTCAGTAATGCGTAGCCTGCAGTGCAATCGCTCGGGTTCAGTTAGAGCCCAACGCCTCGCTCGGGTTCAGTTAGAGCCAACGCCTCGCACACACACGCGTACGTGTACGAGAGAAACGCACATCGCTCGGCCCCCGACCTCCCACCGTAACCGGGAACTCCCCGAAATTTTCCTCGCCCTCACTTCTACCATGGTTTTTTCCGTCATGGACGACCCAAAGAATGTCATGCAGCTGCGTCTCCGGCCCGCCCAGGACGAAAAACCCATTTTCTGTCATGATATTTTGTCATAGAAGTAGGAGCCCACCACATCTATGATGATACCGGGTTTTGTCACAATTATCGTCATAGAAGTGTCATATGTATGACAGAAAAAAAATTGTTTAGCCCAAAATGTCACGGATGTGTCTTTTTTTGTAGTGTAGGGGTGACCTCATCTTAGACTAGGACTAGTTCATCCCCACAATCACATCCACCAAGCACAAGAACACCTCTCCTCAGGAGGCTGTTCTTCCCCTTGTATTGTTCATCCTTAGCCCGAGAGGCAATCCACCACCACCACATTGGAGTAGGGTATTACACCACAACGGTGGCCCGAACCAGTATAAATCTTGTGTCCTTTGTGTTGCGAGTTCATCGAGTTAGTTCGTAAGATCTTAGCTAAGTTAGGACGTGGATCGGTAGGGGGGAAATCTTCGCGCGCACCCTAGTGTTCGAACCTTAAGGGTTTTGCCGGAACCCGTGATCCAACATTTGGCGCGCCAGGTAGGGGTGCGCTGAAGCTTCCCTTCGGTCGCTCCGCGTCACATCGCTTCATCGTCTCCATGGAGGACGCACGCCACGCCCGCGTCGAGCGTCAGGCTGCCCTCGCCACCCGCGTTGCTCAGACGGCCCCTGACGGTGGGCCGCCCCGTCGCTCTCTGTCGCCTGCCGCCAACAACGCCACTGGCCCAGCGGGGAACGAGCAACAAGCATCCTCGCTGCACCCCTCGATGCGACTGGACGGCCGCACCGCCACTCTGTCGCTGACTCTCGTTGGTTCATTGTCTCACGCTTGTCGCGTTCCCACCGACGCACGGGCCGCGCTCCTCATGGCACACGAGCTCCTGCGCTACCACTCAGTCGACGACCTCTACGAGGACTGGCTTGACCGCATCGCCGAGCTTGTCCGTGCCGCAGGGGGCTCCCCTACGCCGTCCCACTCTCTGCCTCGCCCTCCGCTAGCCACGGGCGATGTAGCTCACGAAGCACCTCCACCACCTCTACATCAAGACGGCGCCCTAGCGCCAAGGCGCGCGGCTCCACGATGCGACCCACTGCGTCCAGCGCCCACACGTGAAGAAAGAAGCTGTCAAGAAGTCCCTCGACCGCAAGAGAACGCTCCGCCACTCCTCGCACCGCCGCGCCAGGATCGTTTGTTGTGGCAAGGCCCCGCGTTGCATGCCGTAGCGGCGCGCGGGCGCCAAGACCAAGTTTCACCTCCAAGGCGGGCCCCGGTGACCATGGTCGGCTGCCGTGCCTTCTCCCCCGAGCTGCGTAGTGTCGCCTAGCCGGGCAAGTTCAAGCCAGATCTGCCTCCTCGCTACGACGGCACCCCTGACCCCGCGGAGTTCCTGCAGCTCTACGAGCTGAGCATCGAGCTGGCCAACGGCGACGAGAAAGTCATGGCGAACTGGTTTCCCATGGTCCTCAAGGATGGCGCCCGCTCCTGGCTCCTGAACCTGCCCCCAGGCTTAATCTCCTCCTGGGACGAGATGCGCGACCGCTTCGTTGCCAACATCCAGGGCACTCACGACCCCCCCCCCCCGGCCGCAGGTGACCTGCTTCGAGTTAAGCAACAACCAGGAGAGACCCTCCAGAAGTACATCCAGCGCTTCAACAACGTTCGTCTCAAGATCCCCAAGGTGACAGACGAGGCCATCATGTCCGTGTTCTCTGATGGCGTCCTTGACATCAAGATGAAGGAGGAGCTCGCCATCCATGAGGAGTTGTACACATATCTGGAGTTGTTCAACCTGGCGACCAAGTGCGCCATAGCTGAGGAGGGGCGCCTCTCCCTCCTCAAGCTCCCGGCTGCGGACCCGAAGGAGAAGAAAGCCAAGGCCAAGGACGTGAAGCGCAAGGGAGCAGCCGTGCTCGCGGTGGAACCGGACACCAAGCGCGGCAGAGACCAGCCCGAGTCATCCAAGAGCAGCCGACCATTCTGTGCCTTCCATAACCTGCATACCCACAACACCAGTGACTGTCAAGAGCTCAGAGCCATTCGAGAAGGACGCTTCGGTCGACGCCCCGAGCGCAGCGACCGGGGCTACGGCCGAGGAGGAGGACATGGTGGCGAACGCTGGGACAACCGTGGCCCGCGCCAGGAGTGGCGCGACCGGCCTCATGAGGACCGCTGGCAGGATCAGCCTCGCGAGGGCGCCTAGAGGGACCAGCCTCGTGAGGATCGTCCTCAAGGCAATGCTGGCCTTCCTCCTCTACCGCCACCACCCAGAAGGAATGACGACCACCATCAAGACGAGTGGGCTGGGGGATTCTAGGAGCCGCGCACTATCGCCTGCATCTTGGGCGGAGCTCAAGCCCCAGCCTCGTAGCATATCTTCAAACAGTTTGCTCGTGAAGTGAATGCGGTCCTCCCCAAGCTCGAGGCCACACGCCCGCTCAGATGGTCCAAGTGCCCCATCACGTTCAGTTTGGAAGATCAGCTCAAGTGCACAGCTACTGCAGGCGTCCTCCCAATGCTTTGTTCACCAATCATCAGCAACGTGCAAGTTACCAAGACCCTCATCGACGGCGGTGCAGGGCTCAATGTCCTGTCCATCGACACATTTGACAACCTCCAAGTGCCATATGACCAGCTTCAGCCTACCAAGCCTTTCTCAGGAGTGACCGACGACTCTAATACCCCGATCGGGTAGGTCCGCCTCCCTGTTACCTTCGGAGAACGCAACAACTACCGCACCGAACTCATCGACTTCGACGTCGCCTACATCCGCCTGCCATACAACGCCATCCTCGGGTATCCAGCCATGGCCAAGTTCATGGCGGTGACCCATCACAGCTACAATGTCATCAAGATGCAGGGAAGCGGCGGAATCATCATAGTCCCGTGCGAGGAAAGAGACACGGTGTGCTCCCTCGAGCATGCCTCCCAAGCTGCAGCAATCGACGACCCCGACAGCCAGGGCGAGCGCCCTCCTGAGGCCACCCCTAAGAAGAAGAAGCAGTTGCGCCACGCAGGGCCTCAGGAAAGCAGCACCTTGTCAGGATCGGCGCCCGCGCCTGGGGCGCCTCCCTCCATCGCATAGGAAAGCGCGCCCAGCGCCCCTCTTGGGCAGGGCTCGGGGGCTCTCTTCTGGAGGGCCTCAGACTTTGCCAACACCATGAGGGAGGCGCTTGGTCACCACTTGGAGGCGTGCTTCGCGGCACGTTTCCCTCAGGAGAACACAGGGCAAGGAATGTCCACCGTTCAGGAGTTCATCACCAAGACCACTCAGGAACTGCAAGACGTAAGGGCCATGTGCGGCGGCCGCCGCTCACCAGGCGCGGCTCCCCATCCAGGCGAGGATGTTGGGCTGCGCGTCTGCCTTGACGTCCTAGGGCTCAACCGAGCCGTCTCTCAGGAGCTTTTCTGGCCTTCGCGCGTGGGACGCTGTGAGGGCCCACCTCACAGCTACGTTCGCATGAATTTTGGCCTGCCGAGCGTGGCGACCGCCTATCAGCGCAACCTGCAGAGCATCCTGGCAGTTCAGGAGGCCAGGCACCACGTTGTGCTGGCGGAGATGAAGACGGTCCTCAAGGAACCCCCTGGACCCCCAGAGCCTCCCGAGGCTCAGGGCCCCGGTGGCTCATGAGGGGTAGCCCCTTTGCCGCATACCTTCAGCTGCCCCAACTCTCCTTCATCAACAGAACCAGGTGACATTTTCCATGTTCATTCAGCTGGGAGCACCCCTAGGGCTGCATCATTCCCAGGCCCTGTGGGTCCGTCCCTTTGGCATGTATCCCTTTTTTATGTCTTTAGCTTACCTTGTTGAGGGCGCCCCTCGGGCTATATCATCCCCAAGCCGCGTGGGCCTGACCCACTGGCATGCATCTTCCCTGCATTTACTTAAGCCGGTATGCTTTCCATGCTTAATCTACCCATGATTATTACCTGCTCAATCGACACCCACCATGGGAGCCGCGCGCCGGCCGTCTTTCTTCAGGACCCTTCGCGTGAGTAAGTTAAGCATGGCGTCTGTGCTCGGGCCTGTCCCTGCCACGTCGATAAATCCAACGGTCGAGCTCTGTCTGGCGGGCCGGCCCCGTTCACGTCACCTCCTGGGGCCGTTGGTGCTTGGCCTTCTCACGTGATGACCTTAGGAGATTCGTTCAGTGTAGGTTGTCTAGCCACCTCGCAGGACCAAGACAGCGAACAAGAACCAAGAAAAGGCGCAACCCGCCTTGAGGTAGGGCCTCGTGAGTCCCGCGCTGGCTCACGAGTGCCCAGACACACCCTGTCTAGCCCTGCCGTGCAAGCCACGTGTCAGGGCGGGGTTGTACACGCCCCGGGGGCTCTCCGTAGTAGGGAGTCCCCTCTCACGCACCAGAAGCTAATCAGCAATCACCACGACGACCGATGCCCTTCCTCGCGCTAACTTGCAGGAACTTCCTGAGGGCCATAGTAGGCGATGCCGCGGACTCTCCCTCTTCTCTCATGCGATTCGCTTGCGCGTTAAAAGGGGGATCCTGAGCATCACGCCTCAGGAGCTCTTACTGGCTCTCCAGCCCTCACCCTCTGCCCTTGACCATGGCACGCGACCTGGCATACCAGCGGCGGCTGAGCTCGCTCGAGGGCCGGGACCTGAGGACGCAGAGCACCAAGAAGAACATGGAAGGGAGGGGCCCGCACGGGCCTGACCAAGCTACACTACAATGGATGATGCACGAGTCCGGCATGACTCAAGGAGCCAACCCCGGACAGCCAAGATAGATTCTCGCTCTAGATCCACCAGTCAATACAGCACGAGACCCTCGCTCACTCCCTTCGCTGCCCTGCTGTGGCGACGTTTTCTTCCTTTCCCATCCTAAGACAGCTGCTTGCGCGCTAAAGGGGACCTCTTGAGCATCACGCCTCAGGAGCTCTTACTGGACCTCGGGCCGCTCACCTCCTGGCCTTGACCATGGCACGCGACCTGGCATACCAGCGACGGCTGCAGCCTTCCTGGGGACCGGGACCTGTCAGCGTAGAGCACCAAGCTGTCGCGGGATTGGAAAGGGGAGGCCGAGCCTCGGCAGACTATGCGCACACAAATCTTCATAATGAGGGCTATGTTGACAAAAGGCATTACAAATGCTTTACACGCCCCCACGGGGTTCATTTCTTGATTCCTCGCAGGGAACAAAAGGGAAGGAATTCCTAGGAGTTCTGTCTACACGCACCAGATGTCGCCGACGCCATCATCAACAGTGGGCCATGTGAGGCCAGCGCCAACCCCATCCAGATCAGCGGCGACGGCGGCTGGACGCCGCAGCCCTGCTCCAGGCTTGGCGGGAGCTCGGGGGCATGTAGCTGTCATCGCTCATCTCCGAAGACTCCACAAGGTCAGGATAGTCGCTAGACCACCAGGAGTCGCCGCTGTCGCTGGAGGAGCTCCTGGCGAAGCCTGCGGTAGGCCCAGCACTCGTCACGGTGCCATCCTGGCGACCTCCTTCAGGGCAGCATTCCAGGCGGCGGCCTACTTCGTCGAAGACCTTGAAGAACAGCACGGAGGCGCCGTCGTACTCGAAGTGGATCGCGAGGGCGCCCTCCGCGCGGCAGACTCGGGCAATCTCGCCCAGCCTCGGGTCATGAAGATCTTCCCGGAGGCAACAACTCCAATCTCCACTCAAGTCGCTGGGGCGTCACAGTCGGCGTGTTGCAGCCAAAGCTCGCGAAGGCCCCTCGGCGGCATCTCGGCGGCGAAGAACTGCGGGAGGCGAATCCAAGTGCTTGGGGGCATCGCCGCCCATAGCACGAACTCGCGTGAGGAGTCCGCAGCGTGGACCCCTAGGGCGACGGCGTGCGCCTCTGTGGCGTGGTGGCCACGGCCCTGGCGCGGCCGACGCCGCTCACCGCTCCTCCCTCCGGAATCGTCGGCGTGAGGATACAAGGGCAACGGGTACCCAGGAGGCGGCCTCTCATACCAAGGCCATGACACCACCAGCCTCACGACCATCACGCAGCGATGAGACCTCCTCTTATTCAGCGGGAGCAGCGCGGGCTCGTTGAAGGGAGCCTTGCCCTTCTCGGCGGCCGAGAACCTCCGGATCGGCGACATGTCTGCACAAGCAAGGAGTGGAGCTAGGAAGGAGAAGAAACAGGAGAGGCAGAGGAAAGATGGGAGACGGGGGCTCCGCCCCTCCCATTTATACCTGGAGAAGGCCAACCAGCACCCCCCACGATCACAGGTAATGATGGTTTTCCTTGCGTGTCGTAGGGACCTGTCGAGTCGGGCAGTTGCCGAGGCAACATGGGGAAGCGGAGACGCCCACGTCCAATCAACCGCCACGTGTCGACCAAGGCCGTAGGCTATTGGGGCCCGCAGTGCTCCGCACTTGACCTTTGGCTTCGCCTCTAAGCCAAGCCCGAGCGCGCCATGGGCCCGGGGGCTACTGTCGGCTTTCTAGGAATGAGGGTCCCTAGACTTGCCTGCCTGCGGCCCATGGCGTCACTTTGCTAGCAAGCCTGTACGGCCCATCTTCATCAACAAGGCATTCAAGACCTTCGCGAGGGGCCAAGCCTCGCGAGGCGGACGACACAAGACCTCCTTAGGAGCAGCCTCGCCAGGCTGGCTCGCGAGGGGCGGAGAGTTCAAGGCCAGGCAAACCTCGCGAGGTTCTAGTGACGTGAGCCATGACGACCAAGGCCAGGCAGGCACCAGCGCGCGCAGCATCCTTGTTTCCTCTTCGGTGCTAAGGGGGCAAGCGCAGGCGCGGAGTACCGAGGCATCAAGCAAAGGTTTCCATATGGGTGCAACGAGACCAATACCTGCAGGGTGGCAAGACGGAGGTCACCATGGAGCCCAAGGCGGCATCACCACCAGAGCCTTTTGCAGGCGAAGACCACTTTTGTCAGGATAAGCTGTACTAGCTATCCCCTTTCAAATTGGCCGTTGTTGGCTCCCTTCCCGCTCAATATTTGGGGAGAGGACCAGGCCTCTATAAATAGAACTAGCCACCACCATTGCTGGGCGACCTCATCTGAGACTAGGGCGACCTCATCTTAGACTAGAACTAGTTCATCCCCACAATCACATTCACCAAGCACAAAAACACCTCTCCTCAGGAGGCTGTTCTTCCCTCCTGTATTGTTCATCCTTATCCCGAGAGGCAATCCACCACCACCACACTGGAGTAGGGTATTACACCACAGCGGTGTCCTGAATCAGTATAAACCTTATGTCCTTTGTGTTGCGAGTTCGTCGAGTTAGTTCGTAAGATCTTAGCTAAGTTAGGACGTGGATCGGTAGGGGGGAAATCTTCGTGCGCACCCCAGTGTTCAAACCTTAAGGGTTTTTCCAGAACCCGTGATCCGACAAGGATATCACAAGCTTGAGCATTTTATTGCAGCATCTTCAATTCTTCCGCGGTAGCTTCACAATTCGGTTCTCTCCCATCAAAGAATTCACCTTGCAAGCCAATACACACAATAGCGCAAATGGCGGGGTTATGTCCAAGAATATGCATTTTCATCTTATGCTTCCAACTAGAAAAATTAGTACCATCAAAGTAAGAACCTCTACGGTGGTAATTTGCCTCGCTAGACTCCATACTCTCCTAGGTTGTGAAACCAAGGCTATGATCACCAAAGCTATGGAAATCAACAAAAGGAAGACCAAAGCTTTGGTACCACTTGTAGGATCGAAAGTATGTCTAGAGGGGGGTGATTAGACTACTTGACCAAATAAAAATTTAGCCTTTTCCCAACTTTAAGTTGGCGGATTTTAGCAACTTATCACAAGTCAAGCAATCAACCTACACATGCAATTCTAAGAGTATAGCAGCAGAATGTAAATCATTGCATGTGAAGGTAAATGGGAGGAGTTTGGAGGGAGCAAACGCAATGTAGACATGGAGATTTTTTGCGTGGTTCTGATAGGTGGTGCTATCGTACATCCATGTTGATGGAGACTTCAACCCATGAAGGGTAACGGCTGCACGAGTCCACGGAGGGCTCCACCCACGAAGGGTCCACAAAGAAGCAACCTTGTCTATCCCACCATGGCCATCGTCCACGAAGGACTTGCCTCACTTGGGTAGATCTTCACGAAGTAGGCGATTTCCTTGCCCTTACAAACTCCTTGGTTCAACTCCACAATCTTGACGAATGCTCCCAAGTGACACCTAACCAATCTAGGAGACACCACTCTCCAAAAGGTAATAGATGGTGTGTTGATGATGAACTCCTTGCTCTTGTGCTTCAAATGATAGTCTCTCCAACACTCAACTCCCTCACATAGATTTGGATATGGTGGAAAGATGATTTGAGTGGAAAGAAACTTGGGGAAGGCTAGAGATCAAGATTCTTGTGGTTGGATTGGAATATCTTGATCTCAACACATGAGTAGGTAGTTCTCTCTCAGAAAATGAATGCTGGAAGTGTAGGCATGTTCTGATGGCTCTCTCCACAAATGGAGGATGGGTGGAGGGGTATATATAGCCTCCACACAAAATCTAACCGTTACATGCAATTTACCAAACTCGGTCAGACCGATTTAGTTCAAAATGTGAACGTTAGGCTTTTCGGTGGGACAGACATGTCAACTCGGTGGGACCGATTGTGTTAGGGTTAGGGCATAACGTAATCTCGGTGAGACCGATCACATGAACTAGTGAGACCGATTTCTGTAATAGGCAAACAGATAGTTGGTCAGGCAAACTCGGTGGGACCGATCGCTCATTTCGGTGAGACCGAAATGTTACAAAAAGGAAACAGAGAGTTTGCATTGCGAACTCGATGGGACCGATCGCTCATCTCGGTTAGAACGAAACATTATGAAGGGAAACAGAGAGTTTGCAATCCCATCTCGGTGAGACCGAGATCCCTATCGGTGAGACTGAACTGATTAGGGTTTCTGGCTATGGCTATGTCAAATAACTCGGTGGCGCCAGATAGATCAAATCGGTGGGGCCGAGTTTGACTTTTGGATTGGGACATATGTGGATATGAGAAAATGATTGAGGGCTTTTGGAGCATATCACTAAGCATTTTGAGCAAGCAAGCCATTAACCAACACCTCATCCCCTTTTAATAGTATTAGCTTTTCCTATGGACTCAATGTGATCTTGGATCACTAAAATGAAAATGTACAGTCTTGAGCTTGATCCAATATGTGTCCTTAGCATTTTGAGGGGTCCACATCTCTAGTCCATGCCATGCCAGTCATTGAAGTTTCGGAATGATTATCTTGAAAGAATATTAGTCCAATGAGTTATATGTTGTTAAGAAATACCAAAACCACCAAGGGATTAGTTGCACCAACTCTCTCCCCCTCTATGCAGCGGTGTAACACCCCTTCTCCCCGCTGTAATCTCTACTTGAACATGGTGCTCAATGATATATATTATTTCCCAATGATATATGGCTATCCTATGATGTTTGAGTAGATCAGTTTTGTCCTATGGGTTGATTGATGATCGTGATTGGTTTGGGTTGCATGTTTTATTATTGGTGCAGTCCTATGGTGATCTCCGTGTCGCGCAAGCGTGAGGGATCCCCGTTGTAGGGTTTGCAATATGTTCATGGTTTGCTTATTGTTTGTGTTGCATGAGTGATAGAAACACAAACACGGATAAGTGGGTTATGGCGTATGGGAATAAAGAGGACTTGATACTTTAATGCTATGGTTGGGTTTTACCTTAATGATATTTAGTAGTTGCGGATGCTTGCCAGTGTTCCAATCATAAGTGCATATGATCCAAGAAGAGAAAGTATGTTAGCTTATGCATCTCCCCCATATAAAATTACAATGATGATTACCGGTCTAGTTATCGATTGCCTAGGGACAAATAACTTTCTCGTGACAAAAAGCTCTCTACTAAAACTAACTTAGTTGTGTCTTTATCTAAACAGCCCCTAGATTTTATTTACGTGCTCTTTATTATCTTGCAAACCTAGCCTACAACACCTACAGAGTACTTCTAGTTTCATACTTGTTCTAGGTAAAGCGAACGTTAAGCGTGTGTAGAGTTGTATCGGTGGTCGATAGAACTTGAGGGAATATTTGTTCTACCTTTAGCTCCTCGTTGGGTTCGACACTCTTACTTACCGAAAGAGGCTACAATTGATCCCCTATACTTGTGGGTTAGCATGAACTTATTCCAATTTCATATTTGCATTATATATAATGTATTCTAACTTCACCATGGTTCATACCCCCTGATACAATCCATAGATTCATCAAAATAAGCGAACAACACAATGAAAATAGAATCTGACAAAAACAGAACAGTTTGCAATAATTTGAATTTTGACCATACTTCTGTAACTCCAAAAATTCTGAAAAATTAGGACAACATGGGCAATTTGTATACAAATCTTGTGTAAAACATTCAGAACAAGAACATGTTTATGTGAATTTACAAAATTCCAGAACTGAGTGTAAAAGTTTTTGTTTTTTTCACAGAATCAAATCAACAATCTTCCAAATCATCCCAAAGGTCTTAATTGGCACAAACACTAACTAAAACACCAAAACTCATTCATAACAAAATTATAATTGCATATTTATTGAAAAATAGAAGTAAAAAAGTAAAAACATAAGATAAAATAAAATTGGGTTGCCTCCCAACAAGCGCTATTGTTTTACGCCCCTAGCTAGGCATATTGCATAGATCTAGGTTTTTTCATCTTTCTTATTATTTTCTGTAGACGTGTTTTAGTCAGGAGGTTTTTCAAATATAACATGAAACACATCATCCATAGAAATTTTGTCATTACCAAGTTGTCCGTTCGCATATACCCTTTGATTACCGGCTACAATCCAAGAATATTGTTGATTAACATCATCGAAAACTTGTTGTATCATATCCAAAACAGGAACTTCCTTTTTAAGATTCTCATAAAATATGTGATCATTGCCGAGAAAATGTCTTAATAAATAATCACTATTGTAAAGGATCTCAACTATTACTGGTTATTCATAATTCATATCATAAAAACCAAAGATCTCCCTAGCTTCTCGCACTATTTAATCAAACTCATTCATAAGGACAAGGGTAGCTATCTTCTTAGCTCTAGGATCCTTTATAATGGGTATCTCATAAAACAATCTTTGTAAGGTAGGATGAGTGTGATTAAATCTTTTCTCAAGTTTAAGAACGAGTGCCAAAATAGCTTCCGCATAAGTTTTAGTCCTTTTAAGTATAGGAACACCATCATAAGTCAAACATCCAACGCAATTAAAGAATTCTTGAATGGCACCTTTTCCTATAACATTCCCTTGTCCTAAAACAAAAGTTTTAGCAACCAGATTAGTGGAACGTCCAATTTTAGGAGTTCTACCATCATCTGTTTTTGCCATACCAAAATCACTCATGATGATAGGTTCAAAGTAAGTGATCTTGCACACAAGCAAACAAAAATAGAATAGAAAGAAGGCGAATAAAAAGGAAAATATTTTTTGCATTTTTTTGAAAATGTTTTAGAAGTGGGGGTGATGAAAAAAAGAGCAAATGGTAAATAATGTAAATGCAGGAGATGAGAGTTTATGATAGGTACTTGGTAGGCTTGATGTAGATCCTCCCCGGCAACGGCACCAGAAATTCTTCCTGCTACTTCTTGAGCTTGCGTTGGTTTTTCCCTTGAAGAGGAAAGGGTGATGCAACAAAGTAGAGATAAGTATTTCCCTTATTTAAGAACCAAGGTATCAATCTAGTAGGAGGAACACACAAGTCTCCAATGATAGCACCTACACAAACAAACAAATACTTGCACCCAACGTGATAAAGGGGTTGTTAATCCCTTCACGGTTACTTGCAAGGATGAGATCTGATAGTGATAGATATAAACGATAAGTAAAAGTGCAAAATAAGATAAAGTTAAATAGATTGCAGCAATGTATTTTTTGGGTTTTTGGTTTTATAGATCTAGAAATAATATGATAGAAATAGACCTGGAGGCCATAGTTTTCACTAGAAGCTTCTCTCTTGAAAGAAAGCATACGGTGGGTAAACACATTACTATTGAGCAATTGATAGAAAAGCGCATAGTTATGACGATATCTAAGGAAATGATCACGAATATAGGCATCATGTCCGTGATAAGTAGACCAACTCCTTCCTGCATCCACTACTATTACTCCACACATTGACTGCTATCCAGTATGCATCTAGTGTATTAAGTTAACAAGAATGGAGTAAGCCTTAAGCAAGATGACATGATGTAGAGGGATAGATCCAATCAATATGAACAAACCCCATCTTTTTATCCTTAATGGAAACAATACAAATACGTTTCATGTCCCCTTCTGTCACTGGGAATAAGCACCGCAAGATTGAACCCATTACAAAGCACCTCTCCCATTGCAAGAAAAATCAATCTAGTTGGCCAAACCAAATCAATAGATTAGAGAGAAATACAAAGCTACCTTAATCATGTATAAAAGAGTTCAGAGAAGACTCAAATAATATTCATAGATAATGTGATCATAAACCCACAATTCATCGGGTCTCAACAAACGCACCGCAAAAGAATATTACATCGAATAAATCTCCAAGAACATCGAGGAGAACATTGTATTGAAGATCAAAGAGAGAGAAGAAGCCATCTAGCTACTAGGTATGGACCCGTAGATCTATGCTAAACTGCTCACACATCATTGGAAGGGCAGCAAGGTTGATGTAGAAGCCCTCCGGTCGAATACCCCTCTGGAAGAGTACCGGAAAAGGCCTCCAAATGGGATCTTGCGAGAAAAGAAACTTGCGGCGGTGGAAAAGTATTTTTTGTGTGCCCTATGGTAAACGAGGAATATTTGGCCTCCAAAAGTTTCATGCCCTTTGGACTCCGTTTGGTATTGATTTTCTGTAAAGGCAAAAACAAGGAAAAGACAACAACTGGCACTTGGCACTAGGTTAATAGGTTAGTCCCAAAAATGATATAAAATAGCATAATAATGCATATAAAACATCCAAGGTTGATAATATAATAGCATGGAATAATAAAAAATTATAGATACGTTGGAGACGTATCAATGTCCCATCTTCTTGCACTTGAAGCAGGTAACATGGCTCGGATCCTTCTGAGCGGGAGCGGGACGGTGTTGAGTGACGTTGCCTCCATTGCTAGTCTTGAAGCTGCTACTGTTGTGAGGATTGTTCCCATTTCCTCCATGGTTATGTCCTCCATGATGATTATGACCTCCATGGTTGTGGTGGTTATGACCACTGAACTTCTCAGTCTCACCATTATGAATATCCCAACACTACCCTAGCATTACTGAACATTAAGTGTGTGCCCTATGGGTTCGAGAACATGCAGACATGACCGAGCACTACAAAAAAATACACATCCGTGATGATACGTGTTTGTCACAGTAGGTCACTTTTTTGTCATTCATGTACATCCATGACGATTTTATGACAAAATCAAGATAGTCATTCCTGTGCTATCGTAGAAGTGTTCCATGACATTACCAAAATTATCATCATGGAAGTGTCCACTTCCATGACGATAAATCGTGTGTCACAGAAGTGCTTTCGTCAAGGGTGACCGACACGTGGCATCCACCGTAACGGAACGCGTTAAGCTATCGGGTCGGGTTTTGGATCCGATAACCCGTTAACAGCCCCGACCAATGGGGATTTTCCACGTGTAAAATCATCATTGGCTGGAGGAAACACGTGTCCGCTTATCGTTGGGACAGATGTCATCCACTCATTGGACGGAAGGCGCCTATGATACATCAACACGTGCGATGGCCCAACAGAGGCCCATTCCTATGAAAAGGCCGGCCCGTTTGACTTGGTCAAAAGGTGGCGGGCCGGCCCATGGAAATCTTGTTAATGGCCTATTCGCATATAGCCCATTTACAGCCCGCTAACCCAAGGCCCGTTACGCCCTGTCCGAACTAGGCCCAGTAGCGTCATCTGGCCATCCAATATGATTCCATCCCGTTTTCACTTCTGGCGCATGTATGGCCCATGACGTCTTTCAGCCCATATGAGGCCCTATGTAACTCTTGGCCTATTAACGGCCCGTGGTGAAACTGGCCCGTAATGAACAGTGTATCACTTTACACCCATTAACGGCCCGTGGTGAAACTGGCCCGTAATGAACAGTGTACCACTTTATACCCATTAACGGCTCGTTATTCTGTTGGGCCGTTTCCAGGCCATTTTATCTTTCGGCCTTCTCAGAGCCCATTTATTCTTGGGCTCATTTCCAGCATTCGTTTACTTAGGGCCTGTTACTGTCATTTTCTGCTTGTGGGCCAAATTCATCCCGTGGTTACAGTCGGCCCGTTTGTGGTCCGTTAATACGTTGGGCCATTTTGATAACATCACCAAATACGGCCTATTAATGATGGCCCGTTATGGTCAGCCCATGAACGGACGATTCCAACTCTAGCCCATTTATGGCCATAATGCGGTCTGTTTGGCCCATGTTTGGCCAATCGATCATACGACCCGTATAAGGCCCATTGATGATATGGCCTGTAGAAGGCCCATTGTTTCTACGGCCCGTAGAAGGCCCATTGTTTCTACGGCTCGTAGAAGGCCCACTATTTCTACGGCCAGTAGGAGGCCCAGTGTCACTACAGTAAATATTAGCCCATGGTTATTGTGGACTACTTTTAAAAAATAGGTTATTGCAGCCACTAGCTAACTGCGGAAAAAGAACTGCAATGACTACAAGCAAACAAATAAACAAGACAACAAGGAAATAAATAAGCAAGCAACTAACGCTAAGCTACCACGGCTATTACACATATTACATCCACTGGGCATCAAAGTTTGCCACCAGTGCAAATATAGGGAACAAAGCAGCATATCATATACACTGGTTGTCAAAGTTGGCGACTAGCGCAAATAAATGCCGCAACAAAACAAATCCAGAACTAAAACCACTTCAGAAGATCTCAAGAAACAATATCTTGGGTACCCATAATGCTGGCAAGATGCTTAGCAAGCTTATTAACTTTCTCTTGTTTGGCGCTTAAATCCTCCAGCGCTTGCTGTTGCACCAGAAAATATGCATCTGAATTCTGCAGGGACTTCGTCAGTCCTTCAGCTTCCTATCGCAGCACATCTGATCGATGTCTTTCAACTTGAAGTTGAGACTCAAGAAGACGAACTGATTCAGGCAATGAGTTCGAAGAGCTTGTGCCAGCAGTAGTGGCCAGTAACTCGAACACTACATCAATACAGGACTTTTGGGTTCCCTCACTGTCGTCAAGATAGTTTTTATCAGCTTTCTTGGAGACCAACAGGGATGTCTCACTATCTTGAACCTTACTGCATTACTTCCTTTACCATCGGATAACGTGGTACTGTTCTCCAATATTTTGTCTGCATTCTAAAAGAGAAACAAGCAGACACGTCACATGTTTACCATGTTGTATATGAAACTCATTTTGGTAAATGAGTTTAGTAGTAAAGTGGACAGGATAACAGCATGAAACAAACATATATCTATGTACCATGGTCACTTTATGGTCTATATCATTCTAGTTTTTGCTGCCAAATCAAGATAGAGACACAGTTCAAATAATATTTGTTCAAGACAAAGCAGAATAGACAGAATATAAGTGTGGGTAACTATAGAGCAATAACAACACTTGTAATGTGCATGACATGAGAACATAACTATTTATTCAATTGAAACTGAAATCAACATAGAGCAGGTTACAACAGCAAACCAGTTAAAGAAACAGGTTTAAAACATACCTGTTGCGCCATTGGAGTTTCAATTCCATCCTTCAAATTTGAAAATAGTTGGTATGAGTAAATACAGTAATGCAAGAGCAAAGGAGTATGAACCATAGCTACAGAACCTGACCTGAGAACAAATCTTCTTCTCCTTTAAGCATTGAGTTGGGATTCGGAGTGGTGGTCCTCGTGCTTTGGGCACTGCAGTTCCCTTACTAACTGCTCGTGTTTGGGTGCTCTGTGGTGGAGACGGTCCGTGTCAACTGGAACTGGGTTACTATCTGCCGGGGTTGGGGTTAGAAGGGGTGGAGCTGGTTCTCTGTCCAACTAGGTAGGGGTACAATCTGCGAGAGTCTGGGTTATGTGTGGTGGATCTGGTCCTTGGGCAAGTACAACCATGGTTCTATCTCCATCAACTGGTAGCACTATCTTTTCTGAAGACCATGTTGTTACTCCCTTAGATACTTCCATCACGCTTTCCAATTCAAATGGCTGATAAACAAGAAAAGTAATTGAAAGTATAGACATTGTATGATAGACAGGTGCAATGGATAGTGGGGAATAAAAGAGGGCATGAAATAATTCATATTTATGTTGTCTAACCAAACAGGATAGCATGACACAATTTCACACATATGATGGCTAACTTAACAGGATAGCATGACACAATTTCACATTATGATGGCTAACTAAAAAAGATGGAAAGACATAGTTCAAAATATGAGACTATGTAAACAGGATAACATGAAATAACTATATAATGTGTTTATTAAATAGGTTGGCATGCCATAAGTCACATACATTCACGGATAGAATGCCATAATTCACATAAAATATGATGACTGTAAACACTAAACAGGATGAGATGATATAACTATATGATGTCTTTATTAAATGGGTTGCCATGCCATAATTCAGATAGATGATGTGTATGTACTATGTAAACATGATGGCATGATATAATTCAAATATATGATTTATATAGTAAGCAAGTAAGCAAATGGCAATCCATATATGATGTAAAAACTAAGAAATGCAAGACAACATGCATGACATGGGTAATATAACCCTACCAAGTTTGAGCATAGACCTCAGGGGGGAAATAGGACTGGTCATCAGTCTCTGAATCCTCCTCTGAGGAGCTCTCTGTAACCTGCAAGATGTCTGCTTCAGTAGGTAGCATTGCCTGCTCTGAATACCTTGTTTTCACTCCACATACTTCCATCACTGCTTCAAATGGCTGATGCACAGGAAAAGTAGTTGAATATAGAAACATTGTCGACAAATGGAACACGTAATACAAAAAAATGATAGCATGATATAATTCACATACATGATGATTGGCTAAACAGCATGGCATTGCATAATTCACATATGTAATGCCTTTGCAACAAGATAGCATTGTATAATTTACATATATAATGTCTTGCAACAAGATGGCAATGCATAATTCACATATATGGTAATTAGACACTGAACAGGTGGCATTCACACAAAGCATGTCTAAACTAATCAAATGACATAGCAATGCGAGACACCATACGCACGATATGAGCAACATAACCCTGCCAAGTTAGAGCATACACCTCGAGGGGGGAATAGGACTGGTCATCTGTCTCTGAATCCTCCTCTGAGGAGCTATCCGTAACCAGCAAGATATGCGCTTCGTCAGATAGCATAGTCTGCTCTGAAGACCTTGTTTTCACTCCAGAATTTGCCATCACCGTGTCAAATGGCTGATGCACACGAAGAGCAGTTGAATGTACTAACATTGTTGACAAATGTAATATGTAACGAAAAAAGGGATGGCCTGATATAATTTACATATAAGATGACTGGCTAAGCAGCATGGCATTGCAAAATTCACATATATGTTGCCTGGCTAAACAAGATGGCGTTGCATAATTCACATAAACGATGAATAAACTAAACAGATGGCATTCACACAAAGGATGTCTAAACTAAGCAGATGACATATTTGATGTATAAAGTAAGCAATGCAAGAAACCATATGCATGATATAACCAACATCAGTATGCCAAGTTAGAGCGAACACCTCAGGGGGTAAATAGGAGTTGTCTTCTCCTTCTGAATCCCCTAAGAACAGATATCTTCCTCTCGATTACAATCCGAAATGCGTGGAGGGGGGCTGCCTTTGCGCCTACCATGGAGCGACGTCTGCATGAAATTTTATTGCCACGCAAGGCTCATCTCTTTTGCTCTACATGTTCAATTCCATTGTTTACAATAACGGTCATGCATAGGAATAAAACATAGTGAGATTATGTAAGGAGTGCATGAATAAATCCAGAGTGATGGTAGCAACCTGTGGATAGACCCAAAACCAATAATAGCAGGCAGATAATGGATTCAGTTAAAAAATACAGATAATGGCTTCTTTACTATTTGTTTCCCACCCAACATGATCATAGTAGACACCGGAGATTAACCAGATAGTAGATAGATACTATTGATAGCGGCCCCGATATGTACCCCACAACCATTTAAAAACTCAAGTTTGACCATTAGTTTGGAGCTGACTCAGAGTCTAATCGGTGAACAGGACGATAAAGTATCATGTAATATTAAGCGATGCATAACGTAAGCAGACACGAAAGAGTGTGACCTCTCTTGCGGACACGTGTAGTCCTCGAGGTCATCTGCTCGGTTGATGATGGTAATGCAGTTTTCATGGCTGCCAGCGGCGGGGAAGAAGATTTGAGGCGGCGAAAGACAATCTGGAGGCCGGATCCCTGTTGTGTTGGACCCTTCTGTCATTGGAGCAACTGAGCTGGGGTGGACGATGGCGCAGCAGGAGCGGGACAAACCACACAAGGTTTTCTTTGACAACTATCTGTAAGAGAAGTAATTCTGTAAGGGTTCGTTTGAATTAGAGGATTCCAACAATGCAGGGATAGAAAATAGACAGGAATAGGATAGGAATGCACGTGCAAAACAGAGAATTTAAAAACACAGGATTTCTGCCAATCTGGGTGTTTGATTCACAACAATTGGAAGATCACAGGATGCAAAGAAGCATGGTGAGATTAAGTCAAACCACAAGAAAATGTACGGTTATAATGCTATTATGCTACTATCTCTTAGTCTTGTGCTTCATGAATAGGAATTTGAAAAGGAGGACAAGTGAAAATAAAAAATTCCTACGTTTTTTTCTTTCAAGGAGACACTAAAGGAACAAATCCGTGTGCTCAGTGGACAATACATATAACTTTTAGAGTAAAAAAGAGATGCAGAAATGTGTACAACCTCTTTGGCGAAGCCATGTCGATCTCAGCGTGATTGGGTTGGCCGATGAGGATGCTCCGGCTAACTTTGCTGTCGGAGGAGGGGAAGAAGATCTTAGGCGTCTGGAGATGGAGCCCGAGGTACTGCTCTACTGTGATGGAGGGTTTCGTCGTTGGAGCAGCTCCGGTGAGTTGTACGACGCCGAGGCTGAAGCAGGACAAGAGAGACAACGAACAACGTTAACCTGAGTGAAATTCTAATAGCATCTCCAATACATGACGTAAAATACATAACCACAAAGTGCTAGATGTAAAATACATCAGCCGCTCATCTCTGAACTTAACTGTCGAAACTGAACTTAACTGTCAAAACTGAACGCACTAGCAAGGTGAGGCTACACGTCGGTCGACTGACTTTTTCATCTCGGGTCAGTCGATTTTGCAGTCGTTGGATACAAAATCAAGGGCCTGCGGTTCATCTTCAACCTCCACCCCCTGAGCCGCCAGCCAACACCGGCCAAATAGCATCCCCCCGCCGCCCGCGGCCGGCGGTGCGCCGCCCCGCCCGCCCCGAAAACACTCCCCACCGCCGGTCCACCGCTGCCCCGGCCATCCCTCAAGCCCCCCCCCCATGCCGAGCTTTTTCTCCGGCGATCCCCAGGCCACCGCCCCGCAAAATCCCCGCCACCGCCGGTGACCACCGCCCCCATCCTGAACCCTAAGATAGATATAGGGGTACCTCTCCGGTGAGCCCCCCTCCCCGTTGCGGCTGGTTCTTCGTTCACCCCAGCGAGCCCCCCCCCCACCCCCTGAAAATCGACTGACCCAAAAGTCAATTCAGTCGACTGAAGTGTAGCTAAATCGGAGGAGCATCGCAAGCAAGAGCAAGAGCGAGAGCAGCAGCGCGAGCAAGAGCAATAGGAAGAGCAGACCAGGCAGGGGACCAAGAGCAAGAGCAGAGCAGCAACGCGAGTGAGAGCTAAAGCAGCAACAGCTCCTACTGATGTGGACGTCGCCGCCGAGGGAGCGACGCCGTGGAGGAAGTGGCCGGCGACGCCGCCATGGATGGAGTTGCGCCGTGTCGGCTCGGGACCGAGCGTCGGCAGCACCATGAGATCGAATCGAGAAGAAAATGCAGCGATTAGTATGATGCTCTTCCGGTGGTGCAGGTGAAGTCGGTGGTGTGGGAATGGAGGTGGCGCGAAAGACGAGGGGAACGTCGGGGAAGCTCCTTGGAGGTGGAGGATGGGGTGGCTGAACCGGCGGGATGATGAGATCGATGATGGATCCTCATCCGGTACGGTGGATGAGGGACGTCGAGGTGTTGCTGTGGACGACGTCGTCGGGGAAGAGGCTCCGGCTGGGTGGCGGACGGAGCAGGGTGTGGGGTTTCGTCGCGGGTTTCCGCGGCCTCGGTGTACGAATGGGTGGGCAGATGGGATGGCTGTGGGGAACCATGGCTTAGAGACGCGCTTGTCCGAAATGTGGGGTAAGTTACGAAAGTACCCCCACCGATTTGAGGCGGTTATTGCGGTTCAGGGGTACCACGGGCATTTCTCGTGTCGGGATTTCAAAGGAGGTGGGAGTTTTCGCGCGCGTTGTAATTTCGGAATATCAAGGCGCGGGTTGAGATGGAGGGAGTTGTCGGAGCATAGCGAGACAAGGATATATCTTAAATATTTTGGGCTAACAAGGCGCGGGTTGAAATTTCCGGACAAGCCTAACATGTACTGTACCAAATCAATGCGCACTACAAATGTCATTCAAAACTTTGAATTCATGTTATGTTCAATTAAAATATTTCGCTGCGTGTATAATGCATGCAACCTACTACTGAAATGAATGTTTTAGTGCATTCCAAACGTATATACTACCGCTTCAATATGAACTAAATTTGAATTCGTTTCTCTATTTGAATAAGATCTACAGTAATGATAGTTGTGAAGTCAAAGCATTTGAATTTGTTTCTCTGTTTTAATAAGATCTACAATCATCATTATTGTCAAGATAAACCATCGTTTGTGTATTATCTTCACAGCACACCACATGATTAGTCTCGAGTTACATATGAACTATGTGTACTATATGAACTCGAACTAGATTTTTTGAATCCACTTTATTTTGATTCCAAATCACATTACATTTCTAGCTCTAGCTAGATCTTCATAATCTAACCCATGTCTCATATGTATAATGTGTTTATCACATTATGTATGGTGCCCCGCCCCCTACGCCTACAAGTATTTAGATGTGAGTTGCAAACACCACACATTACCACAAATTCAAATAAAATGTGAGAATGTTCGATATATAGTATTGTTTAGATTGTTCGATATTTAGTTGTATGCTGCAAACGCCACACATTATCACAAATTCAAATAAAATGTGAGATTGTTTGATGTATAGTATGGTTTAGATTGTTCGGCATTTAGCTGTGAGTTGCAAACGCCATGCATCATCACATTATGGTATAACATGTGCACAGCACGTGTATCACCGCTATATTCATGCATGCAATGTTTAAAACACTATGATCTCCTATTCAAATATATGAATCCGCTTTCATATCAAATTATGATCTTTGTTAGTCTCTTACACCCACACAATCCTCTAACCTTTGTATCTACCACTAACTTCCTCTCGTGCATGCACACGCCCTCCTCGCCCTCCCCCTCCCTCGGCATTCTATCCACTGGGCACATTCATTTTTTTCTTTAGGCCGTTCTCCCAGAGTCTCCACAACTCCTTTCCGACACACACCGATCGATAAACCTCTCCAGCGATGCTTGCCTACAACATACACACACCTTCAATCTCCTCCTTTATGTGTCCTTGCCTCGTGTATCTCATACGGTCAGACACACGTGTAAACTCTCGCCCCTCTTTTCATCGATCTCACAACCGCACACTCCTCCCCCTATCTAGCTAGTAGTTGGGCCTCTCGCGCCACCTCCTAGCTCCATTCTCTCTATCTATCCATCTCGTTGGGCCTTATTTGCCTCTAACAAATGGACGTACACCGACCGATCTCTCGCTATACATATAGCTAGCTAGGTCCTTATAACTCGTTTTTACCCACACGTCAATCGATCTACCTCATTAGTTGTGTCTCTCCCTTCCTCCGACAAACAGCAATTGATCTACTAATCTAGTTAGGTTTGCTTACCAAACACATGGTTCCCCTTCATCATCCATGGATGCGTCCCGACAGATCTATCACGCACAGGCACACACAGAAACACATCCCCACTCTTATTGATAACATTGCAGTTCCACCCTCAGTTTGTCTAGTAGGCCTCTCCCACCATCTTCGAGAAGCAACTCCATCACCCATCCAGCACTCTACCCCTCTCCCTCCCTCTCCCTCCCTCTCTCTCTCTGTCCCATCATATTTCCCATCCTTCAGTTATGTATGGATGTCGACCGATCTCCCTCAAGACATAGCTAGGTCTCTCCTTCTCAACACATATACGAGTCGTTCTACCTCTATAGTTAGGCCTCTGCCTACCCCTCCCCCTCCCCCCCACACGCACACCCATACATCGAGCGCTCTAGTCATGTCTCCCTGCCACACACAAACTTGACATGTGCCCTCTAACGTTCCGGTAGGCCAGTCGCCCTATATCTTTGACTTGCACACACACACAATTTCAATGGCTCTCTTCATCGATCTCGCACCCACCCACTTGATCCTCTCTTCGACTCTCTCGATAGCTATGACCCCTCCCTCTCTTCTCGTGGATTGCCCGACCCTCTATGTATGATATGGATATGCCTCCATTTCACACACGTTGCATGCAAAATTTTGTTTGAGATGTTACCGGCACATATTCCCACAAATAATTCACGAAATCAACCCCCCACCCCACCCCCACCCGAAAACAAAAAACACTCACGAATGCAATTTGTATCTCTCACACACACCCATGTAGGTGGGGGACATGCATGAAGAGAAGAGGTGCATGCACGGCGCACGTACTCCCGTCTCTTTCCCAACCACACTCGCGCGGGTACACGGTGGAGCTCATTTCTGTACGAAAAAGGCAGCCCACGTGGTAATTTGGCACGTGTACTGGTTGTCCACTTGGTGGAGGGAGGATCGTCTACCACGGGTGAACAAACAAATTGCGACTTGACATGTTATGTTAAAAAAGAGGCAAACCATGTAGGGCCTACCTTAGAGGCAAGGCTCTATACATTGGAGTACTTTTGATGTGTCCCGTCAACTCGCAGAACGAGGAGAAGCTTGCTTAGTACGCCGCCTCCCCCGTTCCTAAATATAAGTCTTTGTAGAGATTTCACCATGAACAACATGTGGATGTATATAGATGCATTTTAAGTGTAGAGTCATTTATTTTGTTCCGTATGTAGTGGAATCTCGACAAAGACTTATCTACTAGTAATAGCTAGCCCCCACTACTAGGAATTCTCTATCCTCTCCTTGAGCCACATCATCAAAATTGATGTAGCCGTTAGATGAAGTAAATCAGTCCATAATAGCCATCTGATCTAGACGTTGAGAGGCTCCGCACTAAGCCGCATGCAAGCATGCAGAAATACCGTGGCACATGCATGTGAGTGGGTTTTAAATCACATCTACATGTCTGCATGCAAGCATGCACCGGTAGCATGCATGTAAGTGAGCTTTTAAGTCCCATTAACATGTCAAAAAGAAAAATATGATCCCATTATGCAGTAGGAGTTGGCTGATCTTTTTTCCTTACGTGGGATGATCTAAATGATGATGGGAGTTTATTTAGTTTGGCTACCACATTTGTCATGCGGTTATAGAGTTTTTTTTAGTTCTATGAAATCGAAAATTTTGCGCAGAGAGATATACCGCTGTTCCACGGCAACGCGTGGGGACTCATCTAGTAATATTTAGGAATGGAGGGAGTACTATGTAAAGAGTTAGGTGTCGCACAGTGATAGTGTGAGGTGGGCCATGTAATCATTGAGCCTGCATGTTTTCACTACTCTTGCACGCCTCTGCTGTAAGAATGGAGAAAATTGTAATCTAGTAGTAGTACCTCCTTTCGCCGAAAGCGTGGGACATCCAGCAGTCCTACCACCTCAGTAATAAAGACCAATGAGCCGTCAAATCACATAGTCCCAGCAGTAAGTTGGACGGAGGAAGCAACCATGACTCTTGCGCCAGTGAGAGGTCATGTCCGCTCTGCCCGGGCATGAATGCGGCACCGATTCTTTGGAGCGGCGCTGACCGTTTCGGGCGGGAAGCGCACGGGCGATGGAGGGGCTTTGGGTGGGCCAGGATGGTCAGGAGCGGGCGTGGCAGCTGTCCGCATGTCCCTACCGGACACGCCCGGAAACGAGAGGATGCACCGACTCTCGCAGCTAAAATCATGCAGTACACAACATCTCTCTGTAGGAGTAGGTCGATCTGTCGCTCTCTGTAACACACACATGATGTTAAACACACACACACACACACCATGGTCCCGTTGCACCTTCTAACGTGACTTATTACACCTAGACGGAGGGAGTAGTAAGTATACGAGATATGGTGGCACACTGACTTAAGTCGAATACAAGTGCCCAAAATTTGTGTGCATGTTATAATAAGGATTCACTTAAAATAGTACATGAGCGAACAGAGGGATCAATTGGACTGTGTTCCCGAGCAGTAGCGAGATCTGTGAGGTAAGAAACACCGCTGGCGCTTTTAATTTTTCTTATTAATTTTTGTTTCACCCTCTGACTGGTGGGACCCAACGTACAACATGGAGAGAGGTAAGGTGACTAAGGCTGCATTATTTCTGCACCACTGTGGATAGTCTTACCACCAAAGCCACATGACACGATTATGATTGAGATCCCAATGACTCCCACACACACAAAAAAACACGGCATGCGTGTCACACGAATGCAGGAATGTATAAAAGGTTATTTCCCTCTCGCTGAACATAACGGGAGGGTTGTATAGCTGGTTAGCGTGATCGCTCATCAAACTTGAGGTCTCGGGCTCCATAACTACACTTGAGCATAATTTGTGCCAGGAGGATTCTTTGACTGGTAAAAATGTTTTCTAGGGTTTGCACGCTTCACACTCTCTCTCCAGTATATATATACACGCTGGAGCCTCGGTGCTTGTAGTTGATCTCTTCACACTCTCTCACCCTCTCCCACTGGAGCCTCAACGCTTGTAGTTGCTCTCTTCACACTCTCTCACCCTCTCCAGATCTAAACAAGACTTCGTTGGCCTCTCTCTCCCCTCACTGCTGCTCAAAGAGCCGACAAGATCCGTCCACTGGGAAGGGAAGGAGGCTTAACGCTGTCGCCATCGGCGAGGGACTACCGACGCAGCTGTTCACTTTCCACCCAGCGGCGGCACGGGAGGGCCTCCGACCCCTTCTTCTTCACCGCCGTCCTGTCGCCCACCGAACCATGCCCCAAGAACCTTAAGGTATAATTTACTTACTCCACATGCATTGCTCTAGCTGCATGTATACCATGAATCTAGGACGTGGTTCAAAGAGGAAAGGAGTGGGGGGAAGTAGTGGGAAAAGTTGTATATAACATGAATCTAGGAGGTGGTTCAAAGAGGAAATGAAGGGGGAAAGTTGTATAGCATGAATCTAGGACGTGGTTCAAAGAGGAAAGGAATGGGGGAAAGTAGTGGGGAAAGTTGTACCGCATAAATCTAGGACGTGGTTCAAAGAGGAAAGGAAGGGACAAGGCTGTAGAGTTTGAGCAGGACTAGATTTGCTGCGCTCACATAGGGAAAGGTGTCTAAAGATAACAAAACCGGGACCAACACAAATATGCTCCTTGGTTGTTTGTTCTTTGTTGCAACAGACTGTGCATGACCACAGTACATCGGTAGATGCACATGGTGCTGGTGCATCCACTGTCCCGTGCAACTCATTAGTTGTTGTTAATCTAAGGCCTTGTTTGGTTAAAAACTCCCTTGTCCCTACCTTCTTAGTTCCAGGGACTAAACATGGACTAGAGGTTATTAAATGACATGCTAAAAGGCCATGTTACCCCAAGTAATGAACTAATCAAGACAAGGCGCGATGCGTGGCAGGGGCAACTGTTGGAAAAAGTCCCAAAAAGACTCCCTCGGGGTCTTCTTTCTTTAGTCCCAAATGCTCACTTTTAGTCCCTAAAAGTCCCTCCTGTTTGGTTTAGATGGGACTGACAGGGAGTTTTTTTTAGTCCCTAAACCAAAATGTCCCTGTAAACAAACACCCTCTAATAATGCCGCTGGAAAATTGATGCAATGCCACAGTTAAAAGCAAATTACATGTTTAACGAATTTTATTGTTAATATAATCTCTATGTTAATATTAATCAATGCCACCGTTTGAGAAATGCTACTGTCTTGTTTTCTTTCCCATTTAGATAAGGTAGATGCTTCTTTTTGTTGGCTTATGTGTCATCCATCGTTATTGACCACTAATTGTTTCCTTTGCACCTCTGTGTAAACAGGGTTATCTACTTCACCTCGTTGCCATTGTGACCTTTTGTTGCACTGCATAAAACACTTTTGTTTTAAGAGTGTTTTGTGCAGTTCAACCAAAATGTCACACCGACAATGTTGCTTGGTTGCTTGATATTAGTGGAACTGCACAAGAGGAGATCTTACTTCCTATCCATTAAGGCGAATTTGGTTCATATCTTCTTCTTGTGAGTTGTTTGAATTCCGCATCATGAGAGGTCAGTACTAGCCTTCTTTCACATGATTCTGCAGTGTGCTTTCATATGCTGTGCTACTTGTACGATAATGTTGCTTGATTTTAGTGAACTGCACAAAGGGAGACAAGACTTCCAATCTGTATGTGCATCGTAATATCTCATTGAGGTAAGATAAGGATATTTCACAACTGCTAGCCTGTATTTTGCCACTTTCATCCGAAAATTAAGTTTAGTACTATACTTGTTCTCCCTAATTGACATGCCAAATCTTATATTGAAGGCGAAGCTTGTCTGTTATTGAACCAAGTGATGAAGGGGAAGAACAAGCGGAAGAAAAACAAAAATCAACTCCTGGTGCTGTAATGAAGCACTGGAACTGTGATGACACAAGTAATGATATAGTTTTGCATCTTAATTTATTGCTATGGCTGGAATGAGCAATTGTTTTGCCACTGATTTGATGCCACTCTTAATGTAATATGTAATTATCTCTACTTGTGCAAACAGGGATCTTCTTTGAAGATACCATATATTTTAGTGGAACTGCACAAGAAGATGTTGGAAACATTAAACTAATCGAGGAGTATATAGTAAGCATGGCCACCACCATAGAAGTGCTTCATCTGTATGCTCTACCCAATAAGCCTCCTGACAAAGGTTGGTACTCGCGCACTGATTTCATCCATATGATTGAGCTTTGTCATCTCTATTGGTGTTGTGCTACTATTTAGATACTGTCATGAAAAAGTGGTATTGTCCTTGAGAAGTGCTTCATCTGTGTTGTTTTAAATATTTCCTTTCCTTTTTTCGAGCAAACAAGGATGCTAGCATTTAGTAGTCCTCTTGTCTTTGCACAACAGGATCATCTTCCTCTGAAGAAGAATATGGAGTACGTGAAGTGACTAGTTCCGATTATGCCAGGATGAAGAAGCCCTGTCTATCTTCTCATCAGAAGGAGCAGTTGAAGGATGGTTACATTACTCCCCACAAGACCAAACTAACTTCAGCTCAAAAGGACTGACAAATCTCCATTTTTTTGTTGTGATGCGTGAGTACAATGTTGTTTTAGGATTCTTTCTGGTGAGTTCCATTTTTCTAAAAGTGTGCTCTACATGGACCATGTATGTGCCTGTTGAAACTGTCAATTCATAGTACAATTTGCTTTATACTAATTAATTTTTTGTATTTGTGCAAACAGGGGTGCTCAGCTTGATTTCAATGGGAACTGCACAAAATGTTCATGAATACATCGAATCATTCATTTCCACCACAAGAAAGGAGGTGCCGATAAGTTCAAGGTGTTGCAACATATAAGGGCGAAATCATACAAGCTACGCACGAATTTGGTTGATTTTGGTGGAACTGCATAAAAAGAACAGCTGGTTTATTCAGCATGAGGTGCCATGTCAATGTCCGAACTGATGGCAAACCCTGCCCATTCCACAATCGTAGGCATTTGATATTTTGGAATGGGATAACCTTGTCAAATTTTGCTCATTGATTTTAGCAAGACATGCGTTTGATATTTTCGAATGGGACGCCCTTTGCTGTCAGCAGCGCCGATCAATTTTTTCTTTATTCTTTAGTTGTGAAGTAAATATTGCCTCTAACATGTGAGTCGCTGAGATGCATAATCATTGATTGTTTTGAATGTTATCTATGAATTGCCAGGTTTGTGTGTTTGATTGCAATGTACAGAAACGCTAAAAACCTGCTCAAACTCTTTGTACTCCTTCTGTTCCTTTTTACTTCGCACATTGTGAAAGTGCATACTTTTTTGTATAAGATTGGTCAAAGTAGAGATACTTCGACTGCAGACAAAACTTGTATGCAGACTAGAAAGAACCGGAGGGAGTACATGTTAAACTGTTGCAAACGAGGTGATCACCCTAGGAATAATGCTAGTACGTATTGTTTTGCATGTTCATCCAATGCCAGTGATACAGGAATTCGAACTAATCAAAATATATTCATTCATACACGGTCGGATTTCATATAAACATGCCGGATTTCATTACATCTCATACATTCTTCAACTAAAAAGGGGTGCGCTGGAGGTATAATTAATTAACCGAAGCTACCCACATGTGTCCCGCTAAGCTGAATAGAAGCTTCAGTGACTTAACTGCAGGTGCAGTTGCGTAGCTGACATGTGGCATGTTGGGCCCACGTGTCAGTCAGCCAACTGCACCAGCAGTTAAGTAGAAGCAGCGTTCTTCTCCAGCATAGCTCTCCGACTCCACGTCGCCGCCAAGAAGCTAACCGGCCGTCAATGGTCAACCCGCCTAGCATGGCTTCAACTGGAGGGTAGCAGTGGTGGCCTTACTTGGACCCGAGCGGAGGCGACCTACTGTGTTCTACTCTTCCTCGTTTTTTGTGTGGCGCGGCCTCGTTGGCAGCGGGGCGGGGCCTCGGCGGAGCCGGCGATGTCCTATGTCTCGTTGCCGGCGGGAGGCGCCTCAGCGGAGCGGTGGAAATCCTCCCCCACGTTGCCGATAGGGTGGGGCCTCGGCTGAGCCGGTGATGTCCTCTGCCTTGTTGTTGGTGGGCCGGGGCCTCGGCGGAGCCGGCGGTGTCCTCTGCCTCGTTGTTGGCACCACAGGGCCTCGGCGGAGCAGGGCCTCGTCAGAGCCGGCATTGTCCTCTGCCTTGTCCTCGATCTCGCCAAATAGCGCCTCGCCCGCTTCATCGCCCTCTTTGCTAGCCTCTTTGTAGGCGGCCGCAGCCTCCGCCACCCGCATGCGGTACCGCTAGTGCTCGAGGCGGCCCTTGTGGGCAAAGCGGTACAAGTCGAGCAGCGCCTCCTGCTCCGCCCGCTCCGCGGTGATCTGCTCCTCCGCCTGCAGGTGCTCCTGGAGGAGATGGTGGTTGTAGGCGGCGTCGGCATGCGCCTCCCGGAACTGCTCCTCACGCATCTGCCTCACCCTGTCCATATATTGGGCACAGGCCTCGCCGATGGTCATGGTGCAATGCACCGGCAAGGATGGCATGGAGGAGGGGGTTGGCGCCGGATCGTCGACTACCATGTTCTCCATTGGGACGTCGTCGTCCTTCGGCTGCCTGCCGGCCAGCCGGTCGGCAGCAATGGCTGCCATCTCCTTGTGGTCTGTCGTCCGCCCGTCCCGAAGAGCACTGGAGCGCGAGGAAGCCATGGTGGGCAGTAGTGGTGTGGAAAGGACAAAGGGAACGGATGCGGATGACTGCAGCTATGGCCGGCACAGCAGTTTATATAGCAATGGTGGGCGGGCGAAGGGATGAACATGTGGCGTCGGAGTAGCCGCCTCGGCAACCGCATATCATTAATGTGGGTGGCAGATGGATGGACAGACGACACTTGTGTCGTTTGAAGGCGGAGCAATGGCCTGCACCGGGAAGCGGGGTGGGCGGCGCTGACTGTTTCGGGCGGAAAGCGCGCGGGGGCGAGGAGATGACTTTACTTGGAGAGGA
The DNA here is from genome assembly GCF_018294505.1 of Triticum aestivum. Lineage (NCBI taxonomy): Eukaryota > Viridiplantae > Streptophyta > Magnoliopsida > Poales > Poaceae > Triticum > Triticum aestivum. Next base: position 137,472,320 of record NC_057794.1, read on the forward strand.
TGACAATGGGGACCCACCAGGTCCATAGCCTCACATATGCAAGTGCCTCCTTATATATATATAATTTATTTTGCTTCCTCCTGGTTTCCTGACATCACGGTCCCACACCATTGTCAACCTATGTAGTACTCCCTCCTTTCCAGTTTATAGGGCTTATCTCAAAATTTTAGGTTTTCCATTTTATAAGGCTCAATTTGGTTGTTCCCCATCACATGTTCAAACTTCAAGGTGCATTAAATCATTGCATGCAAGTATTAAGAGAAAACTCACCAATGCATGCACTTTATGCATGCATGCATTGCAATTAATGCATTCGTAAACATGATTTTTTGAGGAAAACAAGAGCATTAATTGGGTGCTTTTGCAAACTACAAAAAATATTCCACCACTCATAATCTACCTTGGTTGGTGAGATTTTTGAATTGAGCCTTATAAACCGGAAAGGAGGGAGTAGTCAATAAACGAGAGAATTGCACAAGAAGCGGCCGATAGCTGGGACCAAGCAGCTCGAGCAGTATTTGTGTTTTTGAGGTGTGAGCACTGCAGAGATTTTCGATGTTTAGCCTAGATATTAATTTTTCTCCTCTGAACAACAATGAAAACATCGCTGCAGGTATTAACTGGGCGGGCTGTGGCCCGTCTAGCCCAGGCCAGATATCCAGCCCAGATATTAATTTTTTTCAAGCTGAAAATGGCTAGCCCAGCTATACTTTTTTTAGGAATACCCAGGCAAGGTCAAGTTATTATTCTCCGCCCCGCTGGGCTGCAAATATTTCCTAGGAGGGATGCATTAGGCTTAACAAGAAAATGGGCTTTAAGAAATAATAAATGGGATGTAATTATAAAAACTAGGCAGTAACTATAAAAAATGCACCAAACACATGATTACTTTATAAAATATTATTTTTGGATATTGAAAATTTTAATTTCGTTAATTGTTGTGAGCGCAATGTTTCGTTGGATTTTTATGTAATATAAATTTATATTGAAATTGTATTTAATCTGACTAGAAATTTTGGGATAAAAATATTTCGGATCCCATCAAAATGTGGGAAATTTTATTGAATTCTGTTTTGAACGATTGGTTGAAATGGGATGTACTTTTAACAAACTGTAAATGGGCTGTAGTAAATTCCATTAGAATTCAAAAATGGGCTACATATTCTTACAAATCTCAAATGGGCTATAAGTTCTCTGCCACACAGTTCTGGCCTTACTAAGTTGACGCGTCCCCTAAAAACAGAGTTGACGCGTATGCAAGGCTTTGTAAACTTATAGTCAACACACGGTTCTAGCAGCAGTGGTCGTTGGATGTCCATCCAACGGATGTCGTGCTTCTTCTTCAATCTCGGATATTCTAGCTTCACCCGCCCAAAAAATGATTCCTCCCCCTGACATCTGGGGTGCACCGTTTTGGAAGCTGACCTGTGGGCCTACTAAGTTGACGTACCAAGGGCTTTGTCAACTTAGTCAATATAAACGATTCTAGTTACAGTGACCGTACGATGTCCATCCAACAGCCGTCGTGCTTCTTCAACCTCTGGTCTTCTTGCTCCAGCCACCCAAAGCAGCGCTGGTCGTGCCGCCTGCTCCTGCCTCCCGTGGCCTGTTGTGCTGCCGCGGAGGCCTCACCACCCCTACTACTCCCACCGCTGGCCAGGCCATCCCTCCACTCACCCACACCCCCTATTATTATGCGGCGACGGCAACGCAGCCGAACCGGTGAACCCTCGTACTCCTCTCCGCGTGTGCATCCACTGCCGCGTCTTCCCCGGCTCCGCGTCGTCCCCTTCCTAGGCCTCGCCGTCGTCCACCGCCCTAGTGCTCTCGGCGCGGCGTGGTCAGCATGGTCAAGGAACGACTTCCATCGGACGTGGACTGTATGTGGAGAGGCTGATAGATGGGTCCACGGCCGCCGCAAGGAAGTGCCTCCTTATTACGCACAAAATAATTATTCCTCCACCTGATAGCGGGGACCCACCAGACGGGCCACCGTATTTCACGAAAAAAAATGATTCGCCCCCTGACTGATGGGACCCATGAGCTACATCTTCGCATGCAAGGAAGTACGTCCGCGAAAAAACGATTCGCCCCCCTGACTGCTGGGACCCACCAGCTACATCTTCACACGCAAGGAAGTGCGTCCGAAAAAAAAACGATTCGCCCCCGATTGCTGGGACCCATCAGCTACACCTTCACACGCAAGGAAGTGCGTCCGGGCAAAAAAATGATTCGCCCCCCTGACTGCTGGGACCCAGCAGCTACACCTTCGCACGCAAGGAAGTGCGTCTGGAAAAAAAAACAAAATGATTCGCCCCCCCTTGACTACTAGGACCCACCAGCTACATCTTCGCAGGCAAGGAAGTGTCTGACAGTCTGGACCCACCTGGTCGAAGCGTACGTAGCGTTGTCATTCTGGTCGCGAACGTGTACGTACATACTGGTCGATGTAGAGGCGCGCACGTGTCGTAGTAGAGGCGCGCACGTGTCGTAGTAGAGGCACGCACGTAGCATGTACACATACGTACAGCGGCCAGGGTGGAAGAAAGAAAATACGGTCACATATGTGTACATACGGGCAGGGTCTCGAACGCCTACTCGCGCATACGTACGTCTAGGGCTCGTGTACATGGCTGGGTCGGAACAGAGAAACAACATCGTCGTCGTGTTCATGGGGAGGCAACAAAATGCGTCGTGTTCACCGAGAGGCAACGGAATGCGTCGTGTTCATCGGGAGGCAACGGAACGCGTGGGAGCCAACCGGCTGGGTCGGAGCGGAATGCGTGGTCGTGTTCATCGGGAGGGCTTGGACGGAACAGGTGATGGAAACAAGGCCTGGCATACCGCAGAACGGAGGAAACGGACCTCCTACGGTCGAAACGGGGGTCCTGTTGATCGGGAGGAGTGTGGCGTACCGCAAAATGGAGGAAACAAACCTCCTACGGTCGAAACGGGGGTCCTATTGATCGGGAGGGGTGTGGCGTACCGCAAAACGGACGAAACGGACCTCCTACGGTCAAAATGGGGGTCCTGTTCATCGGGAGGGGTGTGGCATACCGCAAAACGGGACTCCACGGGATACTGTTCATCACCACCGTCGACCTCCTCCAGCCTCCACGGGCTCCTGTTCATCCAGCCTCCACCGCGCTACTCCACCGGCTATTGTTCAACCACCCCTCCACCGTCTACTGTTCATCCAGCCCTCCACACCACGGGGTCTTGTTCAACCACCCCTCCACGGGCACCCCTCCACCGTCTACTGTTCATCCAGCCCTCCACACCACGGGGTCCTGTTCATCCAGAGGCAACGCCACCGCTCACTGTTCATCCAACCCCCCCCCCCCAACGCTCACTGTTAATCCAATCGATCGGCTTCAGTTAGCAGCAGTAGCGAAGGAATCGCTCGATCGGGTTTAGTTAACAGCCATCGATCGATCGCTCGGGTTCAGTAACGCGTAGCCTGCAGTGCATTCGCTTGGGTTCAGTTAGAGCCCAACGCCTCGCTCTGGTTAAGTTAGAGCCAACACCTCGCACACATGCGCGTACGTGTACGAGAGAAACGCGCATCGCTCGGCACCCGACCTCCCACCGTAACCGGGAACTCCCCGAAATTTTCCTCGCCCTCGCTTCTACCACGGTTTTTCTATCATGGACGGCCCAAAGAATGTCATGCAGTTGCGTCTCCGGCCGCACAGGACGAAAAGCCCATTTTCTGTCATGATTTTTTGTCATAGAAGTAGGAGCCCACCACATCTATGATGATACTCGGTTTTTTCACAATTATTGTCATAGAAGTGTCATATGTATGATAGAAAAAAATTCGTTCGTCCCTAAATGTCACGTATGTGTCTTTTTTTGTAGTGGAGACACCTCTCAGATCAATAATAAATAGCGGGATCTAGATGCCCACATTAACTCTCACATATTTAACTAAGATCTTTATCGGATTGAACCAATATGCCGAGGATTCAGTATCTCGTATACAATTCCCTTTGTCCTGTGGTATATTACTTGCCCAAGATTCGATCGTCCTTATCTCCATACCTAGTTCAATCCCGTTACTGGCAAGTCTCTTTACTAATTCTGCAATACAATATCCTCATTACTAAACTCATTAGTCACATGCTTGCAAGCTATTCATGATGTTGTATTACCAAGAGGGCCCAGAGATATCTCTCTGTCACATAGAGTGACAAATTCGAGTCTCGATCCATGCAACCCAACAGACATTTTCTAAGATACCTGTAGAGCACCTTTATGATCACCCAGTTACAAAGTGACGTTTGATTACCCACAAATTATTCTTCCGCTATTAGGGAGTGGCACGATCTCATGGTCTAAGGAACATATAGTTGAGATGAAGAAAGTTGTAGCAATTAAACTAAGTGATACAATCAGATGCTAAGCTTATGATTGGGTCCGTCCAACACATCATTCTCCTAATGATGTGATCCCGTTATTAAATGACGAATCGTGTCTATGGTTAGGACACCTTAACCATCTTTAATAAACGAGCTAGTCTAGTAGAGGCTCACTGGGAAATAGTGTCTATTGATGTACTTTATCTATTCACACATGCATTTAAGTTTTCGGTGAATACAATTCTAGCATGGATAATAACAATTTATCATGAACAAGGAAATATGACAATAACATCTTTATTATTGCCTCTAGGGCATATTTCCAACACCTACATGGCATTTTCATAGCCATTCCGAGCATATCGCCATGCACTACCATCATTTTACATTACATGATTAGAGACATGTTTTCATTTGCCTTGCATGATCATAGTATAGCTAGCTCGATATTACGGCTTGTCCGTTTTTTGATGTCTATGTTATGCAGGATCATTGCACATACTGGTACACCGCCAGAGGCATTCATCATATAGTGTTTCTCTCAATTTTTCAGTTTTGGGTTATGATTACATTCAGTTGAACTGAGACATCATTGTAAGTTGTTTCTCCTACCCCCACCCCTAAAAAAAGAAAGAGGCAATATGAAGATGCGCCACACAGGTGCCATAAAAAACAAAAGAAGGAAAAAAGAAAGAAAGAGAGAAAAGAAAAAGGTGAGGAAGAGAGAAGGAGCAACACCATTATCTTTTTTAGTATACACTTATGCTTCAAAGTATAACCACTTCATGCATTGTCAAGTAGAAAGTTTCTTGAGCTTCATGTTTCACACTAGTGCGGAACCTACACTATAGAACTTGACTTGTATATTCCGACGACGAGCATTGCTACTTGTAAACTGCATCGGAATTTCCCCGAAGAAGATGGGTGAAGCAGTACAGAAGAGATAAGTATTTCTCCCAGTGAGAACCAAGGTTACCAAACCAATAGGAGAACCACGCAAATTCCCTTCTACAACACCTACACACATAAAAGCAAAAACTTGGACCCAACGCGGGCAAGAGGGTTGTCAATCCCCCTTGAACTCGTCATATGCAAGGATTAATTCTGATAGTGATAGATAGATAAAAAGTAAAGTAAAATAGAAAGTATAAAATTGCAGCAAGGTGTTTTTTTGTTTTTATAATATGATAAAAGTAGACATGGGGGCCATAGTTTTCGCTAGAGGCTTCTCTCTCGAACACATAGCATATAGTGGGTAAAGACATTAATGTTGGGCAATTGATAGAAAAGCACATAGTTATGACGTATTCATGGCAATGATCATGTATATAGGCATCACGTACGTGACAAGTAGACCAATTCCTGCCTACGTCTACTACTATTACTCCACCAATCGTCCACTATCCAGCATGCATCTATAGTATTGATACGTCTCCAATGTATCTATAATTTTTTATTGTTCCATGCTATTATATGATCTATCTTGGATGTTTTATATGCATTTATATGCTATTTTATATGATTTTTGGGACTAACCTATTAACCAAGAGCCCAATGCCAGTTTTTGTTTTTTCCTTGTTTTTGAGTTTTACAGAAAAGGAATATCAGACAGAGTCCAAATGACCTGAAACTTTATGACGATTGTTTTTGGACCAAAAGAAGCCCACGGAGTACCAGAAGGAATTGATAAGCAGTTTTCAGTAAGGTATTCTCTGCAAGCACTGAAATTATCGGTAACAGATAGTTTTGTGATAAGGTAATTTGTAACGAGTAGCAAGTAATAAAAGTAAATAAGATGCAGCAAGAAGGCCCAATCCTTTTTGTAGCAAAGGACAAGCCTGGACAAACTCTTATATGAAGAAAAGCGTTCCTGAGGACACATGGGAATTATAGTCAAGCTAATTTTCATCACATTCATATGATTCATGTTCGGTACTTTGATAATTTGATATGTGGGTGGACCGATGCTTGGGTACTGTCCTTACTTGGACAAGCATCCCACTTATGATTGACCCCTATTGCAAGCATCCGCAACTACATCAGAAGTATTAAGTTAAACCTAACCATAGCATGAAGCATATGGATCCAAATCAGCCCCTTACGAAGCAACGCATAAACTAGGGTTTAAGCTTCTATCACTCTAGCAACCCATCATCTACTTATTACTTCCCAATGCCTCCGTCTAGGCCCAAACAATGGTGAAGTGTCATATAGTCGATGTTCACATGACACCACTAGAGGGATGACAACATACATCTCATCAAAATATCGAACGAATACCAAATTCACATGACTACAAATAGCAAGACTTCTCCCATGTCCTCATGAACAAACATAACTACTCACAAAGCATATTCATGTTCATAATCAGAGGGGTATTAATATGCATAATGGATCTGAACATATGATCTTCCACCAAGTAAACCAACTAGCATCAACTACAAGGAGTAATCAATACTACTAGCAACCCACCGGTACCAATCTGAGGTTCGGATTCAAAGATTGGATACAAGAGATGAACTAGGGTTTGAGATGAGATGGTGCTGGTGAAGATGTTGATGGAGATTGACCCCCTCCCGATGAGAGGATCGTTGGTGATGACGATGGTGATGATTTCCCCCTCCCGGAGGGAAGTGTCCCCGGCAGAACAGCTCTACCAGAGCCCTAGATTGGTTCCGCCTCATGGCGGCGGAGTCTCATCCCGAAAGCTTGCTTATGATTTTTTTTCCTCAACAAAAGACTCCATATAGCAGAAGATGGGCATTGGAGGGGCCACCAGGGGGCCCACGAGGCAGGGGGCGCGCCCCCACCCTTGTGGCTAGGGTGTGGGCCCCCTCTGGAACTTCTTGCGCTCAGTATTTTTTATATATTCTGAAAATAGCTTCCGTGAAGTTTCAGGACTTTTGGAGCAGTGCAGAATAGGTCTCTAATATTTGCTCCTTTTCCAGCCCAGAATCCCAGCTCCCGGCATTCTCCCTCTTTATGTAAACCTTTTAAAATAAGAGAGAATAGGCATAAGTATTGTGACATAACGTGTAATAACATCCCATAATGCAATAAATATCGATATAAAAGCATGATGCAAAATGGACGTATCAACTCCCCCAAGCTTAGACCTCGCTTGTCCTCAAGCGAAAGCTGAAATCGAAAAATATGTCCACATGTTTAGAGACAGAGGTGTCGACAAAAATAAAATATGGACATGAGGGCATCATGATCATTCTTAGAATAGTAGCTTATATAATTATTGGCATATGATCTGTTATGCTAAAGTAACAATTCAATCACAATTAAAGTATGAATCATAACTTCATTGAAAACTAACAAACTATAATCTCAGTCGTTGAAGCAATTGCAATTTATCATAACATAGGAAAGAGTCAATATAAGAGCTTTTCAGCAAGTCCACATACTCAACTATCATATAGTCTTTCACAATTGCTAACACTCACGCAATACTTATGGGTATGGAGTTTTAATCGGACACAGAGAAAGATAGGGGCTTATAGTTTTGCCTCCCAACGTTTTACCTCAAGTGTAATGTCAACAATAATAGTTCATGAAAACTCACATCCAATTAGCCATATATACCGGTATCTTTCGACATATTGTGCTTACCAAAGGATAAAATGTAAAAGGAAAGGTGAAGATCACCATGACTCTTATATAAGGTAGAAGATAAAAGTAAAAGATAGGCCCTTCGTAGAGGGAAGCAGAGGTTGTCATGCGCTTTTATAGTTGGATGCACAAAATCTTAATGCGAAAGAACGTCACTTTATATTGCCACTTGTGATATGGACCTTTATTATGCAGTCCGTCGCTTTTATTTCTTCCACATCACAAGATCGTATAAAGCTTATTTTCTCCCATGCTAATAAGTCATACATATTTAGAGAGCAATTTTTATTGCTTCCTGATGACCCACAAGTATCGGGGATCTATCATAGTCCTTTCGATACGTAAGAGTGTCGAACCCAACGAGGAGCCGAAGGAAATGATAAGCGGTTTTCAGCAAGGTATTCTCTGCAAGTACTGAAATAAGTGGTAACAGATAGTTTTGTGATAGGATAAATTGTAACGAGCAACAAGTAACAAAAGTAAATAAAGTGCAGCAAGGTGGCCCAATCCTTTTGTAGCAAAGTACAAGCCGGAACAAACTCTTATATTAGGAAAAGCGCTCCCGAGGACACATGGGAATATCGTCAAGCTAGTTTTCATCATGTTCATATGATTCGCGTTCGATACTTTGATAATTTGATATGTGGGTGGACCGGTGCTTGGGTGCTGTTCTTACTTGAACAAACATCCCACTTATGATTAACCTCTATTGCAAGCATCCGCAACTACAACAAAAGTATTAAGGTAAATCTAACCATAGCATGAAACATGTGGATCCAAATCAGCCCCTTACGAAGCAACGCATAAACTAGGGTTTAAGCTTCTGTCAGTCTAGCAACCCATCATCTACTTATTACTTCCCAATGCCTTCCTCTAGGCCCAAATAATGGTGAAGTATTATGTAGTCGACGTTCACATAACACCACTAGAGGCTAGACAACATACATCTTATCAAAATATCAAACGAATACCAAATTCACATGACTACTCATAGCAAGACTACTCCCTAGTCCTCAGGAACAAACGTAATTACTCACAAAGCATATTCATGTTCATAATCAGAGGGGTAATAATATGCATATAGGATCTCAACATATGATCTTTCACCAATTAAACCAACTAGTATCAACTACAAGGAGTAATCAACACTACGAGCAACTTACTAGCACCAATCCCGGACTTTGAGACAAGAATTGGATACAAGAGATGAACTAGGGTTTGGAGATGAGATGATGCTGGTGAAGATGTTGATGGAGATTGCCCTCTCCCGATGAGAGGAGCGTTGGTGATGACGATGGTGATGATTTCCCCCTCCCGAAGGGAAGTTTCCCCGGCAGAACAGCTCTGTTGGAGCTCTATATTGGATCCGCCAAGGTTCCGCCTTGTGGCGGCGGAGTCTCATCCCGAAAATTTCCTCCTTATTTTTTTCTCATCGAAAGACTTCATATAGGATAAGATGGGTGTCGGAGAGCCACCAGGGGGCCCACGAGGTAGGGGGGACGCCCCCCCCCCCACCCTCGTGAGCTGGGTGTGGGCCCCTTGGCCTTCATCTTTGGCAAGGATTTTTCTTTATTTATTTTAAGATGTTCCGTGGAGTTTCAGGACTTTTGGAGTTGCGCAGAATAGGTCTCTAATATTTGCTCCTTTTCCAGCCCAGAATTCCAGCTGCCGGCATTCTCCCTCCTTATGTAAACCTTGTAAAATAAGAGAGAATAGCCATAAGTATTATGACATAAAGTGAAATAACAGTCCATAATGCGATAAATATTGATATAAAAGCATGATGCAAAATGGACGTATCAACTCCCCCAAGCTTAGACCTTGCTTGTCCTCAAGCGAAAAGCCGATAACAATAAATACGTCCTCATGTTTAGAGGTAGAGGCGTCGATAAAAATAAAATACGGACATGAAGGCATCATGATTATTCTCATAACAGCAACATATATAGATTTTGTCATATGATTACTTATATTCAAGTGATGATCCATTCACAATGCAAAAGTATAAATCATAAACCTTATTGGGCTCCGACAAACTATAATCTTAGTCATTGAAGCAATTGCAATTTATCATAACATCGGAAAGAGTCTATGTCAGAGCTAAAAAGCAAGTCCACATACTCAACTATCATTTAGTCCTCCATAATTGCTAACACTCACGCAATACTTGTGGTTACGGAGTTTAATTCGGACACAGAGAAAGATAGGGGCTTATGGATTTGCCCCACAACCTTTTACCTCAAGGGTAATGTCAACAATAATGGTTCATGCTCCCCTACATCCAATTAGATATATATATATATATATCATGTTCTTTCCAACATGCTGAGCTTGCCAAAGGATAAAATGAAAAATAAAAGGTGAAGATCACCATGACTCTTGCAGAAGGAAGAAGGTAATAATAAAGGATAGGCCCTTCGCAGAGGGAAGCAGAGGTTGCCATGCGCTTTTATGGTTGGATATATAAAATATCAATGCGAAAGAACGTCACTTTATATTGCCCCTTGTGATATGAACCTTTATTATGCAGTCCGTCGCTTTTATTACTTCCACATCACAAGATCGTATAAAGCTTATTTCTCCCACACCAATCAATCATACATATTTAGAGCAATTTTTATTGCTTTGCACCGATGACAACTTACTTGAAGATCTTACTCAATCCATAGGTAGATATGGTGGACTCTCATGGCAAAACTAGTTTAAGGGTATTTGGAAGCACAAGTAGTATTTCTACTTGGTGCTGAGAATTTGGCTGGCATGAGGGGGAAAGGCAAGCTCAACAAGTTAGAGGATCCATGACAACATACTTTATCTCAGATATAAGAAAGACATAACTCATTACATTGTCTTCCTTGTCCAACATCAACTCTTTAGCATGTCATATTTTAATGAGTGCTCTCAATCATAAAAGATGTCAATGATAATATATCTATATGTGAAAACTCTCTTTCCTTATTACTTCCTATTAATTGCAACAATGACCAAAGCTATGTCTGCCAACTCCCAACAACTTTTAATCATCATACTCTTTCTATGTGAAGTCATTACTCTCAATAAGATCAATATGAACTTTTTGTTTCTTTTTATTCTTTTCTCTTTTCTTTTATTCGCCCAAGATCATGGCAAAATAATCAAGCCCTTGACTCAACACTAATCTTTATTATATATAGCTCACGGACTCAATTACATAGAGATATCATAAAGCAAAACTCAAAACTAGATCATGCCATAAACTTTATTCTACTAGATCAAGATACTACTAATATGATCGAACTAAGAAAAATGGTAAAGATAGGAGTTGTGATTGTGATACAATACCGGGGCACCTCCCCCAAGCTTGGCAGTTGCCAAGGGGAGTGCCCATACCCATGTGATTATATCTCCTTGGTTGGTGAAGAAGGTGAGGGTGTTGTTGATGATGCGGGCTTGTCATCCATCTTCCAAGGCATAGGTTCACCATCATAGAAGGATGATCGAGTCTCCGGAATCCTCGAATCTGCAGCCAAACTCATTCTTTTGAATCTATAGTCATACTCATAGTTTTGGTTTTGCAGGTCATAGATTTGGGCTTGGAGGTGCTCGATCTTCTCATATAGCTTGAAGATGGCCTCCTCGGTGTTCTTGGCATCCGGCTTGTAGTTGTTAGTGAACTCCGCGAGCATCGTGTGGCTAGCGTTGATTCCACGCTCCGCCATCCCCTAGCACTTGAAAATTTGTTGCTCCATTGCTACGAGCCTCATCTCCACGCTTCCGGTTCCCTTTGGTCCCTCAACATAGCGGATGTGCAACAACCCATCATGCATCTCAATGGTTTGAGGGTGTCGCAGCACCTCCGCCTGGTAAGGGTTGATGACCTTCTCGAAGGACTTGTCCTTGGAAGCACTTGGGGACGTCATGATAATCTAGATCTGTCAGAAAAACATCTCGCAACAAAGACGGGAGATTTTTGCATGATACGAGAGTCAAAACCTTCGGGAGGTTATATAATGAATTGTTACCGACCAAAATACATAACATGCAAGAAAACGGAGTCTGGAAGGCACACGAGGTGCTCACGAGGTAGGGGGCGTGCCCAGAGGGGTAGGGCGCGCCCACCACCCTCGTGGGGCCCTCGTGTCCTTCCCGGACTGCTACTTATTTTTCTATTTTTCTAAATATTCCAAAACGGAGAAATATTGCCTTAAAAATTGTTTTGGAGTCGGTTTACTTACCGTACCACATACCTATTCCTTTTCGGAGTCTGAAACATTCCGGAAAGTGTCCCTTATGTATTCCTCCTGGGTTACGGTTTCGATAATATTGGTTTCAACATTTATGGGATTACCTGAGATATAATGTTTGATTCTTTGACCGTTTACCACCTTCGGATTTGTGCCCTCGAAGTTGTTGATCTTTATGGCACCGGAACGATAGACCTCTTCGATAACATAGGGGCCTTCCCATTTAGAGAGAAGTTTTCCTGCAAAAAATATTAAACGAGAGTTGTATAGCAACACATAATCACCTACATTAAACTCACGCTTTTGTATCCTTTTGTCATGCCATCTTTTAACTTTTTCTTTAAACAACTTGGCATTTTCATAAGCTTGGGTTCTCCATTCATCAAGTGAACTAATATCAAATAACCTCTTTTCACCGGCAAGTTTAAAATCATAGTTGAGCTCTTTAATATCCCAATATGCCTTATGTTCTAGTTCGAGAGGTAAGTGACAGGCTTTTCCATAAACCATTTTATACGGAGACATACCCATAGGATTTGTATATGCAGTTCTATAAGCCCATAATGCATCATCAAGTTTCTTGGACCAATTCTTTCTAGACCTATTAACAGTCTTTTGCAAAATTAATTTGAGCTCTCTATTGCTCAACTCTACTTGACCACTGGACTGTGGGTGATAAGGAGATGCAATTCTATGATTAACATCATATTTAGCAAGCATTTTACGAAAAGCAGCATGAATAAAGTGTGAACCACCATCAGTCATTAAATATCTAGGGACTCCAAACCTCGGAAAATTAACTTCCTTAAGCATTTTAATAGAAGTGTTATGATCAGCAGTACTAGTTGGAATAGCTTCTACCCACTTAGTAACGTCATCAACAGCAACTAAAATATGGGTGTATCCATTAGAGGCAGGAAAAGGTCCCATATAATGAAAACCCCAAACATCAAATGGTTCAATTACAAGAGAATAATTCATAGGCATTTCTTGACGTCTACTAATATTACCAATTCTTTGACATTCACCACAAGACAAGACAAACTTAAGGGCATCCTTGAAGAGAGTAGGCCAATAAAAACTAGATTGCAATACCTTATGTGCAGTTCTATCTCCAACATGGTGTCCTCCACAAGCCTCGGAATGACACTTGCGTAGGATCTGTTCCTGTTCATGCTCAGGTACACAACGTCTAATAACACCATCTACTCCTTCTTTATAAAGATGTGGGTCATCCCAAAAGTAATGTCTTAAATCATAGAAGAACTTTTTCTTTTGTTGGTATGTGAAGCTAGGTGGTATAAACTTAGCAACAATATAATTAGCATAGTCAGCATACCATGGAGTACTACGAGAAGTACTTATAACATTTAATTGTTCATCAGGAAAGCTATCATTAATAGGGGTCATCAAGAATATTTTCTAACCTAGACAAGTTGTCTGCAACGGGGTTCTCGGCTCCCTTTCTATCAACAATATGCAAATCAAATTCTTGTAGCAAGAGAACCCATCTAATAAGTCTAGGTTTAGCATCTTTCTTTTCCATAAGATATTTAATAGCAGCATGATCAGTTTGAATAGTTACTTTAGAATCAACAATATAAGATCTGAACTTATCACAAGCAAATACAACTGCTAAAAGCTCTTTTTCAGTAGTAGCATAATTTCTTTGAGCATTGTCTAGAGTCTTACTAGCATAATGAATAACATTTAATTTCTTATCAACTCTTTGCCCTAGAACAGCACCTACAGCATAATCACTAGCATCACACATAATTTCAAAGGGTAGGTTCCAATCAGGTGGCTGAACAACAGGTGCAGTGACTAATGCTTTCTTAAGTATTTCAAATGCTTCTACACAATCATCATCAAAGACAAATGGTATATCTTTTTGCAATAAATTAGTCAGAGGCCGAGAAATTTTTGAGAAGTCCTTAATGAACCTCCTATAAAATCCAGCGTGACCAAGGAAACTTCTTATACCTTTGATGTCCTTGGGACATGGCATCTTTTCAATAGCATCAACCTTGGCTTTATCAACTTCAATACCTCTTTCAGAAACTTTGTGCCCCAAGACAATACCTTCATTAACCATAAAGTGGCACTTTTCCCAATTCAAGACAAGATTAGTTTCTTCACATCTCTGCAAAACTCGATCAAGATTGCTCAAGCAATCATCAAAAGAGGAACCATAGACGGAAAAGTCGTCCATGAAAACCTCACAAATCTTTTCACAAAAGTCAGAGAATATAGCCATCATGCATATTTGAAAGGTAGCAGGTGCATTACATAAACCAAAAGGCATACGTCTATAAGCAAAAGTACCAAAAGGGCAGGTAAAAGTAGTCTTTGATTGATCTCTAGCCGACACAGGTATTTGAGAGAAACCAGAATAACCATCTAGAAAGCAATAGTGTGTATGTTTGCATAATCTTTCTAGCATTTGATCAATAAAAGGTAAGGGGTAATGATCTTTCTTAGTAGCTTTATTTAATTTTGGAAATCAATTACCATCCTATAACCTGTGATAATTCTTTGTGGAATCAATTCATCTTTATCATTAGGAACAACAGTAATACCTCCCTTCTTAGGGACACAATGGACAGGACTTACCCACTCACTATCAGCAACGGGATAGATTATACCTGCCTCCAGAAGCTTTAGTATTTCTTTTCTTACCACTTCTTTCATTTTAGGATTCAGACGTCGTTGAGGATCACGAACTGGTTTGGCATCTGCTTCCAAATTTATTTTATGTTGACATAGAGTGGGACTAATGCCCTTAAGATCATCAAGAGTATATCCAATAGCAGCACGATGCTTCTTCAGAGTTTTCAATAATCTTTCTTCTTCATGCTCTGAAAGGTTAGCACTAATAATAACAGGATATATCTTCTTTTCATCAAGATAAGCATATTTAAGATTATCAGGCAAAGGTTTAAGCTCAAACACGGGATCACCCTTGGGTGGAGGAGGATCCCCTAAAATTTCAACAGGCAAATTATGTTGCAGAATAGGTTCCTGTTTAAAGAATACTTCATCTATTTCCCTTCTTTCATTCATGAACATATCATTTTCATGGTCTAGCAAATAGTGTTCTAAAGGATCACTAGGAGGTACGGCAATAGAAGCAAGACCAATAATTTCATCCTTACTAGGTAATTCTTCCTCACGATGTTGTTTACTAAATTTAGAGAAATTAAACTCATGAACCATATCATCCAAGCCAACAGTAACAACATTCTTTGTGCAATCTATGGTAGCATTGACAGTATTTAAGAAGGGTCTACCAAATATAATGGGACAAAAGCTATCTTGCGGAGAAGTAAGAACAAGAAAATCAGCAGGATATTTAGTTTTCCCACACAAGACTTCAACATCTCTAACAATTCCAATTGGTGAAATAGTATCTCTATTGGCAAGTTTAATTGTGACATCAATACCTTCTAACTCAGCAGGTGCAATTTCATTCTTAATTTCTTCGTATAAAGTATGCGGTATAACACTAGCACTAGCACCCATATCACATAAGCCATGATAACAATGATCTCCTATTTTAACAGAAATAACAGGCACGCCTACCACAGGTCTATGTTTATCTTTATCACAAGGTTTAGCAATTCTAGCAGTTTCACCTTCGAACTGAATAACATGCCCATCAATATTATCAGACAAGAGATCTTCAACAATAGCAATATTAGGTTCTACTTTAACTTGCTCAGGAGGTGTATAAGTTCTAATATTGCTTTTACGAACAACAATTGAAGCTTTAGCATGATCCTTTATTCTAACAGGGAAAGGTGGTTTCTCAATATAAGAAGTAGGAACAATAGGATCATTATAAGTGACAGTCTTTTCTTCAACTTTAATAGGTGCAGCTACTTTTACTTCTATGGGAGGATGATATTTAAACCACTTCTCCTTAGGGAGATCAACATAAGTAGCAAAAGATTCACAGAAAGAAGCTACTATCTCAGAGTCAAGTCCATATTTAGTGCTAAACTTACGGAAAATATCGGTACCCATAAAAGATTTAACACAATCAAACTTAGGTGTCATACCTGACTCCTTACCTTCGTCGAGGTCCCAATCTTCAGAGTTGCGTTTAATTCTATCCAATAAATTCCATCTGAATTCAGTAGTCTTCATCATAAAAGAGCCAGCACAAGAAGTATCGAGCATGGTGCGATTGTTATCAGAAAGCCGAGCATATAAATTTTGAATAATCATTTCTCTTGAGAGCTCATGATTGGGGCATGAATATAACATTGATTTAAGCCTCCCCCAAGCTTGAGCGATGCTTTCTCCTTCGCGAGGCCAGAAATTATATATATAATTGCGATCACGATGAACAAGATGCATAGGGTAATACTTTTGATGAAATTCCAGCTTCAATCTTTTATAGTCCCATGATCTCATATCATCACATAGCCTATACCATATCAATGCGTCTCCCTTCAAAGATAAAGGGAAGACCTTCTTCTTAGCAACATCATCGGGTATACCTGCAAGCTTAAATAATCCACAAACTTCATCCACATATATTAAGTGCTCATCAGGATGCTTTGTTCCATCTCCTGTAAAAGGGTTAGCTAGCAGTTTTTCCATCATACCCGAAGGAAATTCAAAAGGAGTTTCATTTTCAATAGGTTCAGTAGGTTGAGGAGCAACTCTTTGCTCTACTGGACGGGGTGAAGATACCCCGAACAAGCCCCTCAGAGAATTACTTTCCATAGTAACAAGTGACAGTAAATTTCAGCACACTATATAAATTTTTCCTTACCAAATTCCACCTACCAAAGGCGCTACACTCCCCGGCAACGGCGCCAGAAAAGAGTCTTGATGACCCACAAGTATAGGGGATCTATCGTAGTCCTTTCGATAAGTAAGAGTGTCGAACCCAACGAGGAGCAGAAGGAAATGATAAGCGGTTTTCAGCAAGGTATTCTCTGCAAGTACTGAAATAAGTGGTAACAGATAGTTTTGTGATAGGATAAATTGTAACGAGCAACAAGTAACAAAAGTAAATAAAGTGCAGCAAGGTGGCCCAATCCTTTTGTAGCAAAGGACAAGCCGGAACAAACTCTTATAATAGGAAAAGCGCTCCCGAGGACACATGGGAATATCGTCAAGCTAGTTTTCATCACGTTCATATGATTCGCGTTCGATACTTTGATAATTTGATATGTGGGTGGACCGGTGCTTGGGTGTGTTCTTACTTGAACAAGCATCCCACTTATGATTAACCTCTATTGCAAGCATCCGCAACTACAACAAAAGTATTAAGGTAAACCTAACCATAGCATGAAACATGTGGATCCAAATCAGCCCCTTACGAAGCAACGCATAAACTAGGGTTTAAGCTTCTGTCACTCTAGCAACCCATCATCTACTTATTACTTCCCAATGCCTTCCTCTAGGCCCAAATAATGGTGAAGTGTTATGTAGTCGACGTTCACATAACACCACTAGAGGCTAGACAACATACATCTTATCAAAATATCAAACGAATACCAAATTCACATGACTACTCATAGCAAGACTTCTCCCTTGTCCTCAGGAACGAACGTAATTACTCACAAAGCATATTCATGTTCATAATCAGAGGGGTAATAATATGCATATAGGATCTGAACATATGATCTTTCACCAATTAAACCAACTAGTATCAACTACAAGGAGTAATCAACACTACTAGCAACCTACTAGCACCAATCCGGACTTTGAGACAAGAATTGGATACAAGAGATGAACTAGGGTTTGGAGATGAGATGGTGCTGGTGAAGATGTTCATGGAGATTGCCCTCTCCCGATGAGAGGAGCGTTGGTGATGACGATGGTGATGATTTCCCCCTCCCGGAGGGAAGTTTCCCCGGCAGAACAGCTCTGCCGGAGCTCTATATTGGATCCGCCAAGGTTCCGCCTCGTGGCGGCGGAGTCTCGTCCCGAAAAGTTCCTCCTTATTTTTTTCTCATCGAAAGACTTCATATAGGAGAAGATGGGCGTCGGAGAGCCACCAGGGGGCCCACGAGGTAGGGGGCGCGCCCTAGGGGGCGCGCCCACCCACCCTCGTGAGCAGGGTGTGGGCCTCCTGGCCTTCATCTTTGGCGAGGATTTTTCTTTATTTATTTTAAGATGTTCCGTGGAGTTTCAGGACTTTTGGAGTTGCGCAGAATAGGTCTCTAATATTTGCTCCTTTTCCAGCCCAGAATTCCAACTGCCGGCATTCTCCCTCCTTATGTAAACCTTGTAAAATAAGAGAGAATAGCCATAAGTATTGTGACATAAAGTGAAATAATAGTCCATAATGCGATAAATATCGATATAAAAGCATGATGCAAAATGGACGTATCACTTGCACCGATGACAACTTACTTGAAGGATCTTACTCAATCCATAGGTAGATATGGTGGACTCTCATGGCAAAACTGGGTTTAGGGATATTTGGAAGCACAAGTAGTATCACTACTTGGTGCAAAGAATTTGTCTAGCATCAGGGGAAAGGCAAGCTCAATCATGTTGGATGATCCATGACAATATAATTTATCTCAGATGTAAGAAAACATAACCCATTACGTTGTCTTCCTTGTCCAACGCCAACTCTTTAGCATGTCATATTTTAATGAGTGCTCACAATCATAAAAGATGTCCAAGATAGTATATTTATATGTGAACCTCTCTTTCTTTATTACTTCCTATTAATTGCAACGATGACCAAAACTATGTTTGTCAACTCTCAACAACTTTTAATCATCATACTCTTTATATGTGAGCTCATTACTCTCCATAAGATCCATATGATCTCTTTGTTTCTTTTTATTTCTTCTCTTTTATTTTATTCTCTCAATATCATAGCAAAATCATCAAGCCCTTGACTCAACACTAATCTTTATTACATAGCTCACGAACTCGATTACATAGAGGGATCATAAAGCAAAACTCACAACTAGATCATACTAAAACTTTATTCTACTAGATCAAGATATTACTAAAGGATTGAACTAAGAAAAACGGTAAAGATAGGAGTGTGATGGTGAAACGGTACCGGGGCACCTCCCCCAAGCTTGGCAGTTGCCAAGGGGAGTGCCCATACCCATATGATTATGTCTCCTTTCTCGGAAGTGATGGTGACGGGGTTGTTGATGAAGTAGGCTTGTCGTCCATCTTCCAAGGCATAGGCTCACCATCATAGAAGGATGAACGAGTCTCCGGGATCCTCAAATCTGCAGCAAAACTCATCCTCTTGAATCTATATTCATACTCACAGTTTTGGTTTTGCAAGTCATAGATCTGGGCTTGGAGGTGCTCGATTTTCTCATGAAGCTTGAAGATGGTCTCCCCAATGTTCTTGGCATCCAGCTTGTGGTTGTTGGTGAACTCCGTGATCATAATGTCATCGGAGTCAAGTCCATGCTCCACCATCTCACTTGAAAACTTGTTGCTCCATTGCCTCGACCCTTGTCTCCACGCTTCCGGTCCTCCTTGGTCCCTCAACATCGCGGATGTGCAGCACCCCCTCATGCATCTCAATGGTTTGAGGGTGTTGCATCACTTCCGTGAGGTAGGGGTTGATGACCTTCTCGAAAAACTTGTCCTTGGGGGCTCTTCAAGACGTCATGATGATCTAGATATGTCAGAAAAACAGCTCGAAACAAGAACAGAGGACAATTGCGTGATACATGAGTCAAAACCTTCGAGAGATTATATAATGAATTTTTACCAACCAAAATATGTATCATACAAGAAAATGGAGTCCAGAGAGCACACGAGGTGCCCACGAGGTAGGGGGCGCGCCCATGGGGTAGGGCGCACCCTCCACCCTCGTGGAGCCCTCGTGTCCTTCCCGGACTGCTTCTTATTTTTCTATTTTTCTAAATATTCCAAAACGGAGAAAAAATGACATTAGAACTGTTTTGGAGTCGGTTTACTTACCGTACCACATACCTATTCCTTTTCAGAGTCTAAAACGTTCTGGAAAGTGTTTCTTATGTATTCCCCCGGGGTTAAAATTTCAATAACATTGGTTTCAACATTTATAGGATTACGTGAGATATAATGTTTGATTCTTTGACCGTTCACCACTTTTGGATTTGTGCCTTCGAAGTTGTTGATTTTTATGGCACCGAAACGATAGACCTCCTCGATAACGTAAGAACCTTCCCATTTAGAGAGAAGTTTTCCTGCAAAAAATCTTAAACGAGAGTTGTATAGCAATACATAATCACCTATATTAAACTCACGCTTTTGTATCCTTTTGTCATGCCATCTTTTAACTTTTTCTTTAAACAACTTGGCATTCTCTTAGGCTTGGGTTCTCCATTCATCAAGGAGCTAATGTCAAATAACCTTTTATCACCGGCAAGTTTGAAATCATAATTGAGATCTTTAATAGCCCAATAAGCCTTATGTTCTAGTTCGAGAGGTAAGTGACATGCTTTTCCATAAACCATTTTATACGGAGACATACACATAGGATTTTTATATGCAGTTCTATAGGCCCATAATGCATCATCAAGTTTCTTGGACCAATTCTTTCTAGATCTATTAACAGTCTTTTGCAAAATTAATTTGAGTTCTCTATTACTCAATTCTACATGACCACTAGACTGTGGGTGATAAGGAGATGCAATTCTATGGTTAACATCACACTTAGCAAGCATTTTACGGAAAGCACCATGAATAAAATGTGAACCACCATCAGTCATTAAATATCTAGGGACTCCAAACCTCGGAAAAATAACTTCCTTAATGTAACGCCCTCGATGCGGCTATATCTCCCACGTGCCGAAGCACGACTTAGAGGCATAACCGCATTGAAAGCAATGTCGCAAGTGAGGTAATCTTCACACAACCCATGTAATACATAAGGGAAAGAGTAACATAGTTGGCTTACAATCATCACTTCACACAATACATGAATAAAACATTACATCATCCAAATACAATCAAGGTCCGACTACGGAACCAAAATAAAGAAGAACCCCAAATGCGACAAAGGTCCCCGATCGACCCCAACTGGGCTCCACTACTGATCAACTAGAACAAAAACAACACAAAGGACAGATCTTCATCGAGCTCCTCCTTGAGCTTGGTTGCGTCACCTGCTTTGTTCAACGGCACCTGCAAGCTGGTTTTGGAAGAATCTGTGAGCCACGGGGACTCAGCAATCTCGCACCCTCGCGATCAAGACTATTTAAGCTTATGGGTAAGGTAAAGGTATGAGGTGGAGCTGCAGCAAGCGACTAGCACATATGGTGGCTAACATATGCAAATGAGAGCGAGAAGAGAAGGAAAAGCACGTTCGAGAAACTATGATCAAGAAGTGATCCTAAAACAACCTACATCAAGCATAACTCCAACAACCGTGTTCACTTCCCGGACTCCGCCAGAAAGAGACCATCACGGTTACGCACGCGGTTGATTCATTTTAATTAAGTTAAGGTTCAAGTTATCTACAACCGGACATTAACAAATTCCCATCTGCCCATAACCGCGGGCATGGCTTTCGAAAGTTCAAATCCCTACAGGGGTGTCCCAACTTAGCCCATCACAAGCTCTCACGGCCAACGAAGGAATAGACCTCCTCCCGAGACATTCCGATCAGACTCGGTATCCCGGTACAACAAGACACTTCGACAGGGTAAAACTAAACCAGCAACACCGCCCGAATGTGCCGACAAATCCTGATAGGAGCTGCACATATCTCTTTCTCAGGGCACACCGGATTGTCTAAACTTCCGGTAGGCCAGCCCAAAGTTGCCCCTGGTGGCCACCGGCGGCTAACAAGTTGGACCAACACTCAGAGGAGCACTGGCCCGAGGGGGTAAAATAATGATGACCCTCAGGAGCGCGACTCCCAAGGGAAAAGAAAAGGCTAGGTGGCAAATGGTAAAACCAATGTTGGGCATTGCTGGAAGAGCTTTACTTAAGGCGAACTGTCAAGGGGTTCCCATTATAGCCCAACCGCGTAAGGAACGCAAAATCCGGGAACATAACACCGATATGACGGAAACTAGGGCGGCAAGAGTGGAACAAAACACCAGGCATAAGGCCGAGCCTTCCACCCTTTACCAAGTATATAGATGCATTAATTAAATAAGATATATTGTGATATCCCGACAAGTAAACATGTTCCAACAAGGAACAACATCTCCATGTTCCAACGAGGAACAAACTTC
Organism: Triticum aestivum; assembly: GCF_018294505.1. NCBI lineage: Eukaryota > Viridiplantae > Streptophyta > Magnoliopsida > Poales > Poaceae > Triticum > Triticum aestivum. The sequence goes on from NC_057794.1 coordinate 137,494,700, forward strand.
AATCTTCACCTGCAACTAACAACGCTATAAGAGGGGCTGAGCAAAGCGGTAACATAGCCAATCAACGGTTTGCTAGGACAAGTTGGGTTAGAGGCTTGGTTCAACAATATGGGAGGCATGATAAGCAAGTGGTAGGTATCGCAGCATAGGCATAGCAAAAGAGCGAGCATCTAGCAAAGCAAAGATAGTAGTGATTTCGAGGGTATGATCATCTTGCCTGAAATCCCGCAAGGAAGAAGAACGAGTCCAAGAAGAAGACAAACGGACGTAGACGAACGGTTCCTCACAAGCACGACGTTATCGGAACCAACCCGAAGAAGCAACACCGGAAAGAAGCAAACAACATAGTAAACAACCACGACATGAACATGGCATGACGCACAATCAAGTATGATGCATGTCCGGTTTAATGAAGCATGGCATGGCAAAAATGCACAAACAATTCTACAAATTAAGTGGAGCACAATATGCAACTCCGTTGCATATTGACGAAAACACCACGTGACTTATTTAGTTCTCTCTCGTTTATGTACCCAACAAGATTAAATGTTGTTAGCATGGCAAGAGGTGAAGCAAAAGAAAACTACCTAACTAGTCAAGGTTAAATGAGGCCGGAAGCAACGAACAACAATTCCGGAAACTCCTCATGAGCATATTATAGATTTGGTACTGTTCTGCCCTAAACACAATTTTAGAGTTGTTAAACATGCTAGGTGAGTGCATCATGTTAAACTAGGCATTTTTCTACCCCATTTACATATAAAATTTATTAAATTCCGAGTTACGGTTATTTAGTTATGAATTAAAGCATTTTAACATGACATAGGGGCAAAATTAATCAAACAACATTTTAAACATTTTAAACATGGATGAAAGTTGGATATTATGAATCTAGACAAAATTCTAAGCAAGTTTCATATATAATTTATTTAGATCCGATGCACGGTTGTGGAGTTATTAAATGCATGAAGTTTAGGGGGCTTTCTGTAAAACAGACATTCTCTGGAAAATAGCTAAAATCGCAGCGCAAGGAAAAAAATAACACGAGCCGCATCTGGCTGGGCCAATAGGAAAGGAAAAAAATCAAGAGGAGGGGGCGCTCGGGGGCTGCTCACCCTGGGCCTTGGGCCCGTTGGCAAAGCAGGCCGGCTGGAGCAATCCGTGGATCCTGGGCCGCAGAGGCCCACGTGGAGGACGTCCTCCTCCCGATCCCGCCTGGACCGGGGAGGCAGGCGTTGACGAACAAGGACGGTCGGTGCCGGAGAGCTGACCGGCGTGCGACGCGTAGGGCGGGTTCCTGGCGAGAGGAAGACGCGGGGAGGCGGCAGACGGCGAGGAACGAGTCGAGCATGGTGGATCCAATCTCCAAAGAGGGAGGCTGACACGGTGGGTGCAGGGAGGCGCCGGATCCAGAGCATCCCGGCGAGATCCGAGGCAGCGGTGAGGGGATCTCCGTCGGGGCGCCCTACAGAGAGATAGATGGGTGAGATGGGAGAGATCCAGTCGGGAAGGGGAAGGAGGCGGGCGGCGTGACCTGGGTTGGTGCTCGCCGGCGGCGGAGTGACGAGGAACGTCCGGGACGGCGCCGGCGGAGTCCAGCGGTGGGGACCGGGGTCGCCGGCGAGAGGTTTGCGGGGTGCTGCGTGGATCGCGCGCGCGGGCTCGCGGCGGGTGGCCTTGGGCCCAGATCGGCCCGTGGTGGGTCTGCCATGGGCTTCGCCGGGCTCTGTGGGAGGTGGAGGGAGGCAAACGCTGAGGTGGCGAGCGGCGGTTGGTTGCATCCAGCGCAGATGGCGGCGGGGGCGAATGGCGGTGCGCCAAGTGGTGGCGGTGGGTTAGACCGGCGCTGAGATTGAGGAGGGGGGTAGGTGGCTGCCGGCTGAGAGGTGGGAGGAGGGTTAGGGTAGGTTTAGGGGCTAGGGACGCCCAAAATGGCAAGGGGGGTTGCTTAAATAGGAAGGGGCTAGGGTTTTGGTGGGTTTGGGGGGCTTTTGGAGCGTTTCAGAGCCTCCGATCGCGATCTGACGGCCCGGAAAGGAGGGGGTTTTAGGTGGGCTGCAGGTGGGTTGTGAAAAGAGGTTGGACTGAGATGAGAGGAGAGGAGTGCAGCCCGGCAACTGTTTCCGGAGACCAAAAACGTCCGACGTTAGACCGACTATAATGTCGCTATAGTTATCCGTTGGGGCATCAAACGAACTCCGATTGCGATGAAACTTGGCAGGCGGTCTACCTACACTATAACAAGACCACACGTCAACTTTCATCCGAATCCGAGAACATTTTCCGGCCACTTATAAAATACTATTTCGGACATGCCGCGGGCGCGTGCAAGTGTGTCTGGGCTCAGAACGGACAATGGACGGAACTCGGAGAACCCAGATGAATGCAGGTTTTGAAAACATGATGATGCAATGCACATGATGACAAGATGAAATGCAACACGCAAGCAAATGGCATGGCAACAACAGCGAATAACTGGACGACACCTGGCACATCGGTCACGGGGCGTTACAACACTCCACCGCTACGAGAGGATCTCGTCCCGAGATCTAGAATGGCACCGGAGGGACAACGGAAGAGGAAGATAAGCAGTAAAAAACTAAGTTGCTTCTTTGAAAAACTAGTGAAACCATGAACCTTGAGAGGTTGAACAAATTGAAAGAAAAAATACAATGGAGATGAACGAAATGAAATCATTCTGTTGGACAAGGAACCAGAAATACGACGAAAAAGGCAAGCTTAAGTGACAAGATAGACATTGAAGCCACTCCGGTCAAAACAAAATAGAGAAGTTATAAGAATGATATAATTAGGGCAGCACTCCGACTGAAAATGGAAGGAAAAGAACATGAACTTGACAAGATGAGAGGATACTTGATGAGATCAAACATACTCCCTCCGGAACTATTGAAATAATGGTACAAGGGGTAAGAAAGATTTCAGACGGGGCCCTGGTTGAAAAGAGAGGGGAAAAAACTTGAAGAGATGAGAGAACTTGAATGAAAACACGACATTCCGGTTGAATGGATAAGCAAAAGGAAAGAACATGATCTTTGACAAAATGGAATGATGGGTCGAAGAGTGAAACATCACAATGCCTTCGGAAGAAATAATAGAAGATAGATCATTGGAATAAAACAATGTAGAAGAAAAGGCCAACTTCTGCTACAAAAGAACCTGAAAAGGCATCTATAGGAGAAGGGTTGAACGGAGTTGTTGGAAACCAACAACGAAAAGAATAATCTTGATATGGTCTTATGGAATACATCTCAAATTATGAGGTGACAACCTGCCACTCACAGGAAGCAGAATTGGATTGATATGAACAAGGAGACGAGAAACTTATATCACTGGGAGGATAAAGAAGAACTTGGGTCCTTTATAAGCACCATGGATAGCAACAAACCTTAGGGAAGGCTTTAGGTGAAGTATAACCCAAGATAATTCCAACGAATAGGTTGATGGATTTAAAATACCTCATTCATAACAACATGTGAGTTATGAAACATGAACTCAAATTATTAAGAATGACATAATACCATCCCCAATGATACGGAAGAAAGATTGAACTCCGGATTGCAAGATGAAGAAAACTTGAGCTCCTCTGAAAAGAAAGTTGATGAACGTTTCGAGAAGGAATATAAATCCTTGATGAACCATCATGTAGAACCTTCAAGAAGAACTCCGGTAACAAAAGGATGATCAAACGAAAAAGAAAGAGAAGTTGAAAACACAAGGTGAATCATTGCAATGATTAGATGAATCTTCATGATGAAGTAAATTGAAAGAGCTTGGAACTCCGAAAAAGAAAGATGAGCTATTGAAACCAAGAATAAGTATGATGAGCCACTCCGGAAAAACAGGAATTGAACAAACTCGATGAAACAAGAATAAGAATTACATTATGCGTATCCTTCACCAATTAAATTGATGACAATCAACGGATTTGGCACACTACTTATTCTCGTAGCAAGGATTAAGAGAGATATAGCGCCAACTTGGGAAGGTCTTCTATGAACCACCGGTAGGATTGACAACGAATAAATTGATAAGGAAGAGAAATCTGGAAGAACCGCCGTAAGAATTGAAAATGAACGAAGTAGGGTTGAATCACCGGTAAGAATTAGCAAATGAACGAAGGTGCTTGAGAAAAACTAGATGCATGAGAACGAAGAGATAAAGAACTAATTAGAGGATATTTGATTGATGCACCGGCAAGATAGGAGACTGATAACTGACAGCTGAGCATGAATAAACCTGAATAGATGGACTCCGGATAACAAACTGAGAAGACTCTTGAATTACTCCGGATAGGTGAAAAGAATTGTCACGGTCAAAACAATTATGAAAGGATGGTCTCGAATTAGAACCACGAATCTCTGAGAGAACGGATAAGATATAGAGGTAAAACTCTTCTTCAGTCTTCAATATCTGTGAATGGCGATGAGAAACACCACCAAATTGTTGAGATACTCCGGAATGAAAAATGTAAAGGTTGAACCAACGATGAAAGAATTCGATAGATCTTGGAGAAAAGCATTTGACCGATGATAAATCATTCTTACGTCAAACTTCAAAAGGAAATTTGAGGATAGCTCCAGGAAAATAAGAAGAGTCAGGTAAGATCCTGGGAAAAGACCTGTGGGTTAGGGCCCACTCAAAGAAACACCGTTGAAATGATTAAAGGAGAGATTGCACCGGTTGAATTAAAAGACTTGAATGAGATAACAGACTCGAGATATCTTGAACACTTCGGAACAATTGAATAGTGAGAAGTGGATGATTAAGAGGTGCACCGGCATAAATAGGCATTGGGCAAAAAGAAAAGGAGTAAGCTCAATACCAAAGCTTGAATTAAATCTACCAGAGAAGAAAAAGAATGAATAATGGTGAACTAGAAACTTCGTCAAAATCTTCATGAGCATCACCGGGTAAGAACATTGATGGAGAAGAATGGAGAGACTTCACATCAATAAGATGGATACTCGATAAAGAAATCTGAGTCCTATGAGAAACAAGGGTGGGAGGGTGGGAAAACAAAGACAACATGGGATGGGTGAAACGAACACCGTTGAGAAAGCTGAGATTGGATCTTGCGGATGTTGAAAAGATCGGATCCACTTGAAGAGAAACACGCTGGTGAAAAAGGATTGACAAGACAATCTCGATGATCAAGAAGGATTAGTATTCTCATAGGAACATGAGAACACCGCTTAGAAAAGGTATGGAATCAACATTTGACATTGAAGCAACTCGAATACCACAACTGAAAACAACATAAAGGATTGGCTTGCAGAATAAGCCGGAACAAACATATGATAGAGATTTCGTCTGAAGTTTTCGTGGTGGGGCCTACACGGGCTCGATCGTACAGCACCATCATGTACAAGGTAGTGCACATGACATACGAAGCGTCCCCGAGTCGGCATAGCCAAGGACTCTTTAAGACACAACGAGACCACTTTAAAACCAACCGTGAATAGGCAGACCACTAGACGTCGAACCCCAATTTCATATCATACATCTGTCGGAAAGATATCCTAAGAGCTACTTGAATTCCCACCTATGAAACTCCCGAACCTTTCCGGTTATGCAATCAGGTGTTGGGGATATAGGGGAAGCATAATATCTCACCCAAACTAACAAATCCTACATCCAACTGTATCCATCCTTCAACACATAACCAAGAAACCCTTGGAAAACATCTACCTCAACCTTCAAAAAGCATCCGTTATACGAGTTATGGCGATACTCCCGAACTCCCGCCCCAGTACTGGGTGGCGTCGAGGTTATCTCACCAACGAACTGCATAAAAGAGATTTTCAATGTCGGCGTACTAAACTCAGGTATTCCAGAACTGCAACGATAAAATTATGATGACAACACCTCAGAGCTCAACTCCTCGGGACACTTCCACAAAACCCCTGACAGGAGGCACCAAGACAATGTTCTCGTCACAAAACCATCGGAACAATTCCAAGATACCCGTGTGATCCTAAAATATATTTTTGTGAAACTTGAGAAGAGAAGAGTCAAAACTCTACGTCAGGATGCCTTACCAGAGCGATGAGGAGACTAGGAAGTAAAAAGAATTCCTAAACTCTCCGATATATAATTCCTAAATGACTCAAAACATTTTTTCTAGACTCAACTCGTCCGCTAATTCGATCAAGCAATGGGGCTCCTAAGGTCGGGGAAAGCTCTGATACCAACTTGTAACGCCCTCGATGCGGCTATATCTCCCACGTGTCGAAGCATGACTTAGAGGCATAACCGCATTGAAAGCAATGTCGCAAGTGAGGTAATCTTCACACAACCCATGTAATACATAAGGGAAAGAGTAACATAGTTGGCTTACAATCGTCACTTCACACAATACATGAATAAAACATTACATCATCCAAATACAATCAAGGTCCGACTACGGAACCAAAATAAAAGAAGAACCCCAAATGCGACAAAGGTCCCCGATCGACCCCAACTGGGCTCCACTACTGATCAACTAGAACGAAAACAACACAAAGGACAGATCTTCATCGAGCTCCTCCTTGAGCTTGGTTGCGTCACCTGCTCTGTTTAACGGCACCTGCAAGCTGGTTTTGGAAGAATCTGTGAGCCACGGGGACTCAGCAATCTCGCACCCTCACGATCAAGACTATTTAAGCTTATGGGTAAGGTAAAGGTATGAGGTGGAGCTGCAGCAAGCGACTAGCACATATGGTGGCTAACATACGCAAATGAGAGCGAGAAGAGAAGGCAAAGCATGTTCGAGAAACTATGATCAAGAAGTGATCCTAAAACAACCTACGTCAAGCATAACTCCAACAACCATGTTCACTTCCCGGACTCCGCCGGAAAGAGACCATCACGGTTACGCACGCGGTAGATTCATTTTAATTAAGTTAAGGTTCAAGTTATCTACAACCGGAAATTAACAAATTCCCATCTGCCCATAACCGCTCGCACGGCTTTCAAAAGTTCAAATCCCTGCAGGGGTGTCCCAACTTAGCCCATCACAAGCTCTCACGGCCAACGAAGGAATAGACCTCCTCCCGAGACATTCCGATCAGACTCGGTATCCTGGTTGAAAGTGCAACTATCCCTAGGTGGTTTTGGTAATTCATAACAACATATAGCTCATTGAGCTAATGCTATTCCAAGATGATTATTTCAGGAAAGCTCAATGATTGGCATGGCATGGATGTGAAAGTGGAACCCTCAAAATGCTAAGGACAAAGGATTGGCTCAAGCTCAAAAGCTCAAGACTCTTCATTTTATATTTTAGTGATCCAAGATCACATTGAGTCTTTAGGAAAAGCCAATACTATCAAGGAGGGATGAGGTGTTGCTTAATGAGCCTCTTGCTTCATGTGCTTAGTGATATGCTCCAAAACCCTAAACTACTTTCCCATATCCACATATGACCTAAACCCTAAGCCAAACTCGGTCCTACCGATTCTTTCTATCCGGCGCCACCGAGTTTCATTTTTCATAAGCCACTGCCAAACCCTAGCAATTCGGTTCTACCGATAGGGATCTTGGTCTCACCGAGATGGGATTGCAAACTCTCTGTTTCCCTTTCGTAACTTTTCGGTCTCACTGAAAGAGCGAATCGGTCCCACCGAGATTGCAATGTAAATTCAGTGTTTCCTTTTTGTAACTTTTTGGTCTCACCGAAAGAGCAAATCGGTCCCACCGAGTTTGCCTGACCAACTCTCTGGTTAGCTAATTACCAAAATCGGTCTCACCGAGTTTGTGTAATCGGTCTCACCGAGATTACGTTATGCCCAAACCCTAACCATATTGGTCCTACCGAGTTGCATGTCAGTCCCACCGAAAATCTCTAACGGTAACTAGGTTTACCTTTTCGGTCCGACCGAGTTTTTTTGATTCGGTCCCACCGAGATTGGAAAACTGTGTGTAACGGTTGGATTTTGTGTGGAGGCTATATATACCCCTCCACCTCCTCTTCATTCGTGGAGAGAGCCATCAGAACACATACACAGTTCCAACTCATATGTTCTGAGAGAGAACCACCTACTCATGTGTTGAGACCAAGATATTCCATTCCTACCATATGAATCTTGATCTCTAGCCTTCCCCAAGTTGTTTTCCACTCAAATCTTCTTTCCACCAGATCCAAATCCTATGAGAGAGAGTTGAGTGTTGGGGAGACTATCATTTGAAGCACAAGAGCAAGGAGTTCATTACCTACACAACATTTGTTACTTCTTGGAGAGTGGTGTCTCCTAGATTGGCTAGGTGTCACTTGGGAGCCTCCGACAAGATTGTGGAGTTGAACCAAGGAGTTTGTAAGGGCAAGGAGATCGCCTACTTCGTGAAGATCTACCGCTAGTGAGGCAAGTCCTTCGTGGGCGATGGCCATGGTGGGATAGGCAAGGTTGCTACTTCATGGACCCTTTGTGGATGGTTGCTTCTTTGTGGACCCTTTGTGGGTGGTTGCTTCTTCGTGGACCCTTTGTGGGTGGTTGCTTCTTCGTGGACCCTTCGTGGGTGGAGCCCTCCGTGGACTCGCGCAAACGTTACCCTTCGTGGGTGGAGCCCTCCGTGGACTCGCACAACCGTTAACCTTCGTGGGTGGAGCCCTCCGTGGACTCGCGCAACCGTTACCCTTCGTGGGTTGAAGTCTCCATCAACGTGGATGTAGGATAGCACCACCTATCCGAACCACGGGAAAAACATCCATGTCTCCAATTGCGTTTGAATTCTCCAAAACCTTCCCTTTACATTCTTGCAAGTTGCATGCTTTACTTTCCGCTGCCAATATACTCTTTGCATGCTTGCTTGAATTGTGTGATGATTGCTTGACTTGTCCTACAATGGCTAAAATCTGCCAAGAACTAAAATTGGGAAAAGGTTAAGTTTTTATTTGGTCAAGTAGTCTAATCCCCCCCTCTAGACATACTTTCGATCCTACAAGTGGTATCAGAGCTTTGGTCTCCATTTGCTTTGATATCCATAGCTTTTGGTGGTCATAGCCTTGGTTTCATAACCTAGGAGAGTATGGCGTCTAGCGAGGGAAATTATCACCGTAGAGGTCCTTACTTTGATGGTACTAATTTTGCTAGTTGGAAGCATAAAATGAAAATGCATATTCTTGGACATAACCCCGCCGTTTGGGCTATTGTGTGTGTTGGTTTGCAAGGTGACTTCTTTGATGGGAAAGAACCAAACCGTGAAGCTACCGCGGATGAGTTGAAGATGTTGCAATACAATGCTCAAGCTTGTGACATTCTCTTCAACGGATTGTGCCCCGAAGAATTCAACAAAATCAGCCGTCTTGAGAATGCAAAGGAAATTTGGGACACTTTGATTGATATGCACGAAGGTACCAACTCCGTCAAGGAATCCAAGTTGGATGTGCTTCAAAGTCAACTTGACAAGTTCAAAATGAAGGATGGTGAAGGTGTCGCTGAAATGTACTCTAGACTTGCTCTCATCACAAATGAGATTGCCGGCTTAGGAAGTGAAGAGATGACCGATAGATTCATCATCAAGAAGATTCTAAGAGCCTTGGATGGAAAATATGATACCATGTGCACATTGATCCAAATGATGCCCAATTACAAAGATCTCAAGCCAACGGAGGTGATTGGAAGAATTGTTGCTCATGAGATGTCACTTAAGGATAAAGAGGAACTTCACAACAAATCAAGTGGTGCCGACAAAGCCTCATGTGAAGCCCCTACATCATCAAGTGAGAAACAAAACTTCAATGAAGAATTAAGCTTAATGGTGAAGAACTTCAACAAGTTCTACAAGAGTAGAAGCAAAGATAGAAGCTTCAAGTCAAGGTCCTACAATGACAAAAGATCTTCTAGTCGAGAGCAAAACTGCTACAGTTGTGGAAGACCCGGACACTATTCCAATGAGTGTACGGCTCCCTACAAGAGAAGAGAAGATTCTCCAAAAAGAAGAAGCAAAGAATCACCACCAAGAGAGAGAAGGAGTAGAGATGATCGTTATGAACGAAGATACTCACGGAGAAGCAAGGATTCGGAAAGGAAGGAAAAAATCATCAAGGAGCTACACAAAACGAAGACATCAAGCTCATGTTGGTGAATGGGTATCCGGCTCCGACTCCGACAGCCACTCCGAGAGAAGTTATCACTCCGACTCCGAAGATACTCAAGATGAAGGTGTTGCCGGTCTAGCACTTGTGTCAACCAACTCCTACGACATCATTGACTCACCAAATGAAGGAATTGGAAGATGCTTCATGACCAAAGGTCCTAAGGTAACACACCCCGAGTATGTTGATTTCAATAGTGATGAAGATGACTTGTTAGGTGATGATTTGCTTGTTGACAACTCTAGTGATGAATACTATGATGAAACGTCAATTAATCATGCTAATCAAGATAAAACGAATGACAATGATAAGGAGAAGATTGAGGCTCTAACTAAAGAACTAAACACTCTTAAGTTAGCTCATGGAACTATCTTCGAAGATCATCGAGAACTTTTAAGAGCTCATGAGAAATTACGCTTTGAAAAGCTCAATCTTGAGCAAGAGCATGAGTTCTTAAAAGCAATCAATGATGATCTCCGCAAGAAAAGTTCTCCTTACATTGCCAAGCGTTTACTCTTATCCACTTACATGCCTCAAGTCAAGTCTAGTAACAAGAACAAGAAAGATTCTTCCTCTAGCAGTAACAATGATCATGCTAAATCCAATATTGTTGCTTCTAGTAGTTCTCTTGATTCCACTAATGATTCTCTTAGCCAAGTTACACTTGAGCAAGAAAATAGCTTATTGAAGGGAATTATAGAGAAAGGAGTGTACAAAAGCCTTGCCGGGAGTAAGCAATTCGAGGAAATTGTGCGCAAGCAAGGAATGCACCGAAAGAATCAAGGTGTTGGTTTTGAACGAAAGTTCAATGCCAATGGAGTTGAGTGGGAAGAAGATCAATACCCCAAGACAAAGTTTGTTCCTCAACAAGAAAAGTATGATACTTCTTTCAAGGGGACACAAGCTCAAGATGATCTTCCACCACAAGACTACAAGCAAAAAATCCTTGCGGGACTAACCCATGTAGGTATTGAAAGTGCAATTCACTCAAAGGGATAGCTCCAAGTGATCTACATCAACATTGAGCATCCACATCTTCAACATCTACATGAATTCATCATCGACAAAACCCGAGGTTAGTTCATCCCTCTAAGGGGGGATATCACATCTAGGGGGAGCTTTACTCTAAGACTTGAGCTAAAGCAACTCTAAAGATGTGAACACAACAATGCTTTATGTAAAAGTGGTAACCCCACTTGAGCTTAAACGATGAGTATGACCTATGATCAAGTGTTCTCACTTGACTCCTAAGTCAATATACTCATATATAGATGACCTTGTCATTGCAAATTGCTTGGTAGATGCTAGAATTGGTTATGCATGCCTTATCACATATTTCATTTGCCATCTTATTGTGTGAGCATGCTGGTTGCATATTTTACTCATTCGAGGAGATCCACTTGTTGTTTTGATTGTTCGGTTTTATTTCCTTTTGCCAAGTGGATGGACAAGAATGCCTAAGAACCTCCTCTAGCTATCTATGCTTTTCTCGTCTCAAACTCTATTCATGCTACATCACAAAATTTGATCAAGTCAGATTCGAACCACTCTGTGTGAGGAGCGCTCGGAGTCCCCGATTCGTCATAGACTTAAACTTCCAAAACCTCTTTATGATTCTCGGTCTGACCGGTACCCTACTTTCGGTCCTACCGAGATCATTAAGTTGATCTATGTTTTCGATCTCGGTGCAACCGATTTGAACCATTCGGTCACACCGAGTTGCAATAACTGTATATAGTTTTGCATCTCGGTGCCACCGAGTCGTTCCACTCGGTCACACCGACAAGGTCGGGCTATATATAGTCACGGGCAAAAATTTTGGAAATTTCTCCGAACCCCTTCGCCCGCGCGATAGCCTGCTCTGCCAACTTGGTCTCCGGATCGTCTCCTCGCCGCCAGCCGCCTCCAGTCGCTAGTCTCCATCGCCGTCAACAGAATTCTACCCCGCCGTTGCCGCGTAGCGAGTCTCCGCCAAACTAGGGTATGGACTTGATCTTTGTGCTATTCCCCAATCTGATTCTTAGCACATTGTGGTCATCATGATTCTTGACACGATTGAAACACTCCTGTCCAGTCAATGCGTTCGTAGATTAGTTTTGATTCGAAAATTTTAGGGTTAGGTTTCCGCCGAAACCATCTCGGACCCACCGAGTTGAAAAACTCGGTCCCACCGATTTGTCTTATGCCATTGCACAAGTGAGACTCGGTCTGACCGACAATTACTTATCGGTGTGACCGATTTTGGAACTCTGTGAAACCCTAGCAGTCTCGGTGCCACCGAACTGTGACTCGGTCTGACCGAGTTCACTAGTTTAGGTTCCAAAACTGCTTCGGTATCACCGAGTTTAAAAATTGGTAGATCCGAGATGATTTCAGTGGGAAACTAAAACTAAGTTTTTGAGTCATTCTTTTGCAAAAATCTCTGCATTTTGTGATGCTCATCCACTCTATCTCATTTATAACCTATTCACAGGGTCAGCAGTCAGAGTTTGCAACATATCTGATCAGAGTGACAGCCAGAACTTGTCAGAGCAGCAAGTGCAGATGAGTGAGGGCACTAGTCCCTCCAGCTCTTCAGATGATGGCAGCAGAAGTACCCCAAGCAATTTGCCAAAAGCTGCCACCAGATAGAGGAAGAAGAGAACTTCAAATTCTGAGGATGAAGATTATGTGGCAGAGGAAGAGGAAGCAACTTCCAAGAGAATTGAGCCAGCTCAGTGCACAAAGCCAGGGTTAAAGATCAAAAGGCCAGCAGGCAGGCAGCCTATGCGAAAGGCCAGAGCTTCAATCAAGATTTCTGAGAAGCCCACTCCCATAGAGCCAGTTGCTGCTGAAGGCAAGAAAAGGAAGGAAAGGGTGAAGAAGACCGTAGCCAGAGTGCTTGGAAAGGCTTCCATCATGGAAGAAGAGGAAGAAGAAGAGGTTGCTGCACCAGCACCTAAGGCACCCAAGCTAATGGGTGATGCTATCAAATCAGGGGCTACTGCATCTAAGCCCAAGGAAGCACCCAAGGCTGCATCAAAGGTCAAGACAGCACCAAAGAGGAATACAAGAAGCATCCCAGGTGCTGAGAAGAACAAGGCCCCAGTGCCTGAAGCTGCTGAAGAAGATGATGAAGAGCAAGTTCTCAGAAAACTCAAGCCCAAGATCCCAGACCACAACGATGCTCATCCTGTGGCTGAGGATATGAAGCTCAGGAGAGACTCAGGGCTGAGGAAGTGGAGAGAAGCAGACCCGTATGCTTCAAGGAGAAGAACTACTGTGGATTACAGATTTCACACCAAGGAACAGTAGGACTTCTATGAGACAGTGCTTCTTGATAAGAAGCCAATAGTCTGTGATATGAGATGGGTTGACTGGCAATACATCAAGGACAATGAAGAACACTACCCTGGAGTGTATGACAGCTTCAATGCTTGTGGAGTAGCAGACTTTGTTGGGCAGAAGCTCACAAAGTGGAACGAGGAGCTTATCATGCAGTTCTACTCCACAGCACATTTTTATCCAGATGGGAGGATTGTATGGATGTCAGAAGGAACCAGATATCAGTCAACAGTTGTTGAGTGGGCACAGCTCATTAATGCCCCAGAGGAGCAAGCAGATGACTTGGACATTTATGCCAAGAAGAAGATGGACCACAACTCTATGTCCAATATGTATAAGGAAATTCCAAACGAGGCTCTTGAAACTTTCAAATTTGTCTCAGTGCACTATCTTCTGTCAGGGCTGCCAACTATCAATTGGATACTGAGGCACACCTTGTTGCCCAAGTCTGGAGATCACAAGATGATCAGAGGCCATGCAATAAATTTGCTTCATATATTTGATGTGCCACAGAAGTTCAAGGTGATGAGCCTCATGGTAGAGACCATCAAGAGGACTGCAGCAGACCAGAAGAGGAGTTGTGGATATGCCCCACAGATTTAGGAGCTCATCAACTCAAAGATGGGCACAGGCATATACTTACTGGACAAGGAACACCTGCCCATCCGTCCAGATTTTGAAGATAATCAAGTGGTCATGACTGAGAATGAACCATCATCTGCACAAGAACAAGCAAAGAAGGAGAAGGCAAGGAAGGAGAAAGCTGCCAAGATGCCAACTCAAGAGGAGGCATCTGAGTATTTCTTGAAAACCAAACAAGAGCAGCTTGGTTACTTGATTGCATCCACACTGAGGATTGAGCAAGGACTGGCCACCCTCACTCAGAATCAGCAGAGCCTAGAGAGAATCATGGAACAAAAGTTCTATGACTTGGATGTCAAAGTAACAGAGATTCAGTCTGCAGTGGAACAACTTCAGGATGACATGCAGGAGAGGAGAGGCAAGACTACAACTGATGCATTTGCCAGAGCGCCAAGAGCTCAGAGATCATATGCAGTGCCAGTTGCTGACACCAGAGCCACCACTTCTGCACCAGCTACAGCCTCAGTTCCACCAGCTCCAGCGTCCACTTCAGCCTCAACTCCAACCACGTCTACAGAAGGCTTCGTCCTTGGAGTGCTCCGGACTTCACCACCACCTGAAGATCAAGCCTGGGTGTCGACTTAGCACTATGCATTTTCTAGGAACTTTTTGGTAACTTGTTGCCAAAGGGGGAGAAAATGTATAGATCATAGGCTTCGAGAGAGAGAGTGTGTTGTTTTTTTCTCTCTTGCTTTATTTGGTGGTTTTCCGAACTTTGTTTGCTTTTGAGTGCTTGAGATACTATGTCATTGCTCGTGAGACATTGATGATCATGTGTTTGATCATAAGCTACACTTATGCATGCTTGATATATCTTATCTATCTTATGTGATCATTCACTATTCTTGGTGATGAGTGCATGTATTTCATTCTTATCATTTTAAGCGCTCCACCAAGATGTATGTGACATGGAAGAGTAACCCATGACTCTAACTCTTTGTGCATTTGCAGTCCAAAGCAAATTTTAAATATGCACAAATTTAGGGGGAGCTCTCACTTGTCACATACTTCTCAAAGAGACGATATATTTCATGCTTATTATCATTTCTTGAAGCTTTGATCTATATGTTGTCATCAATTACCAAAAAGGGGGAGATTGAAAGTGCAACTATCCCTAGGTGGTTTTGGTAATTCATAACAACATATAGCTCATTGAGCTAATGCTATTCCAAGATGATTATTTCAGGAAAGCTCAATGATTGGCATGGCATGGATGTGAAAGTGGAACCCTCAAAATGCTAAGGACAAAGGATTGGCTCAAGCTCAAAAGCTCAAGACTCTTCATTTTATATTTTAGTGATCCAAGATCACATTGAGTCTTCAGGAAAAGCCAATACTATCAAGGAGGGATGAGGTGTTGCTTAATGAGCCTCTTGCTTCATGTGCTTAGTGATATGCTCCAAAACCCTAAACTACTTTCCCATATCCACATATGACCTAAACCCTAAGCCAAACTCGATCCTACCGATTCTTTCTATCCGGCACCACCGAGTTTCATTTGTCATAAGCCACTGCCAAACCCTAGCAATTCGGTTCTACCGATAGGGATCTCGGTCTCACCGAGATGGGATTGCAAACTCTCTGTTTCCCTTTCGTAACTTTTCGGTCTCACCGAAAGAGCGAATCGGTCCCACCGAGATTGCAATGTAAATTCAGTGTTTCCTTTTTGTAACTTCTCGGTCTCACCGAAAGAGCAAATCGGTCCCACCGAGTTTGCCTGACCAACTCTCTGGTTAGCTAATTACCAAAATCGGTCTCACCGAGTTTGTGTAATCGGTCTCACCGAGATTATGTTATGTCCAAACCCTAACCATATCGGTCCTACCGAGTTGCATGTCAGTCCCATCGAAATTCTCTAACGGTCACTAGGTTTACCTTTTCGGTCCGACCGATTTTTTTTGATTCGGTCCCACCGAGATTGGAAAACTGTGTGTAACAGTTGGATTTTGTGTGGAGGCTATATATACCCCTCCACCTCCTCTTCATTCATGGAGAGAGCCATCAGAACACATACACAATTCCAACTCATATGTTCTGAGAGAGAACCACCTACTCATGTGTTGAGACCAAGATATTCCATTCCTACCATATGAATCTTGATCTCTAGCCTTCCCCAAGTTGTTTTCCACTCAAATCTTCTTTCCACCAGATCCAAATCGTATGAGAGAGAGTTGAGTGTTGGGGAGACTATCATTTGAAGCACAAGAGCAAGGAGTTCATTACCTACACACCATTTGTTACTTCTTGGAGAGTGGTGTCTCCTAGATTGGCTAGGTGTCACTTGGGAGCCTCCGACAAGATTGTGGAGTTGAACCAAGGAGTTTGTAAGGGCAAGGAGATCGCCTACTTCGTGAAGATCTACCGCTAGTGAGGCAAGTCCTTCGTGGGCGATGGCCATGGTGGGATAGACAAGGTTGCTACTTCGTGGACCCTTTGTGGGTGGTTGCTTCTTCGTCGACCCTTTGTGGGTGGTTGCTTCTTCGTGGACCCTTTGTGGGTGGTTGCTTCTTCGTGGACCCTTCGTGGGTGGAGCCCTTCGTGGACTCGCGCAACCATTACCCTTCGTGGGTGGAGCCCTCCGTGGACTCGCGCAACCGTTACCCTTCGTGGGTGGAGCCCTCCATGGACTCGCGCAACCGTTACCCTTCATGGGTTGAAGTCTCCATCAGCGTGGATGTAGGATAGCACCACCTATCCGAACCACGGGAAAAACATCCGTGTCTCCAATTGCGTTTGAATTCTCCAAACCCTTCCCTTTACATTCTTGCAAGTTGCATGCTTTACTTTCCACTGCCAATATACTCTTTGCATGCATGCTTGAATTGTGTGATGATTGCTTGACTTGTCCTACAATAGCTAAAATCTGCCAAGAACTAAAATTGGGAAAAGATTAAGATTTTATTTGGTCAAGTAGTCTAATCCCCCCCCCCCTCTAGACATACTTTCGATCCTACACTGGTACAATAAGACATTTCGACAGGGTAAAACTAAACCAGCAACACTGCCCGAATGTGCCGACAAATCCCGATAGGAGCTGCACATATCTCTTTATCAGGGCACACCGGATTGTCTAAACTTCCGGTAGGCCAGCCCAAAGTTGCCCCTGGTGGCCACCGGCGGCTGACAAGTTGGACCAACACTCAGAGGAGCACTGGCCCGGGGGGGTAAAATAATGATGACCCTCAGGAGCGCGACTCCCAAGGGAAAAGAAAAGGCTAGGTGGCAAATGGTAAAACCAATGTTGGGCATTGCTGGAAGAGCTTTACTTAAGGCGAAATGTCAAGGGGTTCCCATTATAGCCCAACCGCGTAAGGAACGCAAAATCCGGGAACATAACACCGATATGACGGAAACTAGGGCGGCAAGAGTGGAACAAAACACCAGGCATAAGGCCGAGCCTTCCACCCTTTACCAAGTATATAGATGCATTAATTAAATAAGATATATTGTGATATCCCGACAAGTAAACATGTTCCAACAAGGAACAACATCTCCATGTTCCAACGAGGAACAAACTTCAATCTTCACCTGCAACTAACAACGCTATAAGAGGGGCTGAGCAAAGCGGTAACATAGCCAATCAACGGTTTGCTAGGACAAGTTGGGTTAGAGGCCTGGTTCAACAATATGGGAGGCATGATAAGCAAGTGATAGGTATCACAGCATAGGCATAGCAAAAGAGCAAGCATCTAGCAAAGCAAAGATAGTAGTGATTTTGAGGGTATGATCATCTTGCCTGAAATCCCGCAAGGAAGAAGAACGAGTCCAAGAAGAGGACAAATGGACGTAGACGAACGATTCCTCACAAGCACGACGTTACCGGAACCAACCCGAAGAAGCAACACCGGAAAGAAGCAAACAACATAGTAAACAACCACAACATGAACATGGCATGATGCACAATCAAGTATGATGCATGTCCGGTTTAATGAAGCATGGCATGGAAAAAATGCACAAACAATTCTACAAATTAAGTGGAGCACAATATGCAACTCCGTTGCATATTGACGAAAACACCACGTGACTTGTTTAGTTCTCTCTCGTTTATGTACCCAACAAGATTAAATGTTGTTAGCATGGCAAGAGGTGAAGCAAAAGAAAACTACCTATCTAGTCAAGGTTAAATGAGGCCGGAAGCAACGAACAACAATTCCGGAAACTCCTCATGAGCATATTATAGATTTGGTACTGTTCTTCCCTAAACACAATTTTAGAGTTGTTAAACATGCTAGGTGAGTGCATCATGTTAAACTAGGCATTTTTCTACCCCATTTACATATAAAATTTATTAAATTCCGAGTTATGGTTATTTAGTTATGAATTAAAGCATTTTAACATGACATAGGGGCAAAATTAATCAAACAACATTTTAAACATTTTAAACATGGATGAAAGTTGGATATTATGAATCTAGACAAAATTCTAAGCAAGTTTCATATATAATTTATTTAGATCCGATGCACGGTTGTGGAGTTATTAAATGCATGAAGTTTAGGGGGCTTTCTGTAAAATAGGCGTTCTCTGGAAAATAGCTAAAATCGCAGCGCAGGAAAAAAAATAACACGGGCCGCATCTGGATGGGCAAACAGGAAAGGAAAAAAATCAAGAGGAGGGGCGCTCGGGGGCTGCTCACCCTGGGCCTTGGGCCCGTTGGCAAAGCAGGCCGGCCGGAGCAATCCGTGGATCCTGGGCCGCAGAGGCCCACGTGGAGGATGTCCTCCTCCCGATCCCACCTGGACCGGGGAGGCAGGCGTTGACGAACGAGGACGGTCGGTGCCGGAGAGCTGACCGGCGTGCGACGCGCAGGGCGGGTTCCCGGTGAGAGGAAGACGCGGGGAGGCGGCAGACGGCGAGGAACGAGTCGGGCATGGTGGATCCAATCTCCAAAGAGGGAGGCCGACACGGTGGGTGCAGGGAGGTGCCGGATCCAGAGCATCCCGGCGAGATCCGAGGCAGCGGTGAGGGGATCTCCGTCGGGGCGCCCTACAGAGAGATAGATGGGTGAGATGGGAGAGATCTAGTCGGGAAGGGGAAGGAGGCGGGCGGAGTGACCTGGGTTGGTGCTCGCCGGCGGCGGAGTGACGAGGAACGTCCGGGACGGCGCCGGCAGAGTCCAGCGGTGGGGACCGGGGTCGCCGGCGAGAGGTTTGCGGGGTGTTGCGTGGATCGCGCGCGCGGGCTCGCGGCGGGTGGCCTCGGGCCCAGATCGGCCCATGGCGGGTCTGCCATGGGCTTCGCCGGGCTCTGCGGGAGGTGGAGGGAGGCAAACGCTGAGGTGGCGAGCGACGGTTGGTTGCATCCAACGCAGATGGCGGCGGGGGCGAATGGCGATGCGCCAAGTGGCGGCGGCGGGTTAGACCGGCGCTGAGATTGAGGAGGGGGGGTAGGTGGCTGCCGGCTGAGAGGTGGGAGGAGGGTTAGGGTAGGTTTAGGGGCTAGGGACGCCCAAAATGGCAAGGGGGTTGCTTAAATAGGAAGGGGCTAGGGTTTTGGTGGGTTTGGGGGGCTTTTGGAGCGTTTCAGAGCCTCCGATCGCGATCTGATGGCCCGGAATGGAGGGGGTTTTAGGTGGGCTGCAGGTGGGTTGTGAAAAGAGGTTGGACTGAGATGAGAGGAGAGGAGTGCAGCCCGGCAACTGTTTCTGGAGACCAAAAACTTCCGACGGTAGACCGACTATAATGTCGCTATAGTTATCCGTTGGGGCGTCAAACAAACTCCGATTGCGATGAAACTTGGCAGGCGGTCTACCTACACTATAACAAGACCACATGTCAACTTTCATCCCAATCCGAGAACATTTTCTGACCACTTATAAAATACTATTTCAGACATGCTGCGGGCGCGTGCAAGTGTGTCTGGGCTCAGAACGGACAACGGACGGAACTCGGAGAACCCAGACGAATGCAGGTTTTGAAAAGATGATGATGCAATGCACATGATGACAAGATGAAATGCAACACGCAAGCAAATGACATGGCAACAACAGCGAATAACTGGACGACACCTGGCACATCGGTCACGGGGCGTTACACTTAAGCATCTTAATATAGGTGTTATGATCAGCACTACTAGTTGAAATAGCTTCTACCCACTTAGTAATGTAATCAATAGCAACTAAAATATGTGTATATCCATTAGAGGAAGGAAAAGGTCCCATATAATCAAAGCCCCAAACATCAAATGGTTCAATAACAAGTGAATAATTCATAGGCATTTCTTGCCATATACTAATATTACCAATTCTTTGACATTCATCACAAGATAAGACAAACTTACGGGCGTCCTTGAAGAGAGTAGGCCAATAAAAACCGGATTGCAATACCTTATGTGAAGTTCTATCTCCAGCATGGTGTCCTCCATAAGCTTTGGAGTGACACTTGCGTAGGATCTATTGTTCATGCTCAGGTACACAACGTCTAATAACACCATCTACTCCTTTATAGAGATATGGGTCATCCCAAAAGTAATGTCTTAAATCATAGAAAAACTTTTTCTTTTGCTGGTATGTGAAGCTAGGTGGTATAAATTTAGCAACAATGTAATTAGCATAATCAGCATACCATGAAGCAGTATGAGAAGCATTTTTGACATTTAGTTGTTCATCAGGAAAGCTATCATCAATAGGTAGTGGGTCATCAAGAAAGTTTTCTAACCTAGACAAGTTATCTGCAATGGGGTTCTCAGATCCCTTTCTATCAATAATATGCAAATCAAATTCTTGTAGCAAGATAACCCATCTAATAAGTCTAAGTTTAGCATCTTTCTTTTCCATAAGATATTTAATAGCAGCATGATCAGTGTGAATAGTCACTTTAGAATCAACAATATAAGGTCTGAACTTATCACAAGCAAATACAACTGCTAAGAATTCTTTTCCAGTAGTAGCATAATTTCTCTGGGCATTGTCTAGAGTTTTACTAGCATATTGAATAACATTTAATTTCTTATCAATTCTTCGCCCTAGAACAGCACCTACAGCATAATCACTAGCATCACACATAATTTCAAAAGGTAAATTCCAATCAGGTGGCTGAACAATAGGTGCAGAGATCAATGCTTTCTTAAGTATTTCAAATGCTTATACACAATCATCATCAAAGATGAATGGTATATATTTTTGTAACAAATTAGTCAGAGGCTGAGAAATTTGTGAGAAGTCCATAATGAACCTCCTATAAAAGCTGACATGACCAAGGAAACGTCTTATACCTTTGATGTCCTTGGGACACGGCATCTTTTCAATAACTTTAGCTTTATCAACTTCAATGCCCCTTTCAGAAATTTTATGCCCCAAGACAATACCTTCATTAACCATAAAGTGGCACTTCTCCCAATTCAAGACAAGGTTAGTTTCTTCACATCTCTGCAAAACTCGATCAAGGTTGCTTAAGAAATCATCAAAATAGGATCCATAAACGGAGAAATCATCCATGAATACCTCACAAATCTTTTCACAAAAATCAGAGAATATAGCCATCATGCATCTTTGAAAGGTAGCAGGTGCATTACATAAACCAAAAGGCATACGTCTATAAGCAAAAGTACCGAAAGGGAAAGTAAAAGTGGTCTTTGATTGATCATCAACGGACAAAGGTATTTGAGAGAAACCAGAATAACTATCTACAAAGCAAAAATGTGTATGTTTGGATAATCTTTCTAGAATTTGATCAATGAAAGGTAAGGGGTAATGATCTTTTTAGTAGCCTTATTTAATTTGCGGAAATCAATTATCATCCTATAACCTGTAATAATTCTTTGCGGAATCAATTCATATTTATCATTAGGAACGACAGTAATACCTCCCTTCTTAGGAACACAATGGACAGGACTTACCCACTGACTATCAACAACGGGATAAATTATACCTGCCTCAAGGAGCTTTAGCATTTCTTTTCTTACCACTTCTTTCATCTTAGGATTCAGCCGTCGTTGGTGATCAATAACCGGTTTGGCATCTTTCTCCAAATTTATTTTGTGTTGACATAGAGTGGGACTAATGCCCTTAAGATCATGAGGAGTATATCCAATAGCAGCACGGTGCTTCTTCAGAGTTTTCAATAATTTTTCTTCCTCCTTGTTAGCACTAGTAATAACAGGATATATCTTCTTTTCATCAAGATAAGCATATTTAAGAGTATCAGGCAATGGTTTAAGCTCAAACACGGGATCACCCTTGGGTGGAGGAGGATCCCCTAAGATTTCAACAAGCAAGTTGTGTTTTAGAATAGGTCCCTGTTTAAAGAACACCTCATCTATTTCCCTTCTTTCATTCATAAACATATCATTTTCATGGTCTAGTAAATATTGTTCTAAAGGATCACTAGGAGGTATGGCAATAGAAGCAAGACCAATAATTTCATCTTTACTAGGCAATTCCTCTTCACGGTGTTGTCTATGAAATTTAGAAAAGTTGAACTCATGAGACATATCACCTAAACCAATAGTAACAACATCCTTTTCGCAGTCTATCCTAGCATTAACAATGTTTAAGGAGGGTCTACCAAATATAATGGGACAAAAGCTATCTGTGGGGAACCAAGAACAACAAAATCAGCAGGATATTTAGTTTTCCCACACAAGACTTCAACATCTCTAACAATCCCAATTGGTGAAATAGTATCTCTATTGGCAAGTTTAATTGTGACATCAATATCTTCTAACTCAGCAGGTGCAATATCATGCATAATTTCTTTGTATAAGTTAATAGGTATTGCACTAGCACTAGCACCCATATCACACAAACCATGATAACAATGATCTCCTATTTTAACAGAAATAAGAGGCATGCCTACCATAGGTCTATGTTTATCTTTAGCACAAGGTTTAGCAATTCTAGCAGTTTCATCACAGAAATAAATAACATGCCCATCAATATTATCAACCAAGAGATCCTTAACAATAGCAATATTAGGTTCAACTTTAACTTGCTCATGAGGTGTATAGGTTCTAATATTGCTTTTACGAACCACAGTTGAAGCTTTAGCACGATCTTTTATCCTAATAGGAAAAGGTGGTTTCTCAACATAAGCAGTAGGAACAATAGGATCATTATAAGTGATAGTCTTTTCTTCAACTTTAATAGGTACAGCTACTTTTACTTCTATGGGAGGATGATATTTAAACCACTTCTCCTTAGGGAGATCAACATGAGTAGCAAAAGATTCATAGAAAGAACCTACTATCTCAGATTCAAGTCCATATTTAGTGCGAAATTTACGGAAAATATCGGTATCCATAAAAGATTTAACACAATCAAACTTAGGTGTCATACCTGACTCCTTACCTTCGTTGAGATCCCAATCTTCAGAGTTGCGTTTAATTCGTTCCAATAAATCCCATCTGAATTCAATAGTCTTCATCAAAAAAGAGCCAGCACAAGAAGTATCGAGCATGGTGCGATTGTTATCATAAAGTCGAGCATAAAAATTTTGGATAATCATTTCTCTTGAGAGCTAATGATTGGGGCATGAATATAACATTGATTTAAGCCTCCCCCGATCTTGAGCGATGCTTTCTCCTTCGCGAGGCCAAAAATTATATATATATATATATATATATATATATATATATATATATATAATTGTGATCACGATGAACAAGATGCATAGGATAAAACTTCTGATGAAATTCCAATTTCAATCGTTTGTAGTTCCATGATCCCATATCATCACATAGCCTATACCATGTCAATGCATCAAGATAAAGGGAAGAGCTTCTTCTTGATAACATCATCGGGCATACCTGCAAGCTTAAATAATCCACAAACATCATCCACATATATTAGGTGCTCATCAGGATGTAATGTTCCATCTCCTGCAAAAGGATTAGCTAGTAGTTTTTCTATCATACCCGAAGGAATTTCAAAGTAGACATTTTCATTTTCAGTAGGTTCAGTAGGTTCAGTAGGTTGAGGAGCAACTCTTTGTTCTACTGGTCGGGATGAAGATACCCCGAACAAGCCCCTCACAGGATTACTTTCCATAGTAACAAGTGACAGTAAATTTCAGCACACTATATAAATTTTTCCTTACCAAATGCCACCTACCAAAGGCGCTTCACTCCCCGACAACGACGCCAGAAAAGAGTCTTGATGACCCACAAGTATAGGGGATCTATCGTAGTCCTTTCAATAAGTAAGAGTGTCGAACCCAACGAGGAGCAGAAGGAAATGATAAGCGGTTTTCCGCAAGGTATTCTCTGCAAGCACTGAAATTATCGGTAACAGATAGGTTTGTGATAGGATAAATGGTAACGAGCAACAAGTAATAAAAGTAAATAAGGTGTAGCAAGATGGCCCAATCCTTTTTGTAGCAAAGGACAAGCCTGGACAAACTCTTATATGAAGGAAAGCGCTCCCGAGGACACACGGGAATATCATCAGGCTAGTTTTCATCATGTTCATATGGTTCGTGTTCGGTACTTTGATAATCTGATATGTGGGTGGACCGGTGCTTGGGTGTTGTCCTTACTTGGACAAGCATCCCACTTATGATTAACCCCCATTGCAAGAATCCGCAACTACAACAGAAGTATTAAGGTAAACCTAACCATAGCATGAAACATATGGATCCAAATCAGCCCCTTACGAAGCAACGCATAAACTAGGGTTTAAGCTTCTGTTACTCTAGCAACCCATCATCTACTTATTACTTCCCAATGCCTTCCTCTAGGCCCAAATAATGGTGAAGTGTCATGTAGTCGACATTCACATAACACCACTAGAGGAGAGACAACATATATCTCATCAAAATATCGAACGAATACCAAATTCACATGACTACTAATACCAAGACTTCTCCCATGTCCTTAGGAACAAACATAACTACTCACAAAGCATATTCATGTTCATAATCAGAGGGGTATTAATATGCATATAGGATCTGAACATATGATCTTCCACCAAATAAACCAACTAGCATCAACTACAAGGAGTAATCAACACTACTAGCAACCCACAGGTACCAATCCCAGACTTAGAGACTAGAATTGGATACAAGAGATGAACTAGGGTTTGAGAGGAGATTGTGCTAGTGAAGATGTTGATGGAGATTGACCCCCTCGCGATGAGAGGATCGTTGGTGAAGATGATGGTGATGATTTCCCCCTCTCGGAGGGAAGTGTCCCCGGCGGAACAGCTCCGCTAGAGCCCTAGATTGGTTCCGCCAAGGTTCCGCCTCGTGGCGGCGGAGTCTCGTCCCGAAAGCTTGCTTATGATTTTTTTTTCCTCAACGAAAGACTCCATATAGCAGAAGATGGGCATCGGAGGGCCACCAAGGGGCCCAAGAGGCAGGGGGCGTGCCAAGGGGGGTAGGGAGCACCCCCCACCCTCGTGGCTAGGGTGTGGGCCCCCTTTGGAACTTCTTGCACTTAGTATTTTTTATATATTCTGAAAATAGCTTCCGTGAAGTTTCAAGACTTTTGGAGCAGTGCAGAATAGGTCTCTAATATTTGCTCATTTTCCAGCCCAGAATCCCAGCTGCCGGCATTCTCCCTCTTTATGTAAACCTTGTAAAATAAGAGAGAATAGGCATAAGTACTGTGACATAACGTGTAATAACAGCCCATAATGCAACAAATATCGATATAAAAGCATGATGCAAAATGGACGTATCAGGGCACTCTTTGAAGTTCTTTGTGTTGGTTTGAATAGATGAATCTGAGATTGTGTGATGCGTATCGTATAATCAAACCCGGAGATACTTGTGGTGACATTGGAGTATCTAGGTGACATTAGGGTTTTGGTTGATGTGTGTCTTAAGGTGTTATTTTAGTATGAACTCTAGGGCTCTTTGTGACACTTATAGGAATAGCCCAATAGATCGATCAGAAAGATTAACTTTGAGGTGGTTTCGTACCCTACAATAATCTCTTCATTTTTCTCTGCTATTAGTGACTTTGGAGTGACTCTTTATTGCACATTGAGGGATTGTTATATGATCTAATTATGTTATCATTGTTGAGAGAACTTGCACTAGTGAAAGTATGAACCCTGGGCCTTGTTTCTAAGCATTGCAATACCGTTTTCGCTCACTTTTATCATTAGTTACCTTGCTGTTTTTATATTTTCATATTACAAAAACCTATATCTACTATCCACATTACACTTGTATCACCATCTCTTCGCCATACTAGTGCACCTATACAATTTACCATTGTATTGGGTGTGTTGGGGACACAAGAGACTCTTTGTTATTTGGTTGCAGGGTTGTTTGAGAGAGACCATCTTCATTCTACGCCTCCCACGGATTGATAAACCTTAGGTCATCCACTTGAGGGAAATTTGTAGTTGTCCAACAAAACTCTGCACTTGGGGGCCCAACAACGTCTACAAGGATAAAGTTGCATAGTAGACATCAAGCTCTTTTCTGGCGTCGTTGCCGGGGAGGCTAGGTAAGCGACACTAACACCCCATCAACTAAGCTCTTTTCTAGTGCCGTTGCCGGGGAGGTGAGTGCTTGAAGGTATATCCTTAGATCTTGTAGTCGAATCTTTTAGTTTCTTGTTTTATCACTAGTTTAGTCTATAAAATAAAACTAAAAATGGAATTGAGGTTGCCTCATATGCTTCATCTTTTTTATGTCTTTCGTGAAAATGATGGAAAGGAAAATTGTGCTCAAGTGTTAGAGGAAGAAGTCAATAAAATGTTTGGCATAAAATATTTGTATGATGAGCATGATTGCAATGTTGTTAGTATGAAATTTCTTGAATATCTATGATGCTAATGATATGCAAAGCCACAAGCTTGGGGATGTTATGTTTGATGAAGATGATATTTTTAGTCCCCCAAGTCATTATCAGCAAATTTACTATGATGAAAGAATGCATCCTATTTATGATGATTATATTGATGAAAGTGGATTTGGAAGAGTGTCAACTCTAGCTAATGATCCCACTATTTTAGAGGGTGTTGAATCTTATAATATTTATGAAAGTGGATTCGGAGAGGTCATGACTTTATTTAGTGATGCATCCACTATTTTGGAAGAGGTTTCATTTGATTTTGAGAACAAAGTTGCTATATATGATGATTATTGTGATGACATGTATGCTATAAAGAATAATGATAACCACGAAATGTGTCATCTTGATTTTAATTTTCAATTGGATTATGCCTCACATGATAGTTATTTTGTTGAATGTGCTCCCACTATTATGAATGAGAAGAATTTTGCTTATGTGGTGAGTAGTAAAATTTCTATGCTTGTGCATCATGAGAATAATGCTTTATGTGATGGTTATATTTTTGAATTCATTCATGATGCCACTGAAAATTCTTATGAGAGAAAAACATATGCTTTTACATATTGCAATAATATCAAGTTTTCTCTCTATGTGTTGAAAATCTTGAAGTTGCACTTGTTTTACCTTCCTATGCAAGTTGATTCTTGTTCCCATAATTTGTTTGCTCACAAAATCCGTATGCATAGGGAGTGGTTTAGGCTTAAATGAGCTTGTAATATGCTTCATGATGCTCCCGTTATGTTTCAATTCATATCTTTTATGTGAGCATCATTGAAATCATCATGCCTAACTTGAAGGCATTAAAGAAAAGCGCTTGTTGGGAGACAACCCAATATTTACCCCCTACTGTTTTTTTGTGTTAACATGATTAGGCTACTGTAGTAATCATATTTTATAGCTTTTGTTTCAATAAAGTTCCAAGTAAAGCCTTTGGGGTAGCCTATGGTCATAGTTAATTTGATCTTGCTGAAAAACATAAACTTTTGCACTCACGAAAACAATTCTCTTTTCTAGCTGAGGAGTGATTTTTAGTTGATTCTTTTTGGAGAAGATTAATAGTAAAATTTCTTAGTACTTCCTAATATCTTAGGATTTTTGGAGTTACCTAACTATGATTTAAATTCAGATCTTTAAAGACTGTTCTGTTTTTGACACATTCTATTTTTGATGCATAGTTTGCTTGTTTTCTAGTTTCTATGGCTTATATTGCTTAATAGAAATTATAATGATAGGGTACAGTAGGCATCATGTGAGAAAAAATTTGAATATTGTCTTGACAGTACCAAAGTGAATGATTTGTTTTATTGTACTAACGGAGCTTATGAGTTTTCTGTCGAGTTTTGTGTTGTGAAGTTTTCAAGTTTTGGGTTAAGTTTTGATGGACTGCGGAATAAGGAGTGGCAAGATACTAAGCTTGGGGATGCCCAAGGCACCCCAAGGTAATATTCAAGTACAACCAAATATCTAAGCTTGGGGATGCCCCGGATGGTATCCCCTCTTTCGTCTTCAATCCATCGGTAACCTTACTGAGCTATATTTTTATTCACCACATGATATGTGTTTTGCTTAGAGCGACATTTCATTTTATTAGGATTTGCTTGCCGTTTGAATAAGTTACTTAAGATATGAATTTATTTATGAGAAGGAGTCTTTGCATAGTTACATAATTATTCGACTACTAATTGTTCTTCACTTATATCTTTTGGAGTAGTTTTCAGTTGCTCTACTACTTCTTCATATCTTTTTAGAGCACGATGGTAGTTTTATTTTGTAGAAATTATTGAACTCTCATGCTTCACTTATATTATTTTGAGAGTCTTAAACATCATGGTAATTTGCTTAGGTTATGATTTTAGTCCTAATATGATAGGCATCCAAGAGGGATACAATAAAAACTTTCATATAAAGTGCATTGAATACTATGAGAAGTTTGATTCCTTATGATTGTTTTGAGATACAAAGATGGTGATATTAGAGTCATTCTAGTGAGTAGTTATGAATTTTAGAAATACTTCTGTTAAGGTTTGTGAGTCCCGTGGCATGTACGTATGGTGAACCATTATGTAACGAAGTTGGAGCATGAGATATTTTTTGATTGTCTTCCTTATGAGTGGCGGTTGGGGACGAGCAATGGTCTTTTCCTACCAATCTATACCCCTAGGATCATGCGCGTAGTACTTTGTTTTAATGACTAATAGATTTTTGCAATAAGTATGTGGGTTCTTTATGACTAATGTTGAGTCCATGGATTATACGCACTCTCACCCTTCCACCATTGCTAGCCTCTCTAGTGCCGCGCAACTTTCGCCGGTACCATAAACCCACCATATATCCTTCCTCAAAACAGCCACCATACCTACCTATTATGGCATTTACATAGCCATTCCGAGATATACTGCCATGCAACTTTCCACCGTTCCATTTTATTATGACAGGCATCATCATTGTCATATTGCTTTGCCTGATCATGTAGTTGACATCGAATATTTGTGGCAAAGCCACATGTTGGTGCAACAGACCCTGGGTCTATTGCCCAGACTGTGCATATGCACAAGAGCAGAATTGAGTATCAGCTTGAGTCAGAGATTGAAGGACCAAGAGATTTGAAGAACCAACATGCAACTCAGAGGGATCAAGATCAAGCCAGAGGAGCAGTATATCGGCAAGAGAAGGGCCTCCCTTGCCGGGCAGACGAGCCCGGCAAGGGGCAGGGCCACCGTCAGAAGCAAGCAACCAAGGCGCCCCAGAAGGGCCTGCCGGGGCTCGCGGAGGCAAAACCACCCCACCAACCACTCAAGCGTGACCCATGTCGTCCATTAGTGTGGTGTCAAGCCGCAAGGCAATTAAGTGGCAGCCATTCGCCACATGGCGGCCGTTTCCTACAGAAGGGACATATAGATGACACCCATCCTATGACGTGTCAATCAAACAAGCGCGGAGCTGACGAGATAGCCCGGCAAGCCTTGCCGGGCAACCAGTGATGTGACACTAAGCGGTGCATTTAATGCACCCCTGTCAGCCCACAGAGTTAGGTATGATAGCACTATTTGCTACCATCTCAGTGGATAATGACCACTTTGCCATTGTGGTGACCCCTTAATCTATAAAAGGAGGCCCATGGCACCCATAGGAGGGGTTGGAAAAGTGGAGGAACCCGCCCCCATTCGCGCGTAGTCGCTGCTGCCATACGGTGACCCATGTCGGGCAAGTGTACTGCGTTACATTATCCACATTCCACCATCAATCCACCAAAGAAGGAGTAGGGTTTTACGCCTCACGGCTGCCCGAACTAGGGTAAATTGCTTGTGTGCTCTATGACGTGCCGCCACACGTTGGTCTGCTATTTGTGCAATGCGACGTCCTGAAGGAAATATGCCCTAGAGGCAATAATAAAGTTATTATTTATTTCCTTATATCAAGATAAATGTTTATTATTCATGCTAGAATTGTATTAACCGGAAACATAATACATGTGTGAATACATAGACAAACAGAGTGTCACTAGTATGCCTCTACTTGACTAGCTCGTTGATCAAAGATGGTCATGTTTCCTAACCATATACATGAGTTGTCATTTGATTAACGGGGTCACATCATTAGAGAATGATGTGATTTACTTGACCCATTCCGTTAGCATAGCACTTGATCATTTAGTTTGTTGTTATTGCTTTCTTCATGACTTATACATGTTCCTATAACTATGAGATTATGCAACTCCCGTTTACCGGAGGAACACTTTGTGTGCTACCAAACATCACAACGTAACTGGGTGATTATAAAGGTGCTCTACAGGTGTCTCCGAAGGTACTTGTTGGGTTGGCGTATTTCGAGATTAGGATTTGTCACTTCGATTGTCGGAGAGGTATCTCTGGGCCCACTCGGTAATGCACATCAATATGAGCCTTGCAAGCATTGCATCTAATGATTTAGTTGTGGGATGATGTGTTACGGAACGAGTAAAGAGACTTGCCGGTAACGAGATTGAACTAGGTATTGAGATACCAACGATCGAATCTCGGGCAAGTAACATACCGATGACAAAGGGAACAACGTATGTTGTTATGCGGTTTGACCGATAAAGATCTTCGTAGAATATGTAGGAGCCAATATGAGCATCCAGGTTCCGCTATTGGTTATTGACCGGAGACGTGTCTCGGTCATGTCTACATAGTTCTCGAACCCGTAGGGTTCGCACGCTTAAAGTTCGATGGCGGATATATTATGAGTTTATGTGTTTTGATGTACCGAAGGAGTTCGGAGTCCCGGATGAGATCGGGGACATGATGAGGAGTCTCGAAATGGTTGAGACGTAAAGATCGATATATTGGATGACTATATTCGGACATCGGAAAGGTTCCGAGTGATTCGGGTATTTTCGGGAGTATCGGGGAGTTACGGGAATTCGTATTGGGCCTTAATGGGCCATACGGGAAAGGAGAGAAAGGCCTCAAAGGGTGGCCGCACCCCTCCCCATGGGCTGGTCCGAATTGGACTAGGGAGGGGGGGCGCCCCCTTCCTTCCTTCTCCTTTTCCCTTCCCTTTCCTTCCCTCCTACTCCTACTACATGGAAGGGTTCCTAGTTCTACTAGGAAAGGGGGAATCCTACTCCCGGTGGGAGTAGGACTCCCCTAGGGCGTTCCATAGAGAGGGCCAGCCCTTCCCCCTCCTCCACTCCTTTATATACGGGGGCAGGGGGCACCCCAAAGACACAACAATTGATCTCTTGATCTCTTAGCCGTGTGTGGTGCCCCTCTCCACCATAATCCACCTCGGTCATATCGTAGCGGTGCTTAGGCGAAGCCCTGCGTCGGTAGAACATCATCATCGTCACCACGTCGTCGTGCTGACGGAACTCTCCCTCAAAGCTCGGCTGGATCGGAGTTCGAGGGACGTCATCGAGTTGAACGTGTGCAGAACTCGGAGGTGCTGTGTGTTCGGTACTTGATCGGTCGGATCGTGAAGACGTAGGACTACATCAACCGTGTTGTGCTAACGCTTCCGCTTTCGGTCTACGAGGGTACATGGACAACACTCTCCCCTCTCGTTGTTGTGCATCACCATGATCTTGCCTGTGCGTAGGAAATTTTTTGAAATTGCTACGTTCCCCAACAGTGGCATCCGAGCCAGGTTTTATGCGTTGATGTAATATGGACGAGTAGAACACAAGTGAGTTGTGGGCGATATAAGTCATACTGCTTACCAGCATGTCACACTTTGGTTCGGCGGTATTCTTGGATGAAGCGGCCCGGACCGACATTACGCGTACACTTACGCAAGACTGGTTTTACTGCCGTGCTATGCACACAGGTGACTAGCGGGTGTCAGTTTCTCCAACTTTAGTTGAACCGAGTGTGGCTACGCCCGGTCCTTGAGAAGGTTAAAACAGCACCAACTTGACAAACTATCGTTGTTGTTTTGATGCCTACATAAGAACGGTTCTTGCTAAGCCCGTAGCAGCCACGTAAAACTTGCAACAACAAAGTAGTGATGTGATATGGTCAAGACGTGATGAGATATAAGTTGTTGTATAAGATGATCATGTTCTGTTGAAGTTATCGGCAACTGGCAGAAGCCTTATGGTTGTCTCTTTATTGCATAAGATGCAAGCGCCAAATAATTGCTTTACAATTATCGCTATGCGATAGCAATAGTTGCAAGAGCAATAGTTGGCGAGACGACCATGTGACGACACATTGATATAGATCAAGATGATGGAGATCATGGTGTCATACCGATGAAGGTGGAAATCATGACGATGTTTTGGAGATGGAGATCAAAGGCACAAGATGATGATGGCCATATCATGTCACATATTTTGATTGCATGTGATGTTTATCTTTTATGCATCTTATCTTGCTTTAATTGACGGTAGCATTATAAGATGATCTCTCACTAAATTTCAAGATAAAAGTGTTCTCCCTGAGTATGCACCATTGCCAAAGTTCGTCGTGCCCAGACACCACGTGATGATCGGGTGTGATAAGCTCTGCGTCCATCTACAACGGGTGCAAGCCAGTTTTGCACACGCAGAATACACAGGTTAAACTTGACGAGTCTAGCATATGCAGATATGGCCTTAGAACACTGAGACCGAAAGGTCGAGCGTGAATCATATAGTAGCTATGATCAACATAGTGATGTTCATCATTGAAAACTACTCCATTTCACGTGATGATCGGTTATGGTTTAGTTGATTTGGATCACGTGATCACTTAGAAGATTAGAGGGATGTCTTTCTAAGTGGGAGTTCTTAAGTAATATGATTAATTGAACTTTAATTTATCATGAACTTAGTCCTGGTAGTATTAGCATATCTATGTTGTAGATCAATAGCTCGCGATTTGCTCCCCGTTTAATTTTTATATGTTCCTAGAGAAAACTAAGTTGAAAAATGTTAGTAGAAATGATGCGGATTGGATCCGTGATCTGAGGATTATCCTCATTGCTGCACAGAAGAATTATGTCCTTGATGCACCGCTAGGTGACAGACCTATTACAAGAGCAGATGCAGACGTTCTGAACGTTTGGCTAGCTCAATATGATGACTACTTGATAGTTTAGTGCACCATGCTTAACGGCTTAGAATCGGGACTTCAAAGACGTTTTGAACGTCATGGACCATATGAGATGTTCCAGGAGTTGAAGTTAATATTTCAAGCAAATACCCGAGTTGAGAGATATGAAGTCTCCAACAAGTTCTATAGCTAAAAGATGGAGGAGAATAGCTCAAGCAGTGAGCATGTGCTCAGATTGTCTGGGTACTACAATCGCTTGAATCAAGTGGGAGTTAATCTTCCAGATAAAATAGTGATTGACAGAATTCTCTAGTCACCATCACCAAGTTAGTAGAACTTCGTGATGAACTATAATATGCAAGGGATAACGGAAACGATTCCCAAGCTCTTCGTGATGTTGAAATCGACGAAGGTAGAAATCAAGAAAAGCATCAAGTGTTGATGGTAAACAAAACCACTAGTTTCAAGTAAAGGGACAAAGGGAAGAAAGGGGAACTTCAAGAAGAACGGCAAGCAAGTTGCTGCTCAAGTGAAAAACCCAAGTCTGGACCTAAGCCTGAAACTGAGTGCTTCTACTGCAAAGGGACTGGTCACTGGAAGCGGAACTACCCCAAGTAATTGGCGGATAAGAAGGATGGCAAAGTGAACATAGGTATATTTGATATACATGTTATTGATGTGTACTTTACTAGTGTTTATAGCAACCCCTCAGTATTTGATACTAGTTCAGTTGCTAAGAATAGTAACTCAAAACGGGAGTTGCAGAATGAACAGAGACTAGTTAAGGGTGAAGTGACGATGTGTATTGGAAATGGTTCCAAGATTGATATGATCATCATCGCACACTCCCTATACTTTCGGGATTAGTGTTAAACCTAAAATAAATGTTATTTAGTGTTTGCGTTGAGCATGAATATGATTGGATCATGTTTATTGCAATACGGTTATTCATGTAAGTTAGAGAATAATTGTTGTTCTGTTTACATGAATAAAACCTTCTATGGTCAT
Source organism: Triticum aestivum (assembly GCF_018294505.1). Taxonomy (NCBI): domain Eukaryota; kingdom Viridiplantae; phylum Streptophyta; class Magnoliopsida; order Poales; family Poaceae; genus Triticum; species Triticum aestivum. The sequence goes on from NC_057794.1 coordinate 137,529,023, forward strand.
ACACCCAATGAAAATGGTTTGTTGGATCTCGATCGTGGTGATACACATTTTCATAATATTGAAGCCAAAAGATGCAAAGTTAATAATGATAGTGCAACTTATTTGTGGCACTGCCGTTTAGGTCATATTGGTGTAAAGCGCATGAAGAAAATCCATGCTGATGGGCTTTTGGAATCACTTGATTATGAATCAGTTGATGCTTACGAACCATGCCTCATGGGCAAGATGACTAAGACTCCGTTCTCCGGAACAATGGAGCGAGCAAAATATTTGTTGGAAATCATACATACTGATGTATGTGGTCCGATGAATATTGAGGCTCGCGGCAGGTATCATTATTTTCTGATCTTCACAGATGATTTGAGCAGATATGAGTGTATCTACTTGATGAAACACAAGTCTGAAACATTTAAAAAGTTCAAAGAATTTCAGAGTGAAGTGGAGAATCATCGTAACAAAAATAAAAGTTTCTACGATATGATCGCAGAAGTAAAATATTTGAGTTACGAGTTTGGCCTTCAGTTAAAACAATGTGAAATAGTTTCACTACTCACGCCACCTGGAACACCACAGTGTAATGGTGTGTCTAAATGTCGTAACTGTACTTTATTAGATATGGTGCGATCGATGATGTCTCTTACTGATTTACCGCTATCGTTTTGGGGTCATGCATTAGAGACAGCTACATTCACGTTAAATAGGGCACCATCTAAATCCATTGAGACGACACCATATGAACTATGGTTTGGCAAGAAACCTAAGCTGTCGTTTCTTAAAGTTTGAGGTTGCAATGCTTATGTGAAAAAGTTTCTACTGATAAGCTCAAACCCAAATCGGAGAAGTGCATCTTCATAGGATACCCAAAAGAAAATGTTGGGTACACCTTCTATCACAGATTCGAAGGCAAGATATTCATTGCTGAGAATGGATCCTTTCTAGAGAAGGAGTTTCTCTCAAAAGAAGTGAGTGGGAGGAAAGTAGAACTTGATGAGGTAACTATACCTGCTCCCTTATTGGAAAGTAGTTCATCACAGAAATCTGTTCATGTGACTACTACACCAATTAGTAAGGAAGCTGATGATGATGATCGTGTAACTTCAGATCTAGTTACTTCCGAAACCTCGTAGGTAAACCAAATTGAGATTCGCACCAGAGTGGTACGATAATCCTGTTCTGGAGGTCATGTTACTTGACCATGATGAGCCTACGAACTATGAGGAAGCGATGATCAGCCTAGATTCCGCGAAATGGCTTGAGGCCATGAAATCTGAGATGAGATCCATGTATAAGAACAAAGTATGGACTTTGATTGACTTGCCCAAAGATCGGTGAGCCATTGAGATTAAATGGATCTTCAAGAGGAAGATGGACGCTGATAGTAGTGTTGCTATCTACAAAGCTAGAATTGTCGCAAAAGGTTTTTGACAAGTTCTAGGTGTTGACCACGATGAGAATTTCTCACTCGTATCTATGCTTAAGTCTGTCCGAATCATGTTAGCTATTGCCGCATTTTATGAAATCTGGCAAATGGATAAACAAAACTGCATTCCTTAATAGGATTTATTAAAAAAGAGTTGTATATGATGCAACCAGAAGGTTTTGTCGATCCTAAAGGTACTAACAAAATATGCAAGCTCCAGCGATCCATCTATGGACTGGTGCAAGCATCTCGGAGTTGGAATATACGCTTTGATAAGTTGATCAAAGCATATAGTTTTATACAGACTTGCGGTGAAGCCTATATTTACAAGAAAGTGAGTGGGAGCACTACAACATTTCTGATAAGTATATGTATGACATATTGTTGATCGGAGATGATGTAGAATTATTCCGCAAAGCATAAAGGAATGTTTGAAAGGAGTTTTTTCAAAGAAAGACCTCGGTGAAGTTGTTTACATATTGAGCATCAAGATCTATAGAGATAGATCAAGACGCTTGATAAGTTTTTCAATGAGTACATACCTTGACAAGATTTTGAAGTAGTTCAAAATGGAACAGTCAAAGAAGGAGTTCTTGCCTGTGTTACAAGGTGTGAAGTTGAGTAAGACTCAAAACCCGACCACGGTAGAAGATAGAGAGAGAATGAAAGTCATTCCCTATGCCTCAGCCATAGGTTCTATAAAGTATGCCATGTTGTGTACCAGACCTATTGTATACCCTGCCCTGAGTTTGGCAAAGGAGTACAATAGTGATCTAGGAGTAGATCACTGGACATTGGTCAAAATTATCCTTAGTGGAATAAGGATATGTTTCTCGATTATGGAAGTGACAAAAGGTTCGTCGTAAAGGGTTACGTCGATGCAAATTTTGACACTGATCCAGATGACTCTAATCTCAATCTGGATATATATTGAAAGTGGGAGCAATTAGCTAGAGTAGCTCTGTGCAGAGCATTGTTGACATAGAAATTTGCAAAATACTTATGGATCTGAATGTGGCAGACCCGTTGACTAAACTTCTCTCACAACCAAAACATGATCACACCTTAGTACTCTTTGGGTGTTAATCACATAGCGATGTGAACTAGATTATTGACTCTAGTAAACCCTTTGGGTGTTGGTCACATGTCGATGTGAACTATGGGTGTTAATCACATGGTGATGTGAACTATTGGTATTAAATCACATGGCGATGTGAACTAGATTATTGACTCTAGTGCAAGTGGGAGACTGAAGGAAATATGCCCTAGAGGCAATAATAAAGTTATTATTTATTTCCTTATATCATGATAAATGTTTATTATTCATGCTAGAATTGTATTAACCGGAAACATAATACATGTGTGAATACATAGACAAACAGAGTGTCACTAGTATGCCTCTACTTGACTAGCTCGTTGATCAAAGATGGTCATGTTTCCTAACCATAGACATGAGTTGTCATTTGATTAACGGGGTCACATCATTAGGAGAATGATGTGATTGACTTGACCCATTCCGTTAGCATAGCACTTGATCGTTTAGTTTGTTGCTATTGCTTTCTTCATGACTTATACATGTTCCTATGACTATGAGATTATGCAACTCCCGTTTACCAGGAGGAACACTTTGTGTGCTACCAAACGTCACAACGTAACTGGGTGATTATAAAGGTGCTCTACAGGTGTCTCCGAAGGTACTTGTTGGGTTGGCGTATTTCGAGATTAGGATTTGTCACTCGATTGTCGGAGAGGTATCTCTGGGCCCACTCGGTAATGCACATCACTATAAGCCTTGCAAGCATTGCAACTAATGAGTTAGTTGCGGGATGATGTGTTACGGAACGAGTAAAGAGACTTGCCGGTAACGAGATTGAACTAGGTATTGAGATACCAACGATCGAATCTCGGGCAAGTAACATACCGATGACAAAGGGAACAATGTATGTTGTTATGCGGTTTAACCGATAAAGATCTTCGTAGAATATGTAGGAGCCAATATGAGCATCCAGGTTCCGCTATTAGTTATTGACCGGAGACGTGTCTCGGTCATGTCTACATAATTCTCGAACCCGTAGGGTCCGCACGCTTAAAGTTTGATGACGTATATATTATGAGTTTATGTGTTTTGATGTACCGAAGGAGTTCGGAGTCCCGGATGAGATCGGGGACATGACGAGGAGTCTCGAAATGGTCAAGATGTAAAGATCGATATATTGGACGACTATATTCGGACATCGGAAAGGTTCTGAGTGATTCGGGTATTTTCGGGAGTACCGGGGAGTTACAGGAATTCGTATTGGGCCTTAATGGGCCATACGGGAAAGGAGAGAAAGGCCTCAAAGGGTGGCCGCACCCCTCCCCATGGGCTGGTCTGAATTGGACTAGGGAGGGGGGCACCCCCTTCCTTCCTTCTCCTTTTCCCTTCCCTTTCCTTCCCTCCTACTCCTACTACTTGGAAGGGTTCCTAGTTCTAATAGGAAAGGGGGAATCCTACTCCCGGTGGGAGTAGGACTCCCCTAGAGCACGCCATAGAGAGGGTCGGCCCTTCCCCCTCCTCCACTCCTTTATATACGGGGGCAGGGAGCACCCCAAAGACACAACAATTGATCTCTTGATCTCTTAGCCATGTGCGGTGCCCCTCTCCACCATAATCCACCTCGGTCATATCGTAGCGATGCTTAGGCGAAGTCCTGCGTCGGTAGAACATCATCATCGTCACCACGCCATCGTGCTGATGGAACTCTCCCTCAAAGCTCGGCTGGATCGGAGTTCGAGGGATGTCGTCGAGTTGAACGTGTGCAGAACTCGGAGGCGTCGTGCGTCCGGTACTTGATCGGTCGAATCGTGAAGACGTACGACTACATCAACCGTGTTGTGCTAATGCTTCCGCTTTCGGTCTACGAGGGTACATGGACAACACTCTCCCCTCTTGTTGTTGTGCATCACCATGATCTTGCGTGTGCATAGGAATTTTTTTGAAATTGCTACGTTCCCCAACACGTCCCCCTGTCGAACCAGCAAGGGGCCTCCTGGTCCCATAGCTGGTCGTGGATATCCCGCGACATTTTTGGCGCGCCAGGTAGGGCGCTTGCTTGAGCGAACCTGAAAGTGTGCGCAGCGCGTCATCTTCATCGTCGTCTTCATCTTCGGCGGCGCCCTCGACCATGGCGCCTAAGAAGAAGAAGTCCGGCCCTTCGGCCCATCCGTCCACCTCGGAGGCTCCGCCGCCCGTAGCCTTGGGCGCTTCGGAGGATGCGGAGGCAAGCGGAGACGTGAACACTGCTGGGGGCTTGGTTGGAGCAGGTGGGGCAATCGCCACTCCCCCTGCGGCCAACACGAGGGCTGCAGATGTCGGAGGAGAACCGCATCAACATCGCTCGGCGGTCGCGCTCTGCAAGATGTGGGCGAGGGGGTCGCTCCGTCTGCGCCCTCTCCTCCCACTGATGGGCACAGCCGTAGCAACAGCGCTCGGTCCGAGGTGAGCCATCGCCCTCCGGCCGCCCCCACCGCGGGAGCGACCACGGCCCGTGTCCCGGACAAGTCGACCAAGCTGATGTGCTCGGCGGAGCTGCTGACCCTCGAGCACCACCGCCGCATGACCCCGCTGCCCAGATGGTCGACCCACAACTGCGTGAACGCGGCACCACCACTATCGCCGCCGCTGGCGCCATCAGGAGCCAGGCAGCGGTGCGGCCGGCGTCATCGACAACCATGCCAAGCACTACCACGGAGGCTATGGCGCGAGCTCAGTTGCTGCTAAGGTTTCCACCCACGGCTAAGCAAATGGATGAATGGCGTGCCACCATCTAGAGCTTGCTCGGTTTCGCCGAAGATGGGGGCTCACGACGAGCCAGCCCGCCACGATGTCCCCAAGCAACGGCATCTGCCCATACTACTGGCCTAACGGAGGGGGATGTCCCCACGGTGTAGTCCCCACCACGGCAGCCAACATGGGCGCAGCTAAATCAAGACCCCGATGACGTCTTGATGGCCTCTTCCGACCCTCAAGCACGTCCAGGCCAACATCGAGCCTCGGAGGATAGGCGATGGGGAGATGTGTGCGTCGACATAAATCGACGCCACGACGACCTCCGCCAGACCGATGGGTGTGACGGCCTCAACATCGACGAACCTGCGCTCGGTGTTGGCGGGTGCCTACCTTTTGAGGTTGGCTGCCCTTCCTTTACTCGAGAGTTGCAGCAAGTCCATTGGTCGTCCGTTCGCATGTTCAAGCCAGAGATACCTGAGAAGTATGACGGAAGGTTGAACCCCGTAGAGTTCCTGAGCATCTACACCATTGATGTTCAAGCTGCTGGGGGAAGAGATGAGAAGGTGTTCTCCAACTACTTCCCATTGGCCCTCAAGTCCAACATGAGGTCCTGGCTGATGCACCTACCGGAGAACTCCATTTCGTCTTGGGCGAACATGTGCCACGAGTTCATCGGTGCCTTCACCGGTGGCCACCAAGAGCCCGGCAGACCCAGCCACCTGCAACTTCTCCAGTAGAAAGAACGAGAAACTCTCCATAAGTATTTACAGAGATTCAATAAAGTTCATAGGAATATTCCAAATATCCATCCGGCAACCATTATAGCAGCCTTCCAGTCCAATGTGCACAATCGTCGCATTCGTTCTAAGATGAATGTGCGATTGCCCAAGACTGTGAAGGAGCTATACACCCTGGTGGATAAGTGTTCTCGGATGGAGGAAGGATTGAAGTTGCCCGGAGAGGAGGATTGCATCAACATTGATTCCGAGGATCAAGATGAATCAACTAGCCAGAGAAAGGGCAAGAAGCGCAATAAGAAGCCAAGGGATAAAGCAGTAATGACTATGGAAGGTTCGGGCACATCTAGTACCAGCAAGAAGACTAAGGCTGAGGCCCCCGGCAAGGAAGTTGCCGCTTGCACAGCCTACCGAGAAGCTGCTGTCGCTGAGAAAGCTGGGAAAGGTGATGGCCCATACTGCAAGATCCACCGGACCAAGGGCCATGATCTTCAGGAATGTTACCAAGTTGAGCAGCTTGTCAAGAAACAGAGGGCAGAATATGGAAAGCGTGATAAGGAAAAAGGTCAGAATGCCGCTGGCGGAAGGGGCCGAGGCGGTGAAGAAAATCTCCCCGGCAAGCCCTATCGAAACCAAGGAAAACCCGCCAGGGGTAAAGAGAAAGAAGTTTGTGATGATGGGAGTGATGAAGGGAATGAAGAGGAAACTAATGAGCAGGAATTTCAGAAGGCCACTAACGCCCTATGTGTTGATGGGGTGCATCTTTGCACACCTCCCACCACCAGCTCAAGCAATGGGCATGAGAGATCAATGTTGTGGAGCCAGCGCCAGAGGCCCAAAAACCGCTCAAATGGTCCCACATGCCAATCATCTTCTATGAGGAGGACCACCCTAACCGCACCACCGCGGTAGGATGCTTGCCTTTGTTGGTCTCCCCAACAATTCGCAACCTCAAGGTCACAAAGATGTTAGTGGATGGCGGTGCCAGTTTGAATCTGATTTCCCCAGCAGTCATCGGCAGGCTTCAGATGGGAGAGGAAAAGCTAGAGGTTATCCGCACATTTCAAGGAGTTAACCCCGGCAGGAGTCATCCTAAAGGGAAGATTACGTTGCCGGTGACGTTTGGAGGAGAACTAAACTACCGGACAGAGAAGGTTGTGTTTGACGTGGTTGATCTCCCCCTGCCGTACAATGGGATTCTAGGACGCCCTGTAACGCCCCGAGACCGATGTGCCAGGTGTCCTCCAGTTATTCGCTGTTGTTGCCTTGTCATTTGCTTGCGTGTTGCATCGTGCCATGTCATCATCCGCATTGCATCATCATGTTTTCGAAACTTGCATCCGTCCGGGTTCCCCCAGTTCCATCCGTTATTCGTTCTGAGCCCAGACACACTTGCACGCGCCCGCGGCACGTCCGAAATAGTATTTTATAAGTGGCCGGAAAATATTCTCGGAATGGGATGAAAGTTGGCGTGCGATGTTGTTTTGTTGTCAGTAGGCCGCTTGCCAAGTTTCATCGCGTTCGGAGTCCATTTAACGCCCCAACGGATAACTATAGCGGCAGTATAGCCGGCCTAACGTCGGACGTGTTCGGTCTCCGAAAAATGTTGCCGGGTATCCCTCTCTATTCTCTCCCGCAGCCCTCGGCCTTCTACACAGTCACAACCATCCCACCTAGGCCTACCTATTCCCCCTCTCGATTGGATCCATCGGTCGCGATCAGAGGCTCCGAAACCCATCCTAACCCCCCCTTGCCTCCGTGGTCTTTTGTCGGAACCCCTCTCCGCACAGTTCTCAGACCCCCTCGCGCGTCCAAAAACTTCCCCGAACCCGACCAGACACTCGTGACCGTTGAGTCTGGGTCGTCATCCAACATCCCTAATTTCGTCTTCGTTTATTTGTTGTACTCGCCCACCCTATTTATCTCGAGTGTTTGATCTAAATCAGAGGGTCAATCTAGCCCCTTCCTAAATTTCTTCTGCTATATAAGAGACCAACCCTAAAAATTAGGGAGATGTCCCATCCTCCCAGCCGCCGCCACCCACCTACCTTTTCTTCCTCGGGATCCCCTCTTTCCCCCTCCGATCCAATCCCACCAGCCGGACGCCAACCAAGGTCTCCCCTCGATCCAACCCCCCTCTGCCTTCCTGTCTGTTCTTGATCGAAGGCCCGAGCGAGAAGAGCTCGCTCCCGAACCAGCGCACTCCTCGGCTCCTCACCGAGCCCTGCCTCGTCGCCGGAATCCAGCGTTGTTTCCACCAGCACCTCCGGCCTCCTCTGCTTCACTTTGAGAACAGGACGCCAGCCGTCCTCCTCGACCAGCTCGCGTCGCCGCCGCCGTGCCGGAGATGAGTGTCCCGCGTCCATCTCTTCTCCCTTCTTCCATTCTTCTTCCCCTCCCTCACATCTCTCTCCCTCTGTCTGCTCGTACCAGGGAGCTCCAACGCCTCGAAGCTACAGCGCCGCCATCGAGTCGCCACTGCCTCGAACTCTCGCCGCGCCCGTTGACTGCCCCTGATCGACGCCCTCTTTCGTGCGTGGCACCGCGCCAGAACACCGCTCGCCTCCGACCGTTTTCCCCGCCGTCAGGTCTAGCACCGCGCCCCCACTACATCACTGCCCGCGTCGGCCCTTCTCTATCTTGCCTTCGCCGTGGGCCGCCCGCCCCTGCTTCCACCTCGTTCTCGCCGGAGCAATGAGCCTTCTCTTTCACCGCGCCAAGTTCTGCAGCTCTGCCCGTCGCCGCTGTTGCCTTGCTTCGTCTGAACCTTCCTCCCCGTCGCCAAGTCCGCCGTTCAGAGCCCTTGTCGCCGCGCCCGCCTGGATCCGGCCTGGATCCGTCGCCGGTGACCAACTCTGTCCAGTTCCGGCCAGCTCTCGACAGGTCCCCATCGAGGACGTCTCGCCAAGTCCCTGCTGCTGCTGCGGGACATCCCCTGTTTTACCGTCGCTGTCGTTCTTCTTCAGAAACGAGCGGTAGCAGCTCGCCCGCTCTCGCACGTTGACCAAGCGCAGGGCTAGCAAGCCCAGTCCAGTCCACCGGCCTGCTGTTTCCACCGCCTTGGGCCAAGGCCCACTGGGTGAGTACCCCCACCGTGCACTGTTGGCCCAGTCCGATTCGGCCCGCCTCTGTTTTTATTTCAGATCTGCAATTTGTCTATTTTCCAGAGAAGAGCATTTTTTTGCAGGAAAGCCCTTGTGGATCATGCATATAATAACTCACAATTGGTGCATCGGATAAAATAAATTATATATGAAAGTTGCTTAGAATTTTGTGTAGTTTCATAATATGTCATTTTCATCCATGTTTAAAATGCTTAAAATGAAGTTTGTTTAAATTTGCTTAAATAACTTGCTAAAATGATTTAATTCATAACTAAATAACCGTAGCTCCGAATTAAATAATCTTTATATGTAGATGGGGTAGAATTTTGCCTAGTTTAACATGGTGGCATTACTTTGTATGTTTAACAACTCTAAAATATGGTTTAGGGCAGATCAGTACCAAACCTAATATATGCATATGGGGATTTATCGGAATTGTTGTTTGTTGTTTCGGCCCCATTTAAACTTGCCTAAATGTTTAGTTTACTTATGCTTCACCTCTTGCCATGTTAATCAACATTTAATTTTGTTGGGTACTTAAACAAGTTCGAACCAAATAAGTCACGTGGTGTTTCGTCAATATGCAACGGAGTTGCATATTGAGCTCCACTTAATTTGTAGGATTGCTTGATTGTGCATCATACTTGATTGTGCATCATGCCATGATTATGTGGTGGTTGTTTACCATGATTGTTTGCTTCTTTCCGGTGTTGCTTCTTCGGGTTGGTTCCGATAACGTCGTGTTGTGAGGATCCGTTCGACTACGTCCGTTTATCTTCTTCATGGACTCGTTCTTCTTCCTTGCGGGATTTCAGGCAAGATGACCATACCCTCGAAATCACTTCTATCTTTGCTTGCTAGTTGCTCGCTCTTTTGCTATGCCTATGCTGCGATACCTACCACTTGCTTATTATGCCTCCCATATTGTTGAACCAAGCCTCTAACCCGCCTTGCTCTAGCAAACCGTTGTTTGGCTATGTTACCACTTTGCTCAGCCCCTCTTATAGCATTGCTAGTTGCAGGTGAAGATTGAAGTTTGTTTCTTGTTGGAACATGGGGACGTTGTTCCTTGTTGGAACATGTTTACTTGTTGGGATATCACAATATATCTTATTTAATTAATGCATCTATATACTTAGTAAAGGGTGGAAGGCTCGGCCTTATGCCTGGTGTTTTGTTCCACTCTTGCCGCCCTAGTTTCCGTCATATCGGTGTTATGTTCCCGGATTTTGCGTTCCTTACGCGGTTGGGTAATAATGGGAACCCTTGATAGTTCGTCTTGAATAAAACTCCTCCAGCAATGCCCAACCTTGGTTTTACCATTTGCACTAACAACCTACCACCTTCCCTTGGGTTCTGCAGACTCAAGGGTCATCTTTATTCTAACCCCCCCCCCCGGGCCAGTGCTCCTCTGAGTGTTGGTCCAAACTAGAGTCCTGTGCAGCGCCCCCTCGGGGAAACTCGAGGTTTGGTTTTAGCTGTATGGAGAGCTCATCTGAGTGTGCCCTGAGAATGAGATATGTGCAGCTCCTATCGGGATTTGTCGGCACATTCAGGCGGTGTTGCTGGTTTAGTTTTACCCTGTCGAAATGTCTTGTAACCGGGATTCCGAGTCTAATCGGGTCTTCCCGCTAGAAGGTCTATTCCTTCGTTGACCGTGAGAGCTTGTGATGGGCTAAGTTGGGACACCCCTGCAGGGATTTGAACTTTCGAAAGCCGTGCCCGCGGTTATGGGCAGATGGGAATTTGTTAGCGTTCGGTTGTAGAAAACCTAAAGTTGACCTTAATTAAAATGCATCAACCGCGTGTGTTGCCGTGATGGTCTCTTTCCGGCAGAGTCCGGGAAGTGAACACGGTGTTGGAGTTATGCTTGACGTAGGTTGTTTTAGGATCACTTCTTGATCATACTTTTATCGACCGTGCTTTGCCTTCTCTTCTCACTCTCATTTGCGTATGTTAGCCACCATATATGCTAGTCGCTTGCTGCAGCTCCACCTCTTACCTTTACCTTACCCATAAGCTTAAATAGTCTTGATCGCGAGGGTGCGAGATTGCTGAGTCCCCGTGACTCACAGATACTTCCAAAACCAGTTTGCAGGTGCCAATGTTACCGAGCAGGTGACGTAACCAAGCTCGAGGAGGAGCTCGATGAAGATCTTGTCCTTTATGTTGTTTCGTTCTAGTTGATCAGTAGTGGAGCCCAGTTGGGGTCGATCGGGGACCTTTGTCGCACTTGGGGTTCTTCTTTTATTTTGGTTCCGTAGTCGGACCTTGATTGTATTTGGATGATGTAATGCTTTATTCATGTATTGTGTGAAGTGGCGATTGTAAGCCAACTATGTATCTCTTTCCCTTATGTATTACATGGGTTGTGTGAAGATTACCTCACTTGCGACATTGCTTTCAATGCGATTATGCCTCTAAGTCGTGCTTCGACACGTGGAAGATATAGCCGCATCAAGGGTGTTACAAGTTGGTATCAGAGCCATCCCCGACCTTAGGATCCCCATTGCTTGATCGAATTAGCGGACGAGTTAAGTCTAGAAAAAAATGTTTTGAGTCATTTAGGAATTATATATCAGAGAGTTTAGGAATTCTTTTTACTCCCCAGTCCCTTCATCGCTCTGGTAAGGCATCCTGATGTAGAGTTTTTACTCTTCTCTTCTCAAATTTCACTACAATTTTTTTTAGGATCACGCGGGTATCTTGGAATCGTTCCGATGGTTTTGTGATGAGAACATTGTCTTGGTGCCTCCTGTCAGGGGTTTTGTGGAAGTGTCCCGGGGAGTTGAGCTCCGAGGTGTTGTCGTCATAATTTTATCGTTGCAGTTCTGGAATACCTGAGTTTAGTACGCCGACATCGAAAATCTCCTTTATGCAGTTCGTTGGTGAGATAACCTCGACGCCACCCAGTACTAGGGCGGGAGTTCGGGAGTATTGCCATAACTCGTATAACAGATGCTTTTCGAAGGTTGAGGTAGATGATTTCCGAAGGTTTCTTGGTTATGTGTTGAAGGATGGATACAGCTGGATGTAGGATTTGTTAGTTTTGGGTGAGATATTATGCTTCCCCTATATCCCCAACACCTGATTGCATAACCGGAAAATTTCGGGAGTTTATAAGTGGGAATTCAAGTAGCTCTTAGGATATCTTTCCGGCAGATGTATGGTATGAAATTGGGGGTTCAACGTCTAGTGGTCCGCCTATTCACGGTTGGTTTTAAAGTGGTCTCATTGTGTCTTAAAGAGTCCTTGGCTATGCCGACTCGGGGACGCTTCGTATGTCATGTGCACTGCCTTGTACATGATGGTGCTGTACGATCGAGCCCGTGTAGGCCCCACCACGAAAACTTCAGACGAAATCTCTATCATATGTTTGTTCCGGCTTATTCTGCAAGCCAATCCTTTATTTTGTTTTGAGTTGTGGTATTCGAGTTGCTTCGAAGTCAAATGTTGATTCCATACCTTTCCTAAGTGGTGTTCTCATACTCCGATGCGAATACTAATCCTTCATGATAATCGAGATTGTCATGTCAATCCTTGTCGACCGGTTTGCTTCTCTTCAAGTGGATCCGATCATTTTAACATCGCAAGATCACCTCTCGGTTTTCTCAACGGTGTTTGTTTCATCCGTCTCCAAGTTGCCTTTGTTTTTTTTCCGCCCACCCTCCCTTTCTCTTCAAGGACCCAGATTTCTTAATCAAGTATCCTTTTATTCTTGTGAAGTCTCTCCAGTCCTTTTCCGTCAATGTTCTTATCTGGTGATTCTCATGAAGATTCTAACGGAGCCTCAAGTTCATCATTCTTCGTTCTTTTTCTTCTCCGATGGTTTCAAGTCAAGCTTTGTTGATCATACCCTTTCCTCATGTCAATGCTTTCTCATGCCGGTGCAATTCTTAATCGTTCACCTCTCGCTATTCTATTGTTCCGGAGTGCTGAAGATATCTCGAAGATTCGTGTTTCCACTTTGCTTTCGTTCAAACTTTTTCGAGAATGTTATCTCATTCAAGTCATTTAACTCAACCGGTGCAATATATCTTTTAAATCATTCAACGGTGTTTCTTTTTCAGTGGGCCCTAACCCACAGGTTTTTTTCCAAGATCTTACCTGACTCTTCTATTTTCCCGGAGCTACCATCAAATTCTTTTCGAAATTTGACGTAAGAATGCATTATCATCAGTCAAATGTCTTTCTCCAAGATCTTTCATTTCTTTTCATCGTTGGTTCAACCTTTAAAAATCGTCATTCCGGTGCCTCAATAATTCTTAGTGGTGTTTCTCGTTGTCATTCTCATCTTTTGAAGACCGAAGAAGAGTTTCTCTTTAATCTTGCTCCATTCTATTCAAGATTCGTGATTCTAGTTTGTTCCCATCCTCTCGTAATTGTTTTGGTCGTGAAAAATTCTTTTCACCTATCCGAAGCAATTCAAGAGTCTTCTCAGTTTGTTATCCGGAGTCCATCAATTCAGGTTTATTCATTCTCAGTTGTCAGTTATCATTCTCCTATCTTACCGGTGCTTCGTTCAAGTAATCTCTAATCAGTTCGTGATCCCTTCATTCTCTTCTATCTAAATTCTCTCAAGAACCTTCGTTCATTTGCTAATTCTTACCGGTGATTCACCCCTACTTCGATCATTTTCAATTCTTACAACGGTTCATTCAAGATTTCTCTTCCTTTGTTATCGTATCAATTTATTCGATGTTCCAATCCTACCGGTGGTTCATTGAAGACGTTCTCAAGTTTTGTTATATCTCTCTTAATCTTTTCTACGAGAATAAGTAATATGTCAAATCCGTTGATTGTCATCAATTTAATTGGTGAAGGATAAGCATAATGTAATTCTTATTCTTGTTTCATCCAAGTGATTAATTTCTTATTCCGGAGCCTCATCAAAATTCTTGGTTTCAATTATTCATCTTTCTTTTCCAGGGTTCCAAGCTCTCTCAATTTATTTCATCGCGTAGATCCATCTAATCATTGCAAGGATTCACCTTGTGTTTTCGACCTCTCTTTCCTTTCGTTTGATCATTCTTTTCTTATCGGAGTTCTTCATGGAGACTCTACATGATGGTTCATAAAGGATTTAATTCCTTCTTGAAGCGTTCATCAACATTCTTTTCAGAGGAGCTCAAGATTTCTTCATATTGTAATCCGGAGTGCATTTCTGTCTACTATATCATTGGAGGTGGTATTATGTCATTCTTGATAATTTGAGTTCATGTTCCATGATTCACATGTTGTTAAGAATGAGATATTTTAAATCCATCAATCTTGCCATTGGAGTTATCTTGGGTTATATTTCACCTAAAGCTTTCCCTAAGGATTGTGGCTATTTATGGTGCTCATAAATGATCCAATTTCTTCATTTTTCCTTTCCGGTGCGATATACTTTCTCGTCAATTTGCTCATATCAATCCAATTCTTTTCCCGTGAGTGGCAGATTGTCACCTCATAATTTGAGATGTATGCCATAAGACCATATCAAGATTATTCTTTTCGTTGTTGGTGTTCCAACAACTCCGTTCGACCCTTCTCCTAAAGATGCCTTTTCAAACTCTTTTGTGGCAGAAGTTGGCATTTTCTTCTCCATTCTTTTATTTCAATTATCTACCTTCTATTTCTTTCTCCCGGAGGCATTGTCTTGCTGCTCTCTTCAAACCTTCTTCTTGCTCTTGTCAAGATCATGTTCTTTTCGTGCTTATCCGTTTAACCAGAGGTGTGCCTTTTGGCTCAAGTTCTCTTCGCCTTATCAAGCTTTGCATCTCTTTTCAACCAGAGTGTTTTCAACCTTGTTCTTCCTCGTTCCTCTTTCCTAACGGAGTGCTTTATACTTCGTTCATTCCTGTTGTATTCTTTCTCGAGATGGCTTAACCTATTCAAGGTTCTTTGGTTTCACTTGTTTGTCAAAGGAGCAACTTAGTTTCACCTCTTCTCTTTCTCTTCCATTTTTTCCTCCGGTGCCATTCTAGATCTCGGGGCGAGATCCTCTCGTAGTGGTGGAGTGTTGTAACGCCCCGAGACCGATGTGCCAGGTGTCCTCCAGTTATTCGCTGTTGTTGCCTTGTCATTTGCTTGCGTGTTGCATCGTGCCATGTCATCATCCGCATTGCATCATCATGTTTTCGAAACTTGTATCCGTCCGGGTTCCCCCAGTTCCATCCGTTATCCATTCTGAGCCCAGACACACTTGCAGGCGCCCGCGGCATGTCTGAAATAGTATTTTATAAGTGGCCGGAAAATGTTCTCGGAATGGGATGAAAGTTGGTGTGCGATGTTGTTTTGCTATCAGTAGGCCGCTTGCCAAGTTTCATCGCGTTCGGAGTCCATTTAACGCCCCAACGGATAACTATAGCGGCAGTATAGCCGGCCTAACGTCGGACGTGTTCGGTCTCCGAAAACTGTTGCCGGGTATCCCTCTCTATTCTCTCCCGCAGCCCTCGGCCTTCTACACAGTCACAACCATCCCACCTAGGCCTACCTATTCCCCCTCTCGATCGGATCCATCGGTCGTGATCAGAGGCTCCGAAACCCATCCTAACCCCCCCCCTTGCCTCCGTGGTCTTTTGTCGGAACCCCTCTCCGCATAGTTCTCAGACCCCCTCGCGCGTCCAAAAACTTCCCCGAACCCGACCAGACACTCGTGACCGTTGAGTCTAGGTCGTCATCCAACATCCCTAATTTCGTCTTCGTTTATTTGTTGTACTCGCCCACCCTATTTATCTCGAGCGTTTGATCTAAATGAGAGGGTCAATCTAGCCCCTTCCTAAATTTCTTCTGCTATATAAAAGACCAACCCTAAAAATTAGGGAGATGTCCCATCCTCCCAGCCGCCGCCACCCACCTACCTTTTCTTCCTCGGGATCCCCTCTTTCCCCCCGATCCAATCCCACCAGCCGGACGCCACCCAAGGTCTCCCCTTGATCCAACCCCCCTCTGCCTTCCTGTCCGTTCTTGATCGAAGGCCCGAGCGAGAAGAGCTCGCTCCCGAGCCAGCGCACTCCTCGGCTCCTCACCGAGCCCTGCCTCGTCGCCGGAATCCAGCGTTGTTTCCACCAGCACCTCCGGCCTCCTCTGCTTCACTTCGAGAACAGGACGCCAGCCGTCCTCCTCGACCACCTCGCGTCGCCGCCGCCGTGCCGGAGATGAGTGTCCCGCGTCCATCTCTTCTCCCTTATTCCATTCTTCTTCCCCTCCCTCACATCTCTCTCCCTCTGTCTGCTCGTACCAGGGAGCTCCGACGCCTCGAAGCTACAGCGCCGCCGTCGAGTCGCCACTGCCTCGAACTCTCGCCGCGCCCGTTGACTGCCCCTGATCGGTGCCATCTTTCGTGCGTGGCACCGCGCCAGAACGCCACTCGCCTCCGACCGTTTTCCCCGCCGTCAGGTCCAGCACCGCGCCCCCACTACATCACTGCCCGCGTCGGCCCTTCTCTGTCTTGCCTTTGCTGTGGGCCGCCCGACCCTGCTTCCACCTCGTTCTCGCCGCAGCAATGAGCCTTCTCTTTCACCGCGCCAAGTTCTGCAGCTCTGCCCGTCGCCGCTGTTGCCTTGCTTCGTCTGAACCTTCCTCCCCGTTGCCAAGTCCGCCGTTCAGAGCCCTTGCCGCCGCGCCCGCCTGGATCCGGCCTGGATCCGTCGCCGGTGACCAACTCTGTCCAGTTCCGGCCAGCTCTCGACAGGTCCCCGTCGAGGACGTCTCGCCAAGTCCCTGCTGCTGCTGCGGGACACCCCATGTTTTACCGTCGCTGTCGTTCTTCTTCAGAAATGAGCGGTAGCAGCTCGCCCGCTCTCGCACGTTGACCAAGTGCAGGGCTAGCAAGCCCAGTCCAGTCCACTGGCCTGCTGTTTCCACCGCCTTGGGCCAAGGCCCACTGGGTGAGAACCCCCACCGTGCACTGTTGGCCCAGTCCGATTCGGCCCGCCTCTGTTTTTATTTCAGATCTGCAATTTGTCTATTTTCCAGAGAAGAGCATTTTTTGCAGGAAAGCCCTTGTGGATCATGCATATAATAACTCACAATTGGTGCATCGGATAAAATAAATTATATATGAAAGTTGCTTAGAATTTTGTGTAGTTTCATAATCTGTCATTTTCATCCATGTTTAAAATGCTTAAAATGAAGTTTGTTTAAATTTGCTTAAATAACTTGCTAAAATGATTTAATTCATAACTAAATAACCATAGCTCCGAATTAAATAATCTTTATATGTAGATGGGGTAGAATTTTGCCTAGTTTAACATGGTGGCATTACTTTGTATGTTTAACAACTCTAAAATATGGTTTAGGGCAGATCAGTACCAAACCTAATATATGCATATGGGGATTTACCGGAATTGTTGTTTGTTGTTTCGGCCCCATTTAAACTTGCCTAAATGTTTAGTTTACTTATGCTTCACCTCTTGCCATGTTAATCAACATTTAATTTTGTTGGGTACTTAAACAAGTTCGAACCAAATAAGTCATGTGGTGTTTCGTCAATATGCAACGGAGTTGCATATTGAGCTCCACATAATTTGTAGGATTGCTTGTGCATTTTGTCATGCCATGCCTCATTAAACCGGACATGCATCATACTTGATTGTGCATCATGCCATGATTATGTGGTGGTTGTTTACCATGATTGTTTGCTTCTTTCCAGTGTTGCTTCTTCGGGTTGGTTCCGATAACGTCGTGTTGTGAGGATCCGTTCGACTACATCCGTTTATCTTCTTCATGGACTCGTTCTTCTTCCTTGCGGGATTTCAGGCAAGATGACCATACCCTCGAAATCACTTTTATCTTTGCTTGCTAGTTGCTCGCTCTTTTGCTATGCCTATGCTGCGATACCTACCACTTGCTTATTATGCCTCCCATATTGTTGAACCAAGCCTCTAACCCGCCTTGTCCTAGTAAACCATTGTTTGGCTATGTTACCGCTTTGCTCAGCCCCTCTTATAGCATTGTTAGTTGCAGGTGAAGATTGAAGTTTGTTCCTTGTTGGAACATGGGAATGTTGTTCCTTGGTGGAACATGTTTACTTGTTGGGATATCACAATATATCTTATTTAATTAATGCATCTATATACTTAGTAAAGGGTGGAAGGCTCGGCCTTATGCCTGGTGTTTTGTTCCACTCTTACGGCCCTAGTTTCCGTCATATCGGTGTTATGTTCCCGGATTTTGCGTTCCTTATGCGGTTGGGAAATAATGGGAACCCCTTGATAGTTCGCCTTGAATAAAACTCCTCCAGCAATGCCCAACCTTGGTTTTACCATTTGCACTAACAACCTACCACCTTCCCTTGGGTTCTGCAGACTCAAGGGTCATCTTTATTCTAACCCCCCCCCCCCCCGGGGCCAGTGCTCCTCTGAGTGTTGGTCCAAACAAGAGTCCTGTGCAGCGCCCCCTCAGGGAAACTCCAGGTTTGATTTTAGCTGTATGGAGAGCTCATCTGAGTGTTCCCTGAGAACGAGATATGTGCAGCTCCTATCGGGATTTGTCGACACATTCGGGCGGTGTTGCTGGTTTAGTTTTACCCTGTCGAAATGTCTTGTAACCGGGATTCCGAGTCTAATCGGGTCTTCCCGCTAGAAGGTCTATTCCTTCGTTGACCGTGAGAGCTTGTGATGGGCTAAGTTGGGACACCCCTGCAGGGATTTGAACTTTCGAAAGTTGTGCCCGCGGTTATGGGTAGATGGGAATTTGTTAACGTCCGGTTGTAGAAAACCTGAAGTTGACCTTAATTAAAATGCATCAACCGCGTGTGTTGCCGTGATGGTCTCTTTCCGGCGGAGTCCAGGAAGTGAACACGGTGTTGGAGTTATGCTTGACGTAGGTTGTTTTAGGATCACTTCTTGATCATACTTTTATCGACCGTGCTTTACCTTCTCTTCTCGCTCTCATTTGCGTATGTTAGCCACCATATATGCTAGTCGCTTGCTGCAGCTCCACCTCTTACCTTTACCTTACCCATAAGCTTAAATAGTCTTGATCGCGAGGGTGTGAGATTGCTGAGTCCCCGTGACTCACAGATACTTCCAAAACCAGTTTGCAGGTGCCGATGTTACCGAGCAGGTGACGCAACCAAGCTCGAGGAGGAGCTCGATGAAGATCTTGTCCTTTATGTTGTTTCGTTCTAGTTGATCGGTAGTGGAGCCCAGTTGGGGTCGATCGAGGACCTTTGTCGCACTTGGGGTTCTTCTTTTATTTTGGTTCCGTAGTCGGACCTTGATTGTATTTGGATGATGTAATGCTTTATTCATGTATTGTGTGAAGTGGCGATTGTAAGCCAACTATGTATCTATTTCCCTTATGTATTACATGAGTTGTGTGAAGATTACCTCACTTGTGACATTGCTTTCAATGCGGTTATGCCTCTAAGTCGTGCTTCGACACGTGGGAGATATAGCCGCATCGAGGGCGTTACACGCCCGGCCCTAGACACGTTCATGGCAGCATCCCACTATGCTTATAACACCCTGAAGATGCCTGGGCCACTGGGAGTCATCACTATCCCATCAGATGAGAAGGATGCAATTATCTGCGTGGACAAGATGTACCAGGATGCAGTCGCAGCAAAGGCTGCGGCAGCAACGGTTCCCGCCAAGGAAAGTAAAGGAAAGAAAAGGGATTGTAGGACCTCTGGCAAGGAGTCCGGGAAGCGTGCCCCCTCCGAGTGCACGGCACCCATTGACAATGTGTCGAAGTGTTCCAATAGCAAGAGATCCAAGGTTGTTGCACCCCAAGTGAAGAAGGTCCCGGCAGGGCTGGCTGGCGTTGATGGTACTTTCACCATCGGTGCCACCCTTGATGACAAATAGGAAAGCACGCTCGTTGCCTTCCTGCGGGCGAATATCGATGTGTTTGTTGGGGAATGCAGTATTTCAAAAAAATTACCTACGATCACGCAAGATCTATCTAGGAGATGCATAGAAACGAGAGGGGAGAGTGTGCCTACGTACCCTCGTAGACCGAAAGCGGAAGCGTTTAGTAACGCGGTTGATGTAGCCGAACGTCTTCACGATCCAACCGATCCAAGTACGGAACGCACGGTACCTCCGCGATCAGCACACGTTCAGCTCAGTGATGTCCCTCGTACTCTTGATTCACACTCGACCTTTCGGTCTCAGTGTTCCGAGGCCATATCTGCATATGCTAGGCTCGTCAAGTTTAACCTAAGTATTCTGCTTGTGCAAAACTGGCTTGCACCCGTTGTGTGTGAATGTAGAGCTTATCACACCCGATCATCACGTGGTGTCTCGGCACGACGAACTTTAGCAAGGGTGCATACTCAGGGAGAACACTTACACCTTGAAATTTAGTGAGAGATCATCTTATGATGCTACCGCCGTACTAAGCAAAATAAGATGCATAAATGATAAACATCACATGCAATCAAAATAAGTCATATGATATGGCCATCATCATCTTGCGCCTTTGATCTCCATCTCCAAAGCACCGTCATGATCACCATCGTCACCAGCTTGACACCTTGATCTCCATGTAGCATCGTTGTCGTCTCACCAACTATTGCTTCTACGACTATCGCTACCGCTTAGTAATAAAGTAAAGCAGTTACATGGCGATTGCATTTCATACAATAAAGCGACAACCATATGGCTCCTGCCAGTTGCCGATAACTTCTACAAAACATGATCATCTCATACAAAAATTTATATTATCACGTCAGGACCATATCACATCAAAACATGCCCTACAAAAACAAGCTAGATATCCTCTACTTTGTTGTTGCAAGTTTTATGTGGCTACTACGGGCTTCTAGTAAGAACCATTCTTACCTACGCATCAAAAACCACAACGATTTTTCGTCAAGTGTGTTGTTTTAACCTTCAACAACGACCGGGCATAGTCAAACTTGATTCAACTAAAGCTGGATAAACAGACACCCACTAGCCACCTGTGTGTGAAGCACGGTGGTAGAACCAGTCTCATGAACTTGGTCATGTAATGTCGGTCTGGGCTGCTTCATCCAACAATATCGCCAAATCAAAGTATGACATGCTTGTAAGCAGTATGAATATTATCGCCCACAACTCTTTGTGTTCTACTCGTGCATATAGCATATACGCATAGACCTAGCTCGGATGCCACTGTTGGGGAACACAGTATTTCAAAAAATTTACCTATGATCACGCAAGATCTATCTAGGAGATGCATAGCAACGAGAGGGGAGAATGTGTCTACGTACCATCGTAGATCAAAAGCGAAAGTGTTTAGTAACGCGGTTGATGTAGTCGAACGTCTTCATGATCCAACCGATCCAAGTACCGAATGCACAGCACCTCCGCGATCAACACACATTCAGCTCGGTGACGTCCCTCATACTCTTGATCCAGCTGAGGCCGAGGGTGATTTTCGTCAGCACGACGGCGTGTTGACGGTGATGATGAAGTTACCGACGCAGGGCCTCGCCTAAGCACTACAACGATATGACCGAGGTGTATAACTGTGGAGGGGGGCACCACACATGGCTAAAAGATTAACTTGTGTGTCTATGGGGTGCCCCCTTCCCACGTATATAAAGGGGGGATGGAGGAGGAGGCTGGTCAAGGGTGGCGCGCCCAAGGGGGGGAGTCCTACTCCAAGTAGGATTCGCCCCCCCCCCTCCTTTCCTACTTCCACAAGGAGAAGGGGGGAAGGAGTAGGAGAAGAGAAGGAAAGGGGGGCCCGGCCCCCTAGCCCTAGTCCAATTCGGTTTGGGCTAGGGGGCGCACGCCACCTCTTGTCCTGCCTCCTCTCTTCCACCACTAGGCCCATGAGGCCCAATAACTTCCCGAAAGGGGGTTCCAGTAACCCCCAGTACTCCGAAACTTATCCGAAACGACATGAACCATTATGGTGTTCGAATGTAACCTTCCAATATATGGATCTTTATGTCTCGACCATTTAGAGACTCCTCGTCATGTCCGTGATCTCATCTGGGACTCCGAACAAACTTCGGTACATCAAATCACATAAACTCATAATACAAATCGTCATCGAACGTTAAGTGTGCGGACCCTACAAGTTCGAGAACTATGTAGACATGACCGAGACACATCTTCGGTCAATAACCAATAGCGGAACCTGGATGCTCATATTGGTTCCTACATATTCTACGAAGATCTTTATCGGTCAAACCGCATAACAACATATGTTGTTCCCTTTGCCATCGGTATGTTACTTGCCCAAGATTCGATCGTCGGTATCATCATACCTAGTTCAATCTCGTTGCCGGCAAGTCTCTTTACTCGTTCCGTAATGCATCATCCCACAACTAACTCATTAGTCACATTGCTTGCAAGGCTTATAGTGATGTGTATTACCGAGAGGGCCCAGAGATACCTCTCCGACAATCGGATTGACAAATCCTAATCTCGATCTATGTATTCACCCAGTTACGTTGTGACGTTTAATGGCACACTAAGTGTTCCTCCGGTATTCGGGAGTTGCATAATCTCATAGTCATAGGAACATGTATAAGTCATGAAGAAAGCAATAGCAATAAACTAAACGATCATAGTGCTAAGCTAACGGATGGGTCTTGTCCATCACATCATTCTCTAATGATGTGATCCCGTTCATCAAATGACAACACATGTCTATGGCTAGGAAACTTAACCATCTTTGATTAACGAGCTAGTCAAGTACAGGCACACTAGGGACACTCTATTTGTCTATCTATTCGCACATGTACTAAGTTTCCGGTTAATACAATTCTAGCATGAATAATAAATATTTATCATGATATATGGAAATATAAATAACAACTTTATTATTGCCTCTAGGGCATATTTCCTTTAGTGTTTGCCTGGTAACCATCTGATATCCCCGGTGTTCGTAGGGACGTAATCGAGCACCATCTTGATGTCTGCCCACATGCCAGACCTATCAAGCAGAAAGTCCGGAAGCAAGCCTTGGAGAGGCAACAGTTCATTGCCGAGGAAATCAAGAAACTGGAGGCAGTTGGTTTAGTCAGAGGAGTACTCCATCAAACATGGTTAGCAAATCCAGTGGTAGTTCGGAAGGCTAATGGGAAATGGAGGCTTTGCATTAACTTCACAGACATCAACAAGGCTTGGCCGAAGGACCCATTTCCCTTGTCGCGTATTGATCAGATTGTGGATTCCACCTCAGGGTGTGATTTTATTTCCTTCCTGGACGCATACTCCGGATATCACCAGATCTTCATGTCCAAAGAAGATGAAGAGAATACATCATTTATCACCCCATGTGAAACATAGAAGCTTATATGGATGATATTGTGGTCAAGACCAAGGATAAGACCACTCTTATCCAGGATTTAGAGGAGACGTTTGCTAATCTGCGCAAGATCAACTTGAAGCTTAATCTAGAGAAGTGTGTGTTTGGAGTCCCCTCCGGCTAGCTACTTGGTTTCTTCATGTCCCATCAGGGGATCGAAGCTAACCCCGATAAGATCAACGCCATCGAGCAAATCCAAGCACCAAGGACAGTTGAGGATGTGAGACGCTTGACGGGATGCATTGTCGCGCTAAGTAGATTCACTTCCAAGTCTGCCGAGCGCGCCATGCCATTCTTCAAAATTTTGAAGAAGGCAGTGCCTATGAAGTGGACCCCAGAAGCATATGCAGCTCTGCAGGAGTTGATGGCCTACCCGTCGTCTGTGCCTACCTTGGTTGCACCTAAACCCCAAGAGTCGTTGTTGATGTACTTGGCGGCAACCAACCAAGTGGTCAGTGCGGCCTTGGTAGCACAACAAGAAGTAGATGAGGCAGAAAGTGGACAATAATGGCAGAGTCGGAAAAGGATCAGAGCAGTAGTGAGCACGACAATGAGAACAACCCCAGGACGCGGCAAGGAAGAAGGTGGTGCATCGCCAGTGTACTTCATCAGCTCCTTGTTGCAGGGGGCTAGATCGAGGTACTCTGGCATGCAAAACTTGATTTTTGGTCTCATTATGGCCTCAAGGAAACTGCACCACTACTTCCAAGCCCATGAGATCACGGTTGTTGCTCGTTTTCCGTTGCAAAGGATACTTCAAAACCCTGAGGCTGCCGACAGAATAGTGGAGTGGGCTTTGGAGTTATCCAACTTTGGTTTGAAGTTTGAGAGCACATCAACCATTCAGAGCAGGGCAATGGTAGAGTTTATTGCAGAATGGATGCCAACCACTGATGAGGAAGTGACAGAGACAGCTATCCCTAGCAAGGAATCACCCCAAGAATGGATTATGTGTTTTGATGGTGCTTTTTCCCTACAGGGTGCAGGGGCTAGCGTGCTTCTTGTTGCTCCCTCCGAGGAGAACTTGAAGTACTCGTCCAAATGCACTTTGCCCGGGAAGAAGCCACCAACAATACAGCTGAGTATGAAGGGCTCCTTGCCGGGCTCAGAATTGCAGCAGAATTGGGAATCAAGAAGTTGATCATACAAGGAGATTTGCAGCTTGTGGTGAGACAAGTCAACAAGGATTATCGAAGCCCATTGATGGAAGAATACATCGAGGAAGTGAGGAGATTGGAGGAGCACTTTGACGGGTTGTAAATAGAGCACGTACCCCGTGTGGAAAACAGCATAGCTGATCACCTGTTAAAGTATGTTGCGTAGAAGCTTCCTGTGGAACCAGGAACTTTTATTCTCTGTCTCTATCAACCCTCCATATCACTAACCACAATGGCTTGGAAAAGGAGAAAGTTGGACTACGATAAGCCTCTCCCGATCGAGCCATCCGCTCCCGGCAAAGACCCTGCCGGAAACAACTCCTCACAACCTGCCGGACCACCCCCTCCAGTCGGTCCAATGGACCCCGTGAACGAGGCTGGTGCTCCCGCAGCCGAGGAGGTGCCGTTAGTCCTCGTTGCCGATCCCCAGGCTCCAACTTGGGCAAGGCATATTGTGTGCTTCCTCCAAACCGGAGAGCTTCCCGACGACCAAGATGAAGCTGAGAAAGTAGCTCGGAGGGCCCGTATGTATCAGTTTGTTGATGACAATCTATATAGAAGGAGGCCCAACGGTGTGAAATTGAAGTGTGTCTGCCAGGAAGATGGAAAGAAACTGTTGGCTGAGATTCACAAAGGAATGTGTGGTTCACACATTGGATCAAGGGCATTAGTTGGGAAAGCATTCCAGTAAGGATTCTATTGGCCCACGGCCCTCCAAGATGCGGTCGAGCACGTCACGACATGTGAAGCCTTCCAGTTCCATTCCAAGAGAACACACCTACCTGCCCAAGCCCTTCAGACAATCCCTTTATCATGGCCATTTTGGGTCTGGGGGCTCGATATCCTCGGCCCTTTCCCCCGAGCAATCGGGGGCTCTGAATTCTTGTTCGTCGCTATCAACAAGTTTACAAAGTGGTCGGAAGTGACTTTCGTGAGAAACGTGACTACTCAGTCAGCTATCAAGTTCTTGAAAGAATTGGTGTGTCATTTTGGAGTTCCGGCAAGGATCATCACCGACAACAGCACCCAATTCACGAGCCATGTCTTCATGCAATATGTTCGTACCCTCAGATGCAAGATCTCGTTCACCTCTGTGGCACACCCCCGGAGCAATGGACAAGTTGAGAGGGCAAACACTCAAGTGTTGTGTGGACTCAAGACAAGAACTTTTGATACGCTGCAGAAGCACGGCAGGCGGTGGATCAAGGAGCTGTCAGTAATTCTCTGGTCCCTCAGAACAACGCCTAATCGAGCTACCGGGCAGACTCCCTTCTCCCTGGTCTACGGGTCAGAAGTAGTTATCCCCACGGAACTCATTTACGGGTCTCCTCGAGTGCTTCCCTACGATGAAGTAGTGCAAGATCAGCACCGGTGTGATGACGCTGTGCTACTTGAGGAGAACCGTCTCCGGGCTGCTATGCATGTTGCACGCTATCAGCAAGCCCTGAGTCGTTATCACGGCCGCGGGGTTCATGCCCGATGTTTTGAGGAAGGTGACCTTGTCCTTAGGCACGTTCGGTCCGCCAAGGGTACAAACAAGTTGTCACCGAAGTGGAAGGCCCTTATCGGGTGGTACAAGTCACCAAACCCAGCGCAATCCGTTTGGAGACCAGAGATGGCACTCAGTTGCAAAACTCATGGAATATTGAGCATCTCCGCAAGTACTACCCATAAGGCGCGAGGCTGTCGGGCACTGCCCAACAGCCACCCTTTTGTACAGGCCTTGCCTTAGCTGCATCTAACCCCTTGTACAAAGTCGGGGCGATGACCCCGTGCAAGAGAAAATAATGAAGTGTTGTAGAGGGGGGCCCCCAACTAAGATTGCATGCATGCATGAGCACACCAAGATCACTGCATAAGCATCTCATGAGCATCTGCATATGCATATAGATAGGATTGCATCCTGCATTCATTCTCATCTATATGAAGTTGCAGGTTCCTGCCATGAACTTGGCTTCGACAAAGGGCAAGAAGATTGCACGGCATGATGGTCCCTGGCAAGGCCAAACAGATAAGTTTTATCTCTTGTCCATTAGTGTTCTGTATAGCTATGACTTTGCATGAGAAAACCTCGCCCCTCCTTCGAAACTTAGGTGCTCCCATCCATGACTCGAACGTTGCTTCGGTCAGGATGGTCACAGTTGCCTTTGGTAAAAAAAAGGGGGAGCTGGCAGGGGGCTGGCCCCTCTGTCTGTTCCCTGGTAGACGTAGCTCTCCGGTAGACAAAGAGGGTGTTGGCAAGATATCCTCTCGGGGAAAACTCGTTTATTTACATTAAAGAGGCATTCCACCTCTGCATGGACATACACATGCACGAGTTCCCAACAGAGCTTATCTTTTTCATTCATATGCTGATACAAGTACAAGCA
Source organism: Triticum aestivum (assembly GCF_018294505.1). NCBI lineage: Eukaryota > Viridiplantae > Streptophyta > Magnoliopsida > Poales > Poaceae > Triticum > Triticum aestivum. Next base: position 137,555,820 of record NC_057794.1, read on the forward strand.
TTACAAAACACAAAGATGGACTCGAGAGATTACATTATTTGAATTAAAATTTGGCGATTGCCTACAGATTTAAGATTGAAAAAAGATAAGTGCCCTGTAATCCCCTCTTTTTGTTTTCCCTCCTTCAGGCACTATGGCGGAAGGAGGAAAAGACGAGAAAAGGAGCGCCCAAGCAGGAGCCCACCCTGATCCCGTCAGGGCCTGTCGGGCATGGCCTGACAAGACCGGGAGTGGCGAGGCTGCGAAGGAGGAGCGCGAGGAACGGGGCGGCGTTGAGATTGCCAGCGATCTCCAGCCCCGCCTCCCGGCCGAGCCTTAAAGATATCAAGAGATTCACCACGCCAAGGACCAGGCTCACTCCCTGAGCATCAGCACCAGCATGGGGCGATAATAGCCCCAAGTAGGAGCCTGGGGGCTGGCCCCAGGCTCTTCTCTTCAACATCGCCGGCAGAAGCAGAAAACAAAGGAAGAAGAGGAGCAACACGAAGGTGGATGACTCCGGCCTCCTCCGCCCCTCCCTTTTATAGGCCGAGCGAAGGAGGGCAACTGCTCCATCAACGGGTGGCCATCATCCTCCTCCACCAATTCAAGGCGGGTAGGCCCTCTCCAAGATGCTCTCCCACACCACGCGCCTCCATTACCTACCCCACGCGATGCATGCAGCATACGTGGCCAAGGATAAGGGTGCCCAGTGGGAAGAGTAAATTGGCAGTTTCTACCCCGTGCGTTAAAGTCATTCACGGGCCATTACTAGAGCGGACCCACCACTATTGGCTTTACGCCACGAGCAGGGAACCCGGAAACTAGCCCAAAATCAAGGCTAATGAAGTAGCAATGGAAATCTCAAGGGGCCAGCCTCTTCGGCAACCCTGCCTGTACACTTATTAGGCCCTACCCCGACGACACTCAGCGGCATGTTCGAGGCAGGCCCGAGGGCTTCTGTTGGTGCAACAGACCCTGGGTCTATTGCCCAGACTACGCACAGCCACAAGAGTAGAATTGAAGCATCGGATTGAGTCAGAGATTGAAGGACCAAGAGATTTGAAGAACCAACATGCAGCTCATAGGGATCAAGATCAAGCCAGAGGATCAGTATATCGGCAAGAGAAGGGACTCCCTTGCCAGGCAGGCGAGCCCGGCAAGGGGCAAGGCCACATCAGAAGCAAGCAACCAAGGCGCCCCGGCAGGGCCTACCGGGGCTCACGGAGGCAAAACCACCCCACCAACCACTCAAGCACGACCCATGTCGTCAATCAGTGCGGTGTCAAGCCGCAAGGCGATTAAATGGCAGCCATTCACCACATGGTGGCCGTTTCCTACAGAAGGGACATACAAATGACACTCGTCCTATGACGTGTCAATCAAACAAGCGCGGAGCTGGCGAGATAGCCCGGCAAGCCTTGTCGGGCAACCAGTGATGTGACACTAAGCAGTGCATTTAATGTACCCTGTTAGCCTGTAGAGTTAGGTATGATAGCACTAATCATATCAGTGGACAATGACCACTTTGCCATTGTGGTGACCCCTTAATCTATAAAAGGAGGCCCATGGCACCCGTAGGAGGGGTTAGACAAGTGGAGGAACCCACCCCCCATACGCGCGTAGTCGCTGCTGCCATATGACGACCCTTGCCGGGCAAGTGTACTGTGTTGTATTATCCACATTCCACCATCAATCCACTAAAGCAGGAGTAGGGTTTTACGCCTCACGGCGGCCCGAACCTGGGTAAATTGCTTGTGTGCTCTCTGACGCACTGCCGCGCACTGGTTTGCTCTTTGTGCAACGCGACGTCCCCCTGTCGAACCAGCAAGGGGCCTCCTGGTCCCATAGGTGGCTGCGGATATCCTGCGACACCACCATTCATAATTCGTTCATACATGTCACTCTTGATTCATTGCACATCCCGATACACCGTCGGAGGCATTCATATAGAGTCATATTTTGTTCTAAGTATGGAGTTGTAGTTCTTGAGTTGTAAAGTAAATAAAAGTGTGATGACCTTCATTATTAGAGCATTGTCCCATGTGAGGAAATAAAAAAAGAGGAAAGGCCAAATAAAAAGAGAAGGCCCAAAAAAACAAAAAACAAAAAATGAGACAAAAAGAGAGAAGGGGCAATGCTACTATCCTTTTACCACACTTGTGCTTCAAAGTAGCACCATGATCTTCATGATAGAAAGTCTCCGATGTTGTCACTTTCATATACTAGTGGGAATTTTTCATTATAGAACTTGGATTGTAAATTCCAATGATGGGCTTCCTCAAATTTCCCTAGGTCTTCGTGAGCAAGCGATTTGGATGCACACCCACTTAGTTTCTTTTTGAGCTTTTATACACTTATAGCTCTAGTGCATCCGTTGCATGGCAATCCCTACTCACTCACGTTGATATCTATTGATGGGCATCTCCATAGCCCGTTGATACGCCTAGTTGATGTGAGACTATCTCCTTCTTTTTGTCTTCTCCACAACCACCTTCTATTCCACCTATAGTGCTATTTCCATGGCTCACGCTCATGTATTGCGTGAAAGTTGAAAAAGTTTGAGAACATCAAAAGTATGAAACAATTTCTTGGCTTGTCATCGGGGTTGTGCATGATTTGAGTATTTTGTGTGATGAAGATGGAGCATAGCCAGACTATATGATTTTGTAGGGATAAGCTTTCTTTGTCCATGTTATTTTGAGAAGACATAATTGCCTTGTTAGTATGCTTGAAGTATTATTGTTTTTATGTCAATATTAAACTTTTATTTTGAATCTTATGGATTTGAACATTCATGCCACAATAAAGAAAATTACATAGATACATATGTTAGGTAGCATTCCACATCAAAAATTCTGTTTTTATCATTTACCTACTCAAGGACTTGTAGGAATTAAGCTTAGGATGCTTGATACGTCTACAATGTATCTATGATTTTTCATTGTTCCATGCTATTATATTATCTATCTTGGATGTTTTATATGAATTTATATGCTATTTTATATGATTTTTGGGACTAACCTATTAACTTAGAGCCAAGTGCCAGTTTTTGTTTTTTCCTTATTTTTGAGTTTTATATAAAAGGAATATCAAGCGGAGTCCAAATGACCTGAAACTTTACGACAATTGTTTTTGGACCAAAAGAAGCCCACAGAGTACCGGAGATGCACCAGAGGAGTCACGAGGCCTCTACATGGGTGGAGGGCGCCCCCACCCCCCTAGGGTGCGTCCTCCGACCTTGTGGGCCCCTCATGTATTCCCTGACTTGTTCTTGACTCCAACACCTCTTGTATATCCCCAAACCTCCATAACAGAACAGAAATCGGGAGTTCCGCTGCCGCAAGCGTCTGTAGCCACGAAAAACCAATCGGGAGCCTGTTCTGGCACCCTGTCGGAGGGGGAAACCATCACCAATGGCCGTCTTCATCATCCCGGCGCTCTCCATGATGAGGAGGGAGTAGTTCACCCTCGGGGCTGAGGGTATGTACCAGTAGCTATGTGTTTGATATCTCTCTGTCAGTCTCAAAACCAGCGGATCTCGGGTAGGGGGTCCCGAACTGTGCGTCTAAGGTGGATGGTAACAGGAAGCAGGGGACACGATGTTTTACCCAGGTTCGAGCCCTCTTGATGGAGGTAAAACCCTACGTCCTACTTGATTAATATTGATGATATGGGTAGTACAAGAGTAGATCTACCACGAGATCAGAGAGGCTAAACCCTAGAAGCTAGCCTATGGTATGATTGTATATTTTTTGTTATCTATCGACTAGCCTGGCCTCGGTTCATATAATGCACCAAAGGCCTAGGATAACAAGAGTCCTAGCCGAATACGCTGGTGGGGAGGAGTCCTTGTCTTGATCACCAAGTCTTGTGGAATCTTCCTTGTATGCGATAGCTGTCCGGACTGGCCCATGAGTATACGGCCATGGGGGTCCTCGGCCCAATCCAACTGATCGGGAGACGATGTGATGAGTACCCCCTAGTCTAGGACACCGTCAGTAGCCCCCTGAACCGGTCTTCAAGTTAGGGATGCTCCTCGATTCTTCCAAACTATTCTTCATCTTCGGTTGTCGGTCTTGAAAACTGGTTCAACAAATCTTCTCATCTTCGATCTTGAGGATCACCGAAATGCATTCGGCGAGTTTACACATCGGGTATCCGAGGAGCCCCTTTAAGTTTCCGGCCTTTATCAATGCCTTGTTATTTTTATGCCACACCTCGGGTTTGAAGTTGTTCCCGGGAGGCAGTGTCCTCTTGCGTCCGAGCTCTAACGTCGGACTGCATTCGAGGTATCTTTTGCAGCCGAGCACCAATGTCAGACTGCTTCCGAGCTCTAACGCTGAAATATATCTGAGCTCCAACGCCGGACTCTGTCCAAGCTCCAACGCCGGACTATATCCAAGATGTCATAGATCATCTTGGTCCAAAAGAGTTGAAGCAGTTTAGCCGAGCTTAATGCTGGAAATGCCCTCTATGGAGCCAGCCACTAGCACCCGAGCTTTATGCCGGACTGCTTCCGAGGTGGTGCACCACCCCGACTATGGGCCAATTTTTTGTCAATATTTTTGATTGGTGCGATTTATTCTCTACCGAGATATATAACTAGTAGCCCTCAAGGTGTATATCAGTCTAAAACCCGAGATGCACCTGAAGGATGATGTAAGACCGCTGATCCCAGTAGCCGCTGAGACTCGGGTTGATTTGCAAAATCGGCCTAAGGATCAAGTCCTAGCTCGGCAGAATACTTGGGACACAAAAAGCGGCATGCTTAGTCCTCGAGACTCAGGTTGGGTGCGGCCGACCAACCTGAGGATCAAAATCTCGTCGGAAATTGTATTGCACTTAAAATTTTCTGCATTGAACAGGCAATCCAGTAGCCCCCGAGACACTGGTCGGGTGGCAACACCAGATCAGGGGATCGATGTGCCCCTTTAATATTTGTAAATAATAAGCCCGAAGCCCAGTAGCCCCCGAGCCTTAATGCAGGCACGGGTGGCCGAATTAAGGATCGATATCCATAGTAAAATCACAAATTATGTGTAATGACTCTATGTATCCAAGTACTTTACGTCATTAATGCCAGGATCCGCATTGTACAAAACTTTGTTGACCGACCATCGGCTTCCACCTCCTCGGCCAGTAGCCGAGGAGTGTTTGTCCTACTTTATAAAGCCTTTATGAGGGCAAAGATTTACGACAAACAAGGCAATCTGGCCATACGGTTTTATAAACAAAGGTACGCAGAGAGATATGTTATATTACTGTTTAACATAAGAAATGTCTTCCAAAGAAAATAGTCCCGCTATCGATTCCTTTCTTTGGGTTGTCATGCTAAGCATGATCATGAAACCTCAGCTCCAATGTAAGAGCAAAATATCGAGGATTTAGTTTGGGAGGCCATGTAATAGCCCCTGGTAGTGTTCGGCGACAGTCGAGGTCAAGCCGTAAACACTTCGGCCATTGTTATGAATGGCCCGTCATTTAACACCGTCATCGGATCGCTGACCAGTTTACCGGGATTTGTGACAGTAAGTTTTCGGCTTTCTCCACTGAGGTGCTTAACCATGTGAGTTGGAAGCACAATCGCAGTGGTTCTCCCTTTGCACGCCTAGCCGAACAAAGCGGGACATAGGAAGCAAGTGCAGGAGTCGGGCAACCCAACTATTGACCGAAGACACAATTCGAAATCGATGCATATATAGCAATATCCGAGAATGTTTTTGCCGAATCTCTAAAGGTGTCCGGCATTGCACTGTGAGACTTGTGCTGGAAACACACAAATAGTTTAAAAGTGCCAAAAAGCTTGGAAAGCCAAAAACGTCAGTAAAAACATGACGTCCGAACAAGATCAAGTGTTCGGTGCCAATCCGAAAATTGGAAGAGAAAGAAAAGATTGTGCTTCTGTCATGTTTTGACAATGACCAAGAAGAAAACATATTTACAGCTCATATATGAATTTTAAGAGCCCCCAAGTGACTTGGGTAAGAATTTTATGTATAATGATTGTATGTACCGAAGTACTTATATCATATTTGTGTTCACCCAAACTTTAAACGCATCTTAACCGACCATCGGCTTCTCCCTCTTCGGCCAAGGGCCGAAAAGTGTCATGTACTCCACCTGTCGAGAGTATCGACGGTGTTTTCAATGAACACGCAATCAGGCCATAAGGCTATAACAGACAAAGCACGCTCAGGGAACTTATGCTATATTACTAACGAAGTGTAAGAAGCATCTTCAAAGAAAATAGTACCCCCACCGATACCTTTCTTCGGTGCTCATTATTACTATGAGACTTGTGCAATAGATTTTTTGTACTCATCAGTTCCGTTGTGTGCCGACCATGATTGAAAACAATAAGAGCGCTAGCTTTCGGCTTCACCCAGTCTGAGGTCAAAGCTCGGAGGACCTGGTCGTGACAATCGCAGAGGTGCTCCCTTTACTCCCTAGCCGAACAATCGGGAACGTACGGGTAAGCACAGGAGCCAGGCAACCCGGCTTGCAAATCGCTTAAGTCAATATGGTGCATATTGTGGCGTAATACACGAACAAGGAACGAAGCCGTACAAGTATAATCATATGCAAGAGGAAAAAGCTTCATGAAGGAAGCCCCCAAGTAAATGGGGTATTTGAATTTGCATGCCACAAACAAAGTTTTGACAAGGATATTTTTTACAAGCAACTTTTTTCCAAAAAAGTATAATGCTTGGTCGAACCGAACACAAGTTAAAAATTAAAACTTTGAGCATGAAAGCGACTTAGCTGGTTAATGTGTTCGGCATTGATGACGCGGTCCGAGCTTGATGCGGGACAAGGTTCTATCCCCCAAGCCGGTCCCGAGGTGGCGGAGCGGAAAGCTCGACACACCGAAGTGGTGACATAGCACGGTCAATGCAGACCGGCAGAGTGGCGCCGAAGTCCCGGATCATTTTCCTGTGCACAAAAAATAGTGCAAACCGGAGATAATAGTAATAATAATAATTAAAAAATCGTTGCATAATAAATAATTTATGCAAAGTGAGTAATAAAAGAAATATGGCCTGGCGCCGAAGTCAATGTCGATGCAGGGCGTCGGCGTGATGCGGTAAGGGCGTGGCAAAGCCTGAATTCACAGGTCGGTCCGAGTTCCGGATGTGGCATTCGCTGGACTATGTACGGAAACTGACCGAACCACCACGCGACCATCGTTAATGCGGCCATCATTTGATAGACCTGTGTACAGATGATGGACAAAACAGAGTAATAATTCCTTGGGCAAAATGAACCCAAACAAGCAAAAAATACTAGGATTAATAGCACCTGGTTTATTTGTTGTAGCAATCCGAAGAAAGGTGATTCCCAAAATTGGGACTCGATCCGCACACCCCTTGCCTGATGGGCGATAAAGCGATGGTATGTCGATGCTGGCAAAGGTTGGCTCGTCGAGGCAAAGCCCTCGGTCCAGCTAACATGACGGAGCTGGTCAGCTAGTGACGCTGAAGTCTCCGGAGTAGGTTGATGAAGAGATGGCGAAGCCCCCGGTCCAGCCGAGATGTCAGCTGATGAGTCAAAGTAGGTCGGCGTGATGGACACTAGCTTGAAGAAGCAATAGTGTGGCCCTGCCGATGCAGGTCGTGACGTGGTCGATGTCGGCTTGATGAAGTGACCGTGCGGCGATGCCGGTATGCCCGCTCCGTGTAATCCCTGGGGCGGCGATGTTGGTGATGATTTATCCTTCACGATGCCGGACTGTTGTTTGGCTTGCTGAGATGATGATCCGAAGAAGTTGAGCTCGGCTCAACAAAGTGACGACGTGTCTAGCGCAGGTCGGCAGCCTTGGAGCAATATCACCGGACTGGTTTGACACTAGCATGATGATGAAGGCGACCTCAGGGGAGGCTTAAAAATTTGTGGGCACGTGTTTAAAAACAATGCACAATACCCTAGAAGAGAATTCCTCTAAAAAGGTTGTCCAATGTCACGTTCATAAAGAAACATGAATTCGGGTCGGATCCGTATTCGCGCACAAAACGGATCCGAAAATTGATCCACTCATCGGAAGGTTCCCGGAGTTTGAACCGTCGGATCGAGCTGAAATTTGGAGGGGTGGTAGATATGGGAATTCTGAAGTAGATGAAGGGTTGAATCTTCCAAAGGACCTCCGAGCTAGGCTCGGGAGACCACGCCCTAAACACATCCAGATTCCCGTCTAGATTTGAAAGGGCTTGGGTATATTGTAGATTGTCAGAGATTTCTCCATCGGAACTCGACGAAATTTTGCATGGCTGTTGTAGACTCAATTCCGCACAATTCCACCAAAGGGATCATCAAAGCGATGCTCTAAGAGGTGGTGGCAGCAGATACAAGTTTGTTGTTCGGAAAAACAGCACGGTCGCCCGAGGGCAATGTTGACATTGAGCCCCCGAGCTCCATGGATGATTCCTCCATGATCTTGATAGAGATCGGAGTTGATGTTGATGAAGGCCCTCATCCGAACATGACGATCGGAGATGGAGCACGGTCCTCGGTCGAGCCAAGGTGACCAGTCGAGCCGGCGACGAAGATGCCGGCATCGCAGTTGACCTGCAGACGAGCCATCGATCCTTTTGCCGATCACACAGCGGAACTCTCAATGAAAGCACCAATGTCGGTGTCAAAACCGGCGGATCTCGGGTAGGGGGTCCCGAACTGTGCGTCTAAGGCGGATGGTAACAGGAAGCAGGGGACACGATGTTTTACCCAGGTTCGGGCCCTCTTGATGGAGGTAAAACCCTATGTCCTGCTTGATTAATATTGGTGATATGGGTAGTACAAGAGTAGATCTACCATGAGATCAGAGAGGCTAAACCCTAGAAGCTAGCCTATGGTATGATTGTATATTTTTTGTTATCTATCGACTAGCCTGGCCTCGGTTTATATAATGCACCAAAGGCCTAGGATAACAAGAGTCCTAGCCAAATACGCCGGTGGGGAGGAGTCCTTGTCTTGATCACCAAGTCTTGTGGAATCTTCCTTGTATGCGGCAGCTGTTCGGACTGGCCCATGAGTATACGGCCATGGGGGTCCTCGGCCCAATCCAACTGATCGGGAGACGATGTGATGAGTACCCCCTAGTCCAGGACACCTTCACTCTCTCTCTCTCTCTCTCTCTCTCTCTCTCGTGTTCTTGATTTGGCATGATCTTGATATACCACGAGCTTTGCTACTATAGTTGGATCTTATGATGTTTCTCCCCCTCTAACTTCTTGTAGTGGATTAAGTTTTCCCTTTGAAGTTATCTTATAGATTGAGTCTTTAAGGATTTGAGAATACTTGATGTATGTCTTTGATACGTCCATTTTGCATTTGTTTTCTTACTGTTATTTATGATGTTTTTATCCATAATAATGATTTTTGGAGTAATTCTAATGCCTTTTCTATCATAATATGCAAGGTCTACACAAAGAGGGAGAATTCTGGCAGCTGGAAATCTGGACCTGGAAAAGCTACATCAGGCCACCTATTCTGAACAACTCCAAACAAGCTAAAACTTCACGGAGAATTTTTATCAAATATATGAGGAATATTGGAGCAAATAACTACCAGGTGGGCACAACCCGCCTGGGCGCCAGGGAGCCCAGGCGCGCTCTGGTGGGTTGTGCTCACCCAGGCCCACCTCTGGTGCCCATCTTCTGGTATATAAGTCATTTTAACCTATAAAAAAAGGGAGGACTTTCGGGACGGAGCGCCGCCGTCTCGAGGCGGAACTTGGGTAGGAGCACTTTTGCCCTCCGGCGGAGCGATTCTGTCGGCGGAACTTCCCTCCCGGAGGGGGAAATCATCGTCATCATCATCACCAACAACTCTCCCATATTGGGGAGGGCTATCTTCATCAACATCTTCAACAGCACCATTTCATCTCAATCCCTAGTTCATCTCCTGTGTTCAATCTTGTTGTCGGAACTATAGATTGGTGCTTGTGGGTGACTAGTAGTGTTGATTACATCTTGTAGTTGATTACTATATGGTTTATTTGGTGGAATATTATATGTTCAGATCCAATATGCTATTTAATACCCCTCTGATCTTGAGCATGATTATCATTTGTGAGTAGTTACTTCTGTTCTTGAGGTCACGGGAGAAGTCATGTTGCAAGTAATCATGTGAACTTGATATGTGTTCGATATTTTGATAGTATGTAAGTTGTGATTCCCTTAGTGGTGTCATGTGAACGTCGACTACATGACACTTCACCATATTTGGGCCTAAGGGAATGCATTGTTGAGTAGAAATTAGATGATGGGTTCAGAATGACAGAAGCTTAAACCCCAGTTTATGCGTTATTCCGTAAGGGACCGATTGGAACCAAAACTTTAATGCTATGATTAGAATTTATTCTTAATACTTTTATCATAATTGTGGATGCTTGCAGGAGGGTTAATCATAAGTAAGAGGTTTGTTCAAGTAAGAACAACACCTAAGCACCGGTCCACCCACATATCAAATTCTCAAAGTAGCGAACACAAATCGAACCAACAAGGTGAAAGTGACTAGATGAAATTCCCATGTACCCTCAAGAACGCTTTGCTTATCATAAAAGACCATTTTGGCATGTCCTTTGCCTCAAAACGATTGGGCTACCTTGCTGCACTTTTGTTACTACTATCATTACTTGCTCGTCACAAATTATCTTACTATCAAACTACTCTGCTACTTACAATTTCAGCATTTGCAGACATTACCTTGTTGAAAACCACTTGTCATTTCCTTCTTCTCCTCATTGGGTTCGACACTCTTACTTACCGAAAAGAGATAAAATTGATCCCCTATACTTGTGGGTCATCAGTCTTGCATGTGCTTATCTGTGGTGACAATGGGATATTCACGTGATCTACTTGATGTATGTTTTGGTGATCAACTTGCGGGTTTGGTGACCTTGTGAACTTATGCATAGGGGTTGGCACACATTTTCGTCTTGACTCTCCGGTAGAAACTTTGGGGCACTCTTTGAAGTTCTTTGTGTTGGTTTTAATAGATGAATCATGAGATTTTGTGATGCATATCGTATAATCAAACCCGCGGATACTTGTGGTGACATTGGAGTATCTAGGTGACATTAGGGTTTTGGTTGATGTGTGTCTTAAGGTGTTATTTTAGTACGAACTCTAGGGTTGTTTGTGACACTTATAGGAATAGCCCAATAGATTGATCAGAAAGAATAACTTTGAGGTGGTTTCGTACCCTACAATAATCTCTTCGTTTGTTCTCTGTTATTAGTGACTTTGGAGTGACTCTTTGTTGCACGTTGAGGGATTGTTATATAATCTAATTATGTTATCATTGTTGAGAGAACTTGCACTAGTGAAAGTATGAACCCTAGGCCTTGCTTCTAAGCATTGCAATACCATGTTCGCTCACTTTTATCATTAGTTACCTTGCTGTTTTATATTTTTGGATTACAAAAACCTATATCTACTATCCATATTGCACTTGTATCACCATCTCTTTGCCGAACTAGTGCACCTATACAATTTACCATTGTATTGGGTGTGTTGGGGACACAAGAGACTCTTTGTTATTTGGTTGTAGGGTTGTTTGAGAGAGACCATCTTTATCCTACGCCTCTCACAGATTGACAAACCTTAGGTCATCCACTTGAGGGAAATTTGTTGCTTTCCTACAAAACTCTATAGTTGGAGGCCCAACAACGTCTACAAGGATAAAGTTGCGTAGTAGACATCAGGTATTAAGTTCATGACAAATAGAGTAACGCCTTAAGCAAGATGACATGATGTAGACAAAGCAAACCCAATCAATATGAATAAACCCCATTGTTTTACCCTTAATAGCAACAATATAATAAGTGCCATGCTACCTGAAAGATCGAGAAGAGGGGTCTAGAGGGGGGTGATTGGACCCTTAACAAGTAAAAGTGGCAGTTTTTAGATTCTCAAGTTAAGGTTGAGTTTAGAACATATTAATGGGCACACAATACATTTTACACAAGCATAGCAAGAGTATGGGCAGCGGAAAGAGTAAAGCATGCTAAGTGCAATAATGTAAAGGGATGGGAATTGGAGGGTGCAAACGCAATGGAGACGCGGAGATTTTTGGCGTGGTTCTGATAAGTGGTCCTATCGTACATCCACGTTGATGGAGACTTCAACCCATAAAGGGTAACATTTGTGCGAGTCCATGGAGGGCTCCACCTACGAAGGGTCCACAAAGAAAGAAACCTTGTCTATCCCACCATGGCCATCATCCATGAAGGACTTGCCTCACTCAGGTAGATCTTCACAAAGTAGGCGATCTCCTTGCCCTTACAAACTTCTTGGTTCAACTCCACATCATGTCGGAGGCTCCCAAGCGGCACTTAACCAATCTAGGAGACACCACTCTCCAAAAGGTAATACACGGTGTGTTGATGATGAACTCCTTGCTCTTGTGCTTCAAATAATGTCACCCTAACACTCAACTCTCTCTCACACACATATTTGGCTATGGTGGAAGAAGGATTTGAGTGGAGAGCAACTTGGGGAAGGCTAGAAATCAAGGTTCAAATGGTAGGAATGGGATCTCTTGATCTCAACACATGAGTAGGTGGTTCTCTCTTAGAAAATTAGTAGTGGAAGTGTAGGCACATTCTGATGGCTCTCTTACTGGGTAAGAGAGGGTGGAGGGGTATAAATAGCCTCCACACAAAATCCAATCATTACACACTTTTGACCCAACTCGGTGGCACAAATCAGAAATATCGGTGGCACCGACCTGTGCAAAAATATGAATGTTAGGAATCTCAGTGAGACCAACTAGAACAACTCGGATGGACCGATGTACAATGGTTAGGGCGAGCCTCGTTTCGATGGCACCGGTTGCATCAACTCGGTAGGATCGAAGTGAAGCAATAAGGCAACAAAATGGATGGCACACCGTCTCGGTGGGACTGATTGCAATCTCGGTGAGAGCGAAATAATTGTGACAAGATTACAGAAGGTTTGCCGAGCATCTCGGTGGGACCGATTGCAAATCTCGGTGAGATCAAAATATTTGCAACTCGTTATAGAAGGTTGGGCAGGCAAAACCGGCGGGACCGAGAACCATATCGGTGGATCCAATTTGTTAGGGTTTGGCAGTGGCTATGTACAGATGAACTTGGTGGCTCCGAATAGGGAAATTTCGGTGGGGTGGAGTTGGAATGTAGGTTTTGGACATGTTTGGATAGAGAAAGTGGTTCAGGGTTTTGGAGCAATATCACTAAGCACTTGAGCAAATAGTTCATAATCAAAACCTCATCCCCTTTTAATAGTATTGACTTTCCTATGGACTCAATGTGATCTTGGATCACTAAACCAAAAAAATGTAGAGTCTTGAGCTTTTTCCAATCCATGTCCTTAGCATTTTGAAGGGGGTCCACATCCTCTTGTCCTTGCCATGCCACTGTTGAACTTGTCTGAAATATACTAGATAAAACTATTATTCCAATAAAAGATATGTTGACATTAATTACCAAAACCACCAAGGGAGTACTTGTGCTTTCAATCTCCCCCTTTTTGGGAATTGATGAAAACATACATCAAATCTTCAAGTAAAGATAATATGAGTAGTATATTTAAAGCTTTGGAAAAACATGTAACTTGCATGAACTCCCCCAACATGTGCGCAATCATGTAATGATAGAATTGGAAGCCATGTGAATTCACAACATGACCGAGTAAGTAATGAGTTACACATATCTTGGCCATATGCATCCGAGCTAAAAGTAATGAGAGACATACCTTCATGTTTATGATTCTCTTGCAAACAAAATGTGCAAAAGCAAGAGATCATCATGCGCATGAGTGAGATGCATATACTTACCTTGTGGTCACTGAACTGACTCTTGAAGAAGCAAGCTTGAGAAAACAAGGTTAGATAACACAAGAGAACTTCAAACAAGAAAGAGACTTCAAGATCCACAAGATTATCAAGACTGGGATGACATGTAATTTGTGAGTATCACAGAGTGAGTACTCCTTTTGAATATAGACATGTCCCCAAAGAATTTAAGGATTTGCAATAGATTACCAAGGATTTTCTCCCCTAAACATAGACTTCCTCTCCCCCTAGATCTAGCATTGGATAATGGTACTAGGTAGGGTCAGATAAAACTAGAGCAAACTGAAATTTATCAAAGTCTCATCAGAGCAGAATAGAATTGTAGCAAGTTAAGCTCTAATGAATTAACTGGCATGTCTCTACCCTCTTAAAGACATGTGAATTATCTCCTCTTATGAAAGTGCATCTCTATTACTTTCTTAGTTGAGCTTAAGATATGATAAGCGTTTTATTCTATGTAGGATGAGCTTTGGTGTGCTCTCTCTCTCTCCTCCTTTGACATCAACTTCCAAGAAGGGTAGTCTTCATGGATATGAGTCAAGTGAGTGTGGTCCATGAGAGACACAACTAAGCAGAATGCAGCTTAAGATGCAGGTAGAGGGAAAGAATCATTGAGTGGAGCTGATAAGAATAAATAGTATAAGATGGCAAAGTGTTTTCTCGACGGTTAAATTAGTGGCGCTGATTTGTGTCGATTGGTGACTCCAGATAGTAGTCACAGACAGAGCACATCGGTGAGGCCGAAGTAGTCCCTTTCGGTGGAACCGATGAACTATATACAAGTTGAGCTTGTCCTTTGGTCTGACCGATAGGCTTTGGATCGGTGTGATCGAGTTAAACGCAGAGGAAAAATTTGTCAACTCAGCTCACTTGCAATAGAATTTTCACAAAGATTTTCAAGGAATTCCGATAGAAATTGCAATGAATTTAACTCAAAGAAAAAAAGATCACAGAAAATAGAAAATGATCTTGATACATCTCCGACGTATCTATAATTTATGAAGTATTCATGCCATGTTTACAATAATTTTATATGGTTTTGGTATTATTTGATTAGAACTAACCCAGACCGACACTGCTTTCAGCAGAACCACCGTGGTGTTGTTTTTTGTGCATAAATAAAAGTTCTTGGAATGGGCTGAAAATTTACGGTGATTTTTTATGGACCAAAAGAGAACCCTGAAGCACAAGAGTTGTACTAGAAGAGTCCCGAGCCGACGACAAGGTAGGGGGGCATGCCCAACCCCCCCCCCCCCTCGGGAGGGTGCTCCTACCTTGTGGCTGCCTCGTGGACCCCTTGACGTTAGATCGACGCCAAAAATTCCTATAAATACCAAAATCCCCAGAAATAAACCTAGATCGGGAGTTCCGCCGCCGCAAGCCTCTGTAGCCACGAAAAATCAATCTTGGCCCTCTCCGGCACCCTGCCGGAGGGGGCAATCATCACCGGAGGCCATGGAAGAGGGTCTCAGAGGGGGCCATCATCACCATGGAGACCAAGGACCAGAAGGGGAACCTCTCCTCAACTAGAGGGGAGGCCATGGAGGAGGAAGCACAAGGGGAAAATCTCTCCCACTCTCTCTCGGTGCCACCGGGGAAACCATCACCGCGGTGATCGTCTTCATCAACATCACCATATTCATCACCATCCTCATCTCTTTTACGCGGTCCACTCTCCCGCACCCCACTGTAATCCCCTACTTGAACATGGTGCTTTATGCCACATATTATGATCCAATATGTGTTGCCATCCTATGATGTTTTGAGTAGATTTCTTTTGTCTTTTGGGTTGATTGATGATATAGATTGGTTTGAGTTGTATGTTTTATTTTGGTGTTGTCCTATAGTGCCTTCCGTGTCGCGCACACATGAAGGATTCCTATTGTAGGGTGTTGCCATGATTCACTTATAGTGGGTTGCTTGAGTGACAGAAGCATAAACCCGAGTAAGGGGATTGTTGTGTATGGGATAAAGGGGACTTGATGCTTTAATGCTATGGTTGGGTTTTACCTTAATGATCTTTAGTAGTTATGGATGCTTGCTAGAGTTCCAATCATAACTGGATATGATCCAAGGAGACAAAGTATGTTAGCTTATGCCTCTCCCTCATATAAAATTGCAATGACGACTACCGATCTTGTTAACAATTGCCTAGGATAATTCTGCACACCGATCCATCATTATTCCACACTCGCTATTTATAATATATAGTACTATATTCTAACATTATGTCAATAGCACCTATTTTTATGTTCTCCAATATCATGCTAAGTTATCCTCTTCATACCCACAACATAGTTTTATTTCTCGTTTCTAGATGAAAGCAAACATTCGGTGTACGTAGAGTTGTATCAGTGGCAGATAGGACTTGAGAGTATATTGATCTTACCTTTGGCTCCTTGTCTGTTCGACACTCCATACTTATCACTTCTACCTTTGGAAATTGCTACGATGATTACTTGCACTTGGGGAATGTCAAGGTCTTTTTTGGCATCGTTGCCTGGGAGCAATAGCGTGGGGTTGATATTTTTGTGTATGCTTGTTTGCTTTCTTCACTAAGTAGATTTGTTTTCCCTTTTGTTTTTGTTTAGTTGTGGGTGAAACAAACAAAAAAATTAAAATATTGCAAAATACAAAAAAAATACTTGCCTCTTATGCCTAAAAACATTTTCAAAAGGAGAAGTGATTGGAAGGTTGTGCATTGGAGAAGTGAGGGTCGACCTTGAACACTTGTGTTCATGCTCATGGAAACAATGTAGAATTTTTCACAGAAGTTTCTCAAAAATAATTATCCCCTTGTATATATCCATTGTATTATAAAAATAATGTGCCAAGGTTTGGCTTTAGAATTGTTTATATTGCTTGTTTGGTGTGTGCGGCAGAAAAACAGAAACTTTTTCTGTAGTAATTGAATTTACATTTTTTACCGGTGCGTGATAAAATCTTGAAATTTTTACACAGTACTGATATGCAATTTTTTTAGATTTTCCTGATTTTTTAGAAGTTTTGTAGTTATAGAAGTATACAGAAGTTCCAGATTGCTACAGACTGTCCTGTTTTTGACAGACTCTGTTTTCTGTGTGTTGTTCACTTATTTTGATGAATCTATGGGCTGTATCGGGGGGTATGAACCATGGTGAAGTTGTAATATAGTAGATATAATGCTAATATGAAATTAGAATGAGTGTACAATAGTACCTAAAGGTAGTGATTTGCTTTATTATATTAACAGATCTCACAATATTTTTTGTTAAGTTTTGTGCGGATCAAGTGTTCGAAGAGCGAGGAGTTATTGATATGAGAAGAATAAGGAGAGGCAAGAGTTCAAGCTTGGGGATGCCCAAGGCACCCCAAGTAAATATTTAAAGTATACTCAAGCATCTAAGCTTGGGGATTCCCCGGTTGGCATCCCATCTTTATTCCTCAACAATTACCAGTATACCTTGGTTTTTGTTTTGTTCACATGATATGTGTTTTTTGAGTTTATTTTTCCTTTCCTTTCCTTTATGCACCATGCTAGTATGAGATAGTCCTTCATTGATTTATAGAATGCTTCATGTGCTTCACTTAAATCTTTTGAGTATGGCTTTATAGAATGCTCTTTGTGCTCCACTTAAATCTTTTGGGCAAGGCTTTATAGAATGATCTTTGTTCTTCACTTAAATCTTTTGAGCATGGCTTTATAGAATGCTTCGTCTGCTTCACTTATATATTTTGAGCTTGGATGTTGGTAAATCTATATTAATTTTAGAATGCTCCATGAACTTCACTTATATCTTTTGGAGTATGAATAAGACTATCATCAGAATTGGGCTTGGAAGAGTATCATTGTAATATCATGCCTAGCTAAAAAGGCATTAAAGAAAAGCGCTTGTTGGGAGACAACCCAATATTTATCCTTACTGTTTTTGTGTGTTCACATGAAGCTACTATATTTATCGTGTTTTATAGATTTTGTTCCAATAAAGTGTCGAGTAAGACCTTTGGGATGGCTTACGATGATAGTTGATTTGATCTTGCTGAAAAACAGAAACTTTTGCGCTCATTGCCAAAAATTTTAAAAATCACATAAGTGTGCTTTTGATCTGAATTTTTTACACAATATTTATATACAAATTGCCTAGGTTGTCCTAATTTTTCAGATCCTTTTGACTAGCGGAAGTATGGTTGTTGTTCAAATCATTACAGACTATTCTGTTTTTTGGCAGACTCTGTTTTCAATGCATAGTTTGCTTGTTTTCTAGTTTCTATGGCTTATATTGCTCAATATAAATTGTAGAAATGATATGGTACAATAGGAATTGTGTGAGAACAATTATGAATCTTATCTTGATAGTAGCAAAGTGAATGATTTGTCTTTATCATACTAACCCATCTCACAAAGTTTCGTTAAGTTTTGAGTGAGATGCCAATATGAGGAGAATAAGGAGTGGAAAGACCATAAGCTTGGGGATGCCCTAGGCACCCCAAGGTAATATTCAAGGAAGACTCAAGCACCTAAGCTTGGGGATGCCCCGGAAGGCGTCCCCTCTTTCATCTACAAAACCATCGGTATACCTTACTCGGAGCTATATTTTTATTCGTCACATGATATGTGTTTTGCTTGGAGCGTATTTTAATTTTACACTGTTTGAATAAAATCATTGGATCTGAAATATTGAATTATAGAGAGTCCTCCCATGCCTATTTAACTATTTGACTACTCATTGATCTTCACTTATATCTTTCTGGAGTAGTTTTGTCATTTGATCTCGTGCTTTACTTATATCTATGAGTAAATGGTTGAATGAATTGAATATAACAAATCTGAAATTATATATGCTTCATATTCTTATCCCATGGGGAGTCATGAATTCACATATAATAAGTATAGGTGGTAAAATTTATTGAAAGTTAGCAAACACAGCATTGGTCACTTGAATAATTCATGAAAGAATATTGAAGAAAGAGAGATTTCACATATAAATATACTATCTTGGACATCTTCTATGATTGTGAGCCCCATTAATTATTTTCAAACTTGAGCAAATTAGTTGAAGTTGGACAAGCAAGACAACATAATGAGTTATGTTTGGGTATTTTTGCATAGAAGCTATATTGTTATGGATCCTCTAACATGTGGTGCTTGCTTAGGATCTTTTGCTAGCCAAAATTTTGTACTAAGTAGAGATACTACTCATGTATCCAAAACCCTTAAACCCCTTTTCATGCCATGAGTGTCCACCATATCTACCTACAGATTGAATAAGATCCTTAAAGTAAGTTGCATCGGTGCAAAAAGCAATTAAAATTGCTCCTAAATATGTATGATCTTTTATTGCAAGGGAAAATAAGCATTGTACGAACTTGTGATGGTAAAGAAATAAAAGTGACGGAATGCATAATAAAGGTTGCTATTAAAAGGGCAATACAACATGACATTCCTTTGCATTAAGGGTTTTCACATCCAAAATTAAAAAGCGCATGGCAACCTCTGCTTCCCTCTGCGAAGGGCCTATCTTTTACTTTCATGTATTTACTTTTATGCAAGAGTCAATAATTTTCCTTCTTATTTCAACCTCAATTATTCTTTAGTTGGTAAGCATCATGTGGTGGGGAAAGATCCAAGCATATATGGCCATTCAAATATATTTGATCATGAATTATTATTGTTTACAATTATCTATATGATAAACAAGTTGGGAGGCGAAACATTAAGCCCCTATCTTTCTCTGTGTTCAACGGATGTTATTTGTTCTAAAAATATGCTTTGAGTGTTAGCAATCATGGAAGACTATATGATAGTTGAGTATGTGGGATTTGCTAAATCAAAGCTCTTACATAGACCCTTCCTGAAAATAAGGTGAATTGCAATTTTTGCTGACTAAGAACATGGTTTGTTAATTTTCAAGAAACTTTATGGTCTATACTTTAACTTGTGAATATCTTGCTACTTGATCATTAGAAGTTTTATCAGATGAGCTACTGTTTATGATATATAACGATTCTAGAAAAACTGACTGAAATTATCATTGATTAAACTTGTGCACTTGCTAGCATTCACACTTCATAAATTATTTCTTTTATCATTACCTACTCGAGGACGAGCAGGAATTAAGCTTGGGGATGCTGATACGTCTCCGACGTATCTATAATTTATGAAGTATTTACGCCATGTTTACAACAATTTTATATGGTTTTGGTATGATTTGATTAGAACTAACCCAGACTGACGTTGTTTTCAGCAGAACTACCGTTCTGTCGTTTTTTGTGCAAAAATAAAAGTTCTCGGAATGGGCTGAAAATTTACGGTGATTTTTTATGGACCAAAAGAGAACCCCGAAGCACAAGAGTTGGACCAAAAGAGTCCCGAGGCGACGACAAGGTAGGGGGGTGCGCCCTACCCCCCAGGAAGGTGCTCCTACCTTGTCGCTGCCTCGTGGACCCCCTTGAAGTGAGACCGATGCCAAAAATTCCTATTAATACCAAAAATCCTAGAAATAAACCTAGATCGGGAGTTTCGCCGCCGCAAGCCTCTGTAGCCACAAAAAATCAATCTAGGCCCTCTCCGGCACCCTGCCAGAGGGGACCATCATCACCGAAGGCCATGGAGGAGGATCCCGGAGGGGCCATCATCACCATGGAGGCCAAGGACCAGAGGGGGAACCTCTCCCCATCTAGGGGGGAGGCCATGGAGGAGGAAGCACAAGGGGGAGACTCTCTCTCGGTGTCACCGAAGTGCCGCCGGGGGAACCATCGCCCCGGTGATCGTCTTCATCAACATCACCATCTTCATCACCATCCTCATCTCTTTTACATGGTCCACTCTCCCACACCCCGCTGTAATCCCCTACTTGAACATGGTGCTTTATGCCACATATTATGATCCAATGATGTGCGCCACTGTATGATGTTTTGAGTAGATTTGTTTTGTCCCTTGGGTTGATTGATGATATAGATTGGTTTGAGTTGTATGTTTTATGTTGGTGTTGTCCTATAGTGCCTTCCGTTCTGCGCACACGTGAAGGATTCCTGCTGTAGGGTGTTGAAATACATTCATGATTCGCTTATAGTGGGTTGCTTGAGTGACAGAAGCATAAACCCGAGTAAGGGGGTTGTTGCGTATGGGATAAAGGGGACTTGATGCTTTAATCCTATGGTTGGGTTATACCTTAATGATCTTTAGTAGTTGCGTATGCTTGCTAGAGTTCCAATCATAAGTGCATATGATCCAAGGAGAGAAAGTATGTTAGCTTATGCCTCTCCTCATATAAAATTGCAATGACGACTACTGATCTTGTTAACAATTGCCTAGGATAATTCCGCACACCGATCCATCATTATTCCACACTCGCTATTTATAATATATAGTAATATATTCTAACTTTATGTTAACATCACCTATTTTATATTTTAGTTCTTCGATATCATGCAAAGCTATCCTCTTCAAACCCACAACATAGTTTTCTTTCTCGTTTCTAGATGAAAGCAAATGTTCGGTGTACGTAGAGTCGTATCAGTGGCAGATAGGACTTGAGAGAATATTGATCTTACCTTTGGCTCCTTGTGGGCTCGACACTCCATACTTATCACTTCCACCTTTGGAAATTTCTATGATGATTCCTTGCACTTGGGGATTATCAGATCTAGATGAAGTTTTTTTTATGAAAAGGAAACACTCTAGCAAAAAATGCAAAGAGAATGCAGCTAAGAGAGATAAAACACTAGGGAACTTCATCTAGAGGTGTTCGGCGACAAAGTCACCTATGTTAGAGTATATTGACTTAGGAGTCAAGTGAGATCACTTGATCATAGGTCATACTCATTGTTAAGGTCAAAATGGGGTTGCCATTTTTCATTTAAGTGTCTTAATGTATTCACATCTAGTTGAGTCTTTAACTCATGACTTGGAGAAAGCTTCTCTAAGATGGAAAAACATACCTTGGGTTTGTTGTTGAACTTGATCATGTAGTTGAACTTGTGGTGGATTATCAATGTTGATGTAGTCCATCAAGAGTTGGCAGCATCCCTTTGAATTTGAAGCTCATCTTTCTACATGGGTTAGTCTTGCAAGGAATAACTCTTACGTATCCAAATTGACAAGAGTGAATTTCATCATATGGATATTGTCAAAGGATATGTTGAGTGTAGACTTGTTCCTTGATTATAACAACCAAAGCATAGATACTTGGTAATTTAAAGATTGCTCAAGATGTGAGTGATTTGCAATCTTATAGAATTAGGCTCATCCAAGTACCTACAAGGGTTAGATACCATACAAGGGTGCAAATATATCCAAGATAAATGATCATCATCATAAGAGAAATAGCAAGGCTTGGTCACATAGGCTCATGCCTTGCATGTATCCAAAGGAATCTCTATTCCAAATTTGAGGCATCAATGATGTTCAACTCACTCCTCAATCGACAAAATATCTTCTCATCAAGTGGTTTAGTGAAGATATCCGCCAATTGCTTGTCAGTACGAACATGCTTAAGATTAATGTCACCTTTAGCAACATGGTCACGAGTGAAATGGTGATGAACTTCAATATGCTTAGTTCGAGAATGTTGCACGGGATTGTGTGCAATCTTAATAGCACTCTCATTGTCATAAAGCAATGGAACATGTCTCACATGTATCCCATAATCATTGAGAGTTTAGGTCATCCAAAGTAATTGAGCACAACATGATCCCGCGGCAATGTATTCCGCTTCGATGGTGGATAATGATACCAAATTTCGTTTCTTGGAAGACCAAGAGACAAGGGATCTACCAAGAAATTAACATGTACCCAAAGTGGATTTTCTATCAACCTTGTCACCAGCATAGTCCGAGTCAAAATAGCCAACAACATCAAAAGAAGACCTCTTATAGTACCAAATGCCAAAGTTTGGTGTATGAATCAAATATCTCACTATACTTTTCACAGCCTTAAGATGACATTCTTTTGGAGCACCTTGATACCGTGCACACATGCACACACTTAACATAATGTTGGGACGGGAGGCACAAAGATATAATAATGAACCAATCATAGATCGGTAAACCTTTTGGTCAACCGGGTTTCCATCCTTAGTCAAGTCAAGATGTCCACTAGTATGCATGGATGTTTTCATACATTTGCTTTCTTTCATGTTGAACTTCTTGAATAGATCCTTGGTATAATTTGTTTGTGAGACAAAGGTACCTTCCTTAGTTTGCTTGATTTGCAAGCCAAGGAAAAAATTGAGTTCACTCATCATAGACATCTCAAACTTCTCCGACATCGATCTTCCAAACTTTTCACTAAAATGAGGGTTAGTAGAACCAAATATGATATTGTCAACATAGATTTGGCATACAAATAATTCTCCATTAACCCTTTTAGTGAAGAGAGTAGAATCAATTTTCCCAATTTCAAAACCTTTCTAAATAAGAAACTTAGTTGAGCATTTATACCAACCTCTAGGGGCTTGTTTAAGACCATAAAGAGCTTTGTGAAGTTTGTAAACATGATCAGGTTTCTTGGGATTAACAAAGCTAGGAGGTTGTTTTACATAAACTTATTCCTCAATTTCACCATTTATAAAAACACTTTTAATATCCATTTGGTATAAGGTGATATCATGGTGATTGGCATAAGAAAGTAAAATGTGAATGGACTCAAGTCTAGCAATGGGGGCATATGTCTCACCATAGTACATACCTTCGACTTGAGTGTAGCATTGAGCAATGACACGGGCCTTGTTCCATACCACTTTTCCATCATCATCTTGCTTATTCCGGAACACCCACTTTGTTCCAATGATGTTTTGATCATCGTTGGGCTTCTCAACCAATGTCCACACTTGGTTTCGCTCAAAGTTGTGTAGCTCTTTATGCATAGCGTTTATCCAGTCCGGGTCCTCAAGGGCTTCTTCTACCTTCATATGTTCAATACTAGATATGAATGAGTAATCTTCATAAAAATTAGCCAAATGAGTTTTAGAGCGAGTGATTCTCCCGGTGATGATGTCGTCAAGGATTTGTTCAACGGGATGATTCTTTGAGACTCTTTCTCTAACTCATGAGAGCTTTTGCTTGGATTGTGGTGGAACATCCTCATTATCTTCTTCTTCTTCATTGTTGGTGGCGTCATTGTTCGCTTGTGGAGGTGGAGAAGGAGGTCGAGGTGGATCATCTTGTTGTACTTCCTCATTTGCTTCGCCTTTAGGTGTTCCACTTGTGGATGCCTCCAAGTCAACTTGGGGTTCACCTTGATGTGAAGTTGAGGCTTCCACTTGAATGGACGAAGTGCTCTCCTTCACCTCCATTGGACGGATCTTGCCAATAGGCTAATCCTGAATTGCTTCTGAGGGGTCTTTGTCTCCTACATCAATTAGCATTTTCTCTACTTGCGAGCCGTTAGATTTCATCAAACTTCACATCTACCATCTCTTCAACCTTTCGGGTGAAATTGTTGTAGACACGGTAAGTGTGAGAGTTTGAGCCGTAGCCGAATAGAAAACCTTCATGAGATTTAGGAGGAAGTTTCAAATGACGATGCTTATCAAGAATGTAGCACTTTGAGCCAAATACTCGAAAGTATCCAACTTGGGGTTTGTTATCGATGAGTAACTCGTATGTCGTTTTACTGCGAAGCTTGTGAAGATATATTCGATTTGTAGCATGATAAGTTGTCTTAACTGCTTTTGCCCAAAAGTGTCTTGGCGTCTTATATTCATCAAGCATCGTTTTCGCCATCTCAATAAGAGTCCGGTTCTTCTTCTCGATAACTCCATTTTGTTGAGGTCTGTACGTAGCCGAGAACTCATGTGAAATACCTTCTTCTTCAAGAAAGGTATCCACATTAGCATTCTTGAACTCCATTCCATTATCAATTTGAACCTTCTTGATTTTCACTTCAAATTTATTTTGGTCATTCCTGGTGAAGTTCTTGAAGATCTTTTAAACCCGCGATTTGTCATCAAGAAAGAACACCCACGTAAATCTGGAAAAATCATCAACAATGACCAAATCAAAACAGTTACCACCAAGGCTCTTATAAGCATTGGGACCAAAAAGATCCATGTGAAGTAGCTCAAGTGATCTTCTTGCGGTCATGACGTTATTCACGGCATGACTTCATCCAACTTGTTTTCCTGCTTGGAAAGCACTACAGAGTCTATATATCCTTGTCAAATATAACATCTTTAACACCAGGGATATGATCGCCTTTAATGAGTTTATCAAGATTTCGCGTGCCAACATGTCCTAACCTTCTATGCCATAACCAACCTTTAGAAGATTTAGCAATTAAACAAGTACGAGGTTGGGCTCTCTTAGTGAAATCAACAATGTATAGATCACCTCTACGAATGCTGGTAAAGACCATATTATGATTATCTCGATGAAACACTTGGCAATATACTTCAATAAATAGAACATTGAAACCAAAGTTGGCTAGTCTAGATATGGAAAGAAGATTGTGACCAAGAGATTCAATGAGCATAACATTTTGGATAGAGCTATCATTGGATATGCCCACCTTACCAAGGCCAAGTACCTTACCCTTGGAGTTATCTCCGGAAGTCACATACTTGTGTGGACCATCATTTTTGGCAAGCTCACGAAACATGTCTTTATCTCCGGTCATGTGATCGGTACATCCACTATCAAGAATCCACTCTTTTCCTCCAGATATGTAGTTCTGAAGATTTTCCATGAGACTAAGATTCCCCATAGTCTTCTCACATTCGATGTCGAATTCTTCCTCCTCATCATAATAGCCATGCTCAATATCATCATCATCATCATGTGTGTAATCATCACCTACTTCAGGTGATTTGTTAGATTTATGACCATGACAATGTGCAAGTTTATGAATTCTAATTGTTTTCGTGATGATGTTGCTAATGGTTCCAACATCACCCTTAGCATGCATAAGGTCACGGGGCTCGAATAGACCTTCATCAAACTAAGGATCACTAGGCTTCATTTTATAGAAAGCAATGGACTTATGAAGAATTTCACTGAGATTTTTCAAGAAATAATTTGGAAAGAGTTCCTCAAGATAATTCCATATAGTGTATGCACATCCAAAGTTTTGCAAGCAAACAAGCACATTTCTAGGCAATCCTCTAATGATAAGATTGACGGTCCTAAGATTGTGAACCATCACTACTGCAGGATGCTGCTAACGCGACACTACGATCAGAGACCCTTCGACGAAACTGTGTGCGATGCCATAATCGCAAACGGTGGTGTAAAAAAACGATTAAAAAGGTGCAAAACGTTTGCGATGGAGGATGCATCAAACACGGTTCAGATTTTAGTTGTGTGTGTGATTCAGGGCATACGGTTCAATTCAATTAACCATTTTTGATGAGGAGGAACAAAAGAAACGGGCAGCCAGATGAAGGCGTGTGCGATGTACAGCATACGGTTCACTCGGATAAACTGTTTGTGATTAGGCAACACAAAATAAATGGGCAGCTAGATGAAGGTGTGTGCGATATACATCATACGGTTCACTCGGATGAACTGTTTGTAATTAGGCAACACAAAAGAAACAGTCAGCCAGATCAAGGTGTGTGTGATTGAGGGCATACGCTTCAGAAGGATCAACTATTTGCGATTAGGCAACAGAACAGAAACGGGTAAGCCAGATCAAAGTGTCTGCGATTGATGGCATACACTTCACATGGATGAACTATTTGCGATTAGCCACAACAAACTGAAACAGTTAGATAGATCAACGTGTGTGCGCTAGACAGGCACACCCGTTCTAATTAAAAGAAGCATGCGTGATGGTAATTACGAGCGCGCACAGTTGTTGGAACAAGACGTGTGCTGACATTGCCTATTGCGGTGCACCCTATGGTGCAAACGCCACGTACGCGGCCGAGAAGGCGTACGTGCCCACGTTACGCCTTCCGGGAATAGTGTTGCACTTATAACCGTCAGTAAATTTTGAGCATGCATCCCGTTACAATATTTTTAGAAGAACAGGGAGGCCGCGTCCCATCACATTCCGAATTGCAAACCTGTTCACACGGATCAAAACCTAAACGGTTCCCCACTTAGGAGCGTATTACTACGCGGTTATAAATACTACTACTCCAAGATGATGACTGCACATTCCTCCTCAACTCCTCATCCACAAAAAGTCAAAAACAAACAAGTCATTCATCATCGTTCCCTTGCGTCCGCCATGGCCAGCGTGAGTTCTAGGTCGAGAAATTGCCACCAGGGAGAGGCGTGCCTGGAAGAGGAAGCATGAGAGATGTCCCGCCTCGCCGCGAAAGCAGCGGACATGTCCCGCCGCACGGCCGTAGTAGCAGAGACGTCCCACGGTGCCGCCGAAGCAGCACGAAGGACCTGTCGCGCCGTCGATGCAGCAGACTGGTCTGGCCGTGCCGCGAAAGCAGAAGAGATATCCCGCCACACCGCGAATGCAGCAGAGATGTCCTCCCGCGCAGCGGCGGGTTGGGAAAATGTCTCGCGGGCAGGCGACAACTCTTATAGGCGCATGCGTACCCTCGTCCTTAGGCAGATGGATCAGATCTCCAGGTGGGTGAGGTTGCAGGATGACCTGAAATCCTCGTTTGAACAATCTACCAACGTCATCCGGCAACTAAATGAGAGCAATGCGAAGCTCCGGGCCGAGCGCGACCTGCTGAGGGCGAAGATCGTCGGAAGTGCGGAGCAGCAGGAGCAGACCACTGCCTTGTTGAAGAGGACCGACGTCATCGTCGAGAAACTTATGGACGAGAATGCCATGCTGCGCATCGAGCGCAGAAGGCTGGTGGAGGAATCCATGGATGCTCTCAAGCAGCATCTTGAGGACAAGAAAGAGCTCGTCGCCACTCGCTACGGAGACTAGTTCCTGCGACCTGCAGCAACGCATCAAGAAAGTACAGATTAGCGAGCCAGATCGTTGTCTTCCTTATTCTTTTACCCTTGTGTATTTCGGGCGTTGGCGCATGTGGCTTTGTTAATTATGTTTCTAAATACGTAAGACAATTATTATCCAATGTCATCGTCCTTATATTCATCATGCTTGCTATAAGTCGCAGTGTTTCCGGAGCGTTTCAGCGGTGTGTTTCCCCCGAAGAAGGTCAAGAAATCCTTCGTGAGATCCATGAAGGTGATTGTGGTCATCACGCCGGGTCAAAATCTTTGGTGGCCAAGGCGTTTCGTCACAGTTTTTACTGGTTGACGGCTCACGTTGATGCAGAAGATCTAGTCAGTAGATGTGATGGATGTCAAAAATTTGCACGACGAGCGCATGTGCCGGCTCAAGAGCTCCGGATTCCAATCACTTGGCCGTTTGTGGTCTGGGGGCTGGACATAGTGGGGCCTTTCAAAAGGTCCAAGGATAAAAAGACACATCTCTTGGTGGCAGTTGATAAGTTCACTAAGTGGGTTGAGGCGAAGCCAGTGAGTAAGTGTGATGCGGCCACGGTGGTTCAGTTCATGAAAAAGGTGATCTTCCGTTTTGGTTTTCCACACAGCATTATCACTAACAATGGCACTAATCTATCCCAAGGGGCTATGGAGGAGTTTTGTCAATGTGAACACATCCGGCTTGATGTTTCTTCTATAGCTCATCCTCAATCCAATGGTCAAGCTGAGAGAGCCAATCAGGAAATTTTGAAAGGTATAAGACCCCGGCTTATGGTTCCCTTACAACGAACGTCGGGTTGTTGGGTAGAGGAATTACCCTCGGTGTTATGGAGTATCAACACCACACCTAACAGGTCGACATGTTACACACCTTTCTTCATGGTTTATGGAGCAAAAGCAGTGTTGCCTAGTGACATCCGTCATGACTCGCCCCGTGTGGCAGCTTATGTTGAAGCTAATAATGAGCAAGCAAGACAGGATGCACTTTACTTGTTGGATGAAGAAAGAGAATTAGTAGCGGCCCGGTCAGCAATTTATCAACAGGACCTGCGCCGATATCACAGCCGCCGGGTTAAGTCCAGGACTTTTCAGGAAGATGACTTGGTGCTCCGGCTCATCCAGGATCTATCAGATGCACACAAATTATCCCCACCTTGGGAAGGACCCTTTGTGGTCAGTAAGAACTTAAACAACGGGTCATATTACCTCATTGACGTTCGAGAGCACACAGACTCACGTAAGTCGGAGGAGGAGACCCGTCGGCAGTGGAACATTGCTCAACTTCGACCATACTACACTTGAGTTACCGGCTCTCATCATGTACATACTTTAACATTGTATATACCATGTTAAGCAATAAAGTAAGACCATCGGTCTCTTTTCTTTTCAAAGATTATGCATCTTTGTTATTTCTTATTTTTCAAATGACTATTAAGGAGCTGATCATATTTCAATCAAGTTTAACCTTTTGGTCCAGCTTATGATCGTATTCGAATCTAGCTACAATCTCATGGTCACTTGGGGGCTTCCTGTTCAAACATAGGTCGTATTCGAACCAAAGAGAACATAGCTGTCGTAACCCTCTTGATCGGCTCAAGGCCAAACTCACTTGGGGGCTTCTTGATCGTATTTGAATCACAGCTTAACCCCTTTTGAGTCTGACTTGGATCGTATTCAAATCAGGGTCGTTAAAAACCTCTCAAGGTCATTTGGGGGCTTCTTGTTCAAACATAGGTCGTATTCGAACCAAAGAGAACATAGCTATCGGTACCCTCTTGATCGGTGCAACGCCAAAGCCACTGAGGGCTATATGGTCGTATTCGAACCTTAGCTTAACCGCTTTGGTCCGGTTTACTGATCGTATTCGAATCAGAAACCCCCAATCTTTTGAATACAGGGTCAAATTATGCTTATTATCTGTTGCTTGCCTTTTAGTTTTTTGTTGTTTCAATATTACAAAAAATTAGCCTGGTCTTCTTCACCGACTCGACTATTTGACAACACAGCCGCCCAGGTCATTCACACCAGCGGCTTACGGATCAAAAGGTGCAACCTACCAAGGTATAGTAATCATTGAGTATTCAAAAAAGCATTCGCTTCTCATAAAGATTGAATTGTCAAATTCATCGCCCAGGTTATTTAAACCGGCAGTCTAAGGATCAAAAGGGATAACGTGTGGTTATTACTTATGCGCACTTACCTGCTGCATTAACTAAAGAGTTAGTTTTAGCCCTTGTCCTTTATTTATATCTGTCTCTGGTTCTTAGTGTGGTAAACGTATTGGCTATAAATTGGGTGTTTTAACCCGTTTGGTTCTAAGCCGCCAAGCCAGTCTTTTCTTTGTATTTACAGGAACAGAATTCAAAACATTGCAGAAACAAACATTAAATACGATGCATACATTGGCATCAGGAAACACAGACTCACATAAAAGTGTTTTATGCACGATGGCATAAGCAAAGCATGTAGTATTTTCGCAACTAAGTTATTACAAGGCTTTATAAGCCCATGAAGATGATCATTGTTCCTCCCTCGCTGGTTCACCACCTTCTGTTGGCTGGAAGTTGGGTCTTGACCAATCAAAACCATTCACGGCGACAAATTCAGCTTCGTCATCGATCAGGCCGACCGGGTCAACTTCCGGGGCAAATGTGTCTTCTCTCACTGGTGGGATCAAATATGTTACCTTGTATGAGGGAGTGGCCATCTTCTTATTCTCACTATCAAAACCCGGCTGGTATTTATCAACATTGGTATCATCTCCAAGGGTAGTTGCCTAAGGCCGGACTCCGTGCACGCAAGCCATGAAGTCATCCTGATCAAAAGGAGACTCGTCTTCCTTCACGGTGGGATAGCCTCTTGCCACGTCCGTCGGGTCTAAGTCTGGCACCCAAGCCTTGGAGCGGCTCAGGGCAGTCAAAGCTCCGGCTCGCGCGCAGGAGCGTTTTACTTCTTGAAACCTGGCAGGAAGGATGGACAGTTTCTTCAGGACGTCGCTGAGCCGGTTGGGTCCTTGATTAGTAGGAGAGATGGCAGCCAAAGCCCGCTGTGCACCAATATACAGTTGTTCAACCAAAGTATATACTGCCTTCAGTTTAATCAACGGGTCTTGGCTCAGATTTTTGCTTCGAGGACCTGCATAAATTTTACACGCAAAGTCAGTTGGCGGATTATACTCTGGATCAGCAAACAGCACACAAAAGTTAAAATCAGACAGCTTACCAAAGATAGCAGCTACCATTTGAGACACCCGGCCCTTTAACACGTTCAACTCTGTTGAAATCTCTTCAAAGGCGTTTTCGGCTTTCTCGGCATGTTGGGTTAGAAGTGTTTTTTCTTCTTCCCAAGTTTTCTTCTTGGCAGCGAAGCTGGTCTTCAAATTCTCCATTGCAGATAGACTTATTTGCAGTTTGGAGTTAGCAAATTTGATTTCTGCCTCCTGACTCACTAGCCGGGTCTTCGCATCAGTCAATTGAGAGTTCAATTCAGATAAGGCATTCTGCAAAACATTCAAATGAGTCAAGATTTGGTTTCAAATTCAAAAATCAAGATTCAAGTCTCAAGTACTTTACAAAAAACCACTTGACACTTGGGGGCTAATGTATGCCAAATCAAATTTCTACGACTCTGCAGACATATTTAAGTCCCAAGTACCTTACAAAGTAACAACACTTGGCACTTGGGGGCTAATGTATGCAGTTCAGCAAGTTTTTCAAAGGTTAAGCCGGAATATTAAGTCTTTTGAATACAGAACCAAACAATTTAAAGTACCGATTCATTTATTATCAAAATGAACTGGCCCTTGGGGACTACAGGTGAAGCTTTGATCTATTAAAGTCAAGAAAAGTTTCAAAGGTAAAGGTCTCAGCCTATATTTTAAAGTCTACGGGTCATTCCGGTTCTTCATAATCTGAAGACTTGGGGGCTGAAGGAATACAAATAAGCCGGAAAAACGTACCTCATATTTTAACTGCAGCTGTTTGATCATTTCAATCTCAGAGTCACGACTGGAGTGTACATGGTTGAGATAGCCGGATAAAATGCCATTGGCATTGAGATGGTCATAGTTGGCAATGTTAAAGCGAACTTTTTGCCTCTCCAAAGCCTCTTGTTTTGCTGTACACCGAGCCAGCACGGTTGGGTTCCCCGGTTCAATGAAGCGGCTCCCAGTAATCCGAACATCTGGTGCAGACGAAGACGGTGGGTTGGCTGAGCTTGACGGTCCGGTTGTGGAAGGGTTCACAGTGGTCTCGTCAAATGACGGCTCAGGAGGATTTGCTTCGGTGTCAACAGGCGAGTCTTCTGGAGCATCAGTTAATGGAGAAGATGGCCCAGTCGGGTCAGATGCCAGCACCGGTGGGTCTTCCACCGGCTTAGCTGCCTTCACTTTCTTGGATTTAGCTTGGCCACTAAGAAAAAATGTTGCAGGGTTGTCAGTATAAAGACACAATTGAACAAACCTGAAACAAAGGAGGATTTCTGATTACCCGGGAGTAGTCTTGAAAGCTGGGAATTGCGTCTGCGATGAGTCGCCAGAAGAGCCAGACACCTCCTGAAAGGATAAAATAGAGTTAAAAGAAATACAAGGAGAAGGATCATTAAACAGAATTAAAGACAGAAATAAGTAAACCTCATTCGGACGTTTCTAAGGAGTTTGTTGAAGAACGACAGTCGGTTCATCTTCAATTCCAGCTTGGCGGTGGCTTTCATGTTGCTGCTTTTTCAAACGAAAGTTGGGATCCAAGTAAGCTAAAGGGTTAGAAAACCTTACTTTACGGATCACTCGTCGAACTTTGTGTCTTGGTAAGGGCTATGAGTCAGGGGAAATGATAGGTGCCTCTGCTTCCCCGACCTGACTGGCCCAGTGTCATCCTGGTAATGATCAGTGTCAATAAGATTGTTAAAAAATTGGCCAAGGGAATCAAGGGCTACCTCCGAGTCAGATGTATCATCAAGCTTCATCAGGTCTTCAGCAGTACTCTTTTTCTTCTTTTTTGACCTCCAGGTCGTTTTCTTGGCATTTATGGCGGCGGCTTTCGCTTTCTTCGCCGCCTCGTGGTCATACTTAACTTTCTAGAAGTCAGAATTGGCCTGCAGATAGGTAAAAACAAGGTAAAGAGTCAGGCAAGTATTAAAAGAATACGGCTAGAGGAATACAAAAAAGATAAATCATGACATCCTTACTTCTGGAACTGGGTTAAGCTGACAGAAGGGTTTTAACCCAACGACACTGCAATCTTCATATTTCCCGTTCACCAGAAGAGTTGACATTGAGACAATATCTTCCTCTGTCAATTGAACGGGGATGTGACGAAGGGAGTCATCCGGGCCTCCACCATACTCATACATCAGCTTTGACCGGCGGCTCAAAGGGATGACCCGCCATGAGATCCAGCAGCGGGTCAGATCAACTCCAGTTAACCCGTTCCCCAACAGAGCGTTGATCCTTTTGATGGATGGAAGCAGCCTCTTGCGTTCAGCGACAGTCAGCTTATCAGGAAGCGTGAACTTGGAGTCAAGGCGATCGGGGCGATAACCCGGTAGGGGCTTCTCGTTTGCTGGAGAAGTATCCTGGCAGTAGAACCAAGTCTGGTTCCAGTCCTTTGGGTGGCTTGGTAAGACAATAAGGGGAAAGACGGCACCCTGTCGGCGCTGGATTGATATACCTCCAAGTTCTAAACTAAGGCCGTTGGTGCACTCATTATGCCGGGTCGGCTCTTGTTGAAGATATACCTCACAGAGCACTTGGAAGTTACAGATGTTAGATATGGAGTTGGGCCTGATATCTTGAGGGTGGAGTTTGAAAAAATGGAGGACCTCTCTGAAGAACTTTGAGCCGGGCGGTGAGAATCCACGGTTCATATGGTCAGTAAAAACAATCACCTCACCATCTCTTAGATTGGGCCGTTCTTCTTCCGAGTCAGGGGCATGATAAGACACGACGGCTTTTGATGGCAGAAATCCTATGATGAAGAAATCTTTTAAACGTTCCTCAGTTATGGTTGAGGGGACCCAGTTACAGATGGTTGGTGTCTTTGACGACATGATGTGCAAGGAACTGAAAAGAAAAGCAACATGTCGATTCAGTTTTATGGTGAGGTTAACAGTTAAAGGATGAAGATGCAAAGCAAGTAATGACGGCTTAACTAAGGGCTAATGACATATAAGGAAAAGAAAGCCGGTGCGGTAAGCCGCCATGACTACAGATTCTTTCAGAAAGAGGATTCAGCTAAGTGTTGGGACAAACAAGTTTCCCAAAATGTTTGATATTATTTCAGATCAAATGGATGTTCAAAATGAAAAAAATTCTAGACCTAAAAATACAGTCCAGATGAGTTCATTAGATCTAAATATAGCTCTTGTACCAGAAAAAGGGGTCTGCTAGTGTCAAAAGGAGGCACCAAACAACTACTACATGAACATACGTCTCCTGTGGATCAGAAAGAGGAGACAGTGGAAGAACTATGAAGAACTATGATGAACTGCGAAGAACATGCAGAAGCTTGGAAACTCTAATGAAGATCTAAGACACGAAGAAAAGAAGGCTTACGTTTGCAGGTCTACTGCGGAGGTCGCCGCGGGTTTCTCTGGATCGGTTCAGGTCGATGCAGCGGCCAGAGTCAGCGACGGAGATGAGGCGCGGCAGCGGTGAAGCTCGAGCAGTGAGCAGAGTTGCGAGAGGAAGAAGACGGAGAGAGAGAGAAGAATGAGGAAGGCCGGGGAGAGCCTATTTATAAGGGAAAAGGTGAACAGACATGCACGAAAATCAAGGAAGAGCCGAATAAATGGTTATCCAGCTATACAGGCGCCTCGATTCTCGGGAAACATTAAAGATAAAAGATCCGTTGGAGGATGACGTCATGAAAGTTTTTTGCGTTTCCAAGAGATGACGTTGCGGCGGGTTACAAGGAAATTTCGGTAAAGATAAGAAGATGGATTTTTTACTAAGTATAGAAGATTGACAAAGAACAAAGTTCATGGTCAACCTGGGGCCTAATGTTGGGGATATTACTATCAGTTGAGACCCGCCCAGGAGGGGCCGGATCAACCCCAATGGCGGGTTACGCAAGAAGCCCAGTAAACATCCAAGATTGTAGTTTATTAAGTATTATAGAAGGCCCAAGGGCCTGAAGGCGGTTTAAGGCCTGGTATTATGAACCGCCATATGTAAGGAAAGACTTGTAAAGAAAGGCATGTAAAGGAAGTCACCGAGCCGGATACGGTTATGAGCCAGCCGGGACTCTGTAGGCCACCAGGCGTCAACCCATGTATATAAGGGGATGACCCGGTGGCGGCTTAGGGCAAGAAACAACAAATCGATAACCAAGCCAGCGAGTTGAGCCTCTTGGAGATCGAAACCCTAGCAATACCAAACTCAACTAGACGTAGGCTTTTACCTTCATCGTAAGGGGCCGAACTAGTATAAAAACTCTCTCGTGTCCCTTGTCCCGATTAACCCCTTTAAGCTTCCTAGTGCGATGGCCCTACGACTAAGTCCTTGCTCTAGGACATCTGCCGTGACAATTCCACAACACGATGCTATAAAGGTCCGTCGGATTTTACATCAAGATCCGTGCAAAACTTTCTTTTCAGATTTCAGTCCAGTGAGACATATAGCCACACCATAGAATAGGTGCTCAGGCGCCATTAATGGAGACGTTGGGAGGGAGGCGCGCGGCGGGTAGCGGTCAAAGGGCTCTCCTCCCGATGAGCATGCGTAGGGGTCTGATCTCATGCCTCCCGTACTCAAATAGCTACCCCACACGGCACCTCCTAGCCAATAAAAAAAGAGGACGCGTGGCCGCATGTAATTGGTAAGTCGAACGCCCACGGTTTCAATAATACTTGTGTTTCCGATTTGTAACATGACAACACTTGTTCCAAAATGACTTTGTTGATTGTTAATGTGTGCGCCTTCACAAATCAAACAGAAAAATTACCACAGCATGTTGGTGCCATGTCATGAGACCATGCCAAGTTTCATGATTTTCAGGCGTGTTTTGGAATTACAGGAATTAAAAAACCAAGTTTCTCAATCTTTCTGGCCGAGCCACGATGCCCAGATGTTTGAATTTCACTCACATCTCTTGCATGGGACCTAGAAATTCACCCAAGGACACACATGTGATTTTTCAAACAACTTTGGTGCACTCGAGCCTATGCTTGTAGTTCAATTTGAATTATGCACATTAAATGCCCAAAAACTCAATTAATGTATAAAAAAGCCAAACAAACACAGAATGATTCCAAAATTTAGCACGATACTTCTATTTGATCTAATATGGCTGTGTAAAAAAATTAAGGCGGGAGAAGGCAGTTTACGTATGTCGTTTCGCACACGGAGGTGACACGTTCCTTCTCGAAACCATGAGTCTTCTTGAGGGAAGCTCCGGTTTGCAAGAAGCTTACACCAAAGCTTGTCCTAATTCGGCCAAAAAAATTACTGCAGCATGTTTGTGCCATGTCATGACACCATGCCAAGTTTCATGATTTTCAGGCGTGTTTTGGAATTACAGTAATTAAAAAACCAAGTTTCTCAATCTTTCCGACCGAGCCACGACGCCCAGATGTTTGAATTTCACTCCCATCTCTTGCATGGAACCTAGAAATTCATCCAAGGACACACATGTGATTTTTCAAACAACTTTGGTGCATTGGAGCCTGTGCTTGTAGTTCAAATTTGAATTATGCATATTAAATGCCTAGAAACTCAATTAATGTATAAAAAGGCCAAACGAACCCGGAATAATTCCAAAATTTAGCATGGTACTTCTATTTGGTCTAATCTAACTGTGTAAAAAATTAAGGCAGGAGAAGGCAGTGTACGTATGTCGTTTCGCACAAGGAGGTGACACGTTCCCTCTCGGAACCACGAGCGTTCTTGAGGGAATCTCCGGTTTGCAAGAAGCTTACACCAAAACTTGTCCCAATTCGGCAAAGAAATTACCGCAGCATGTTGGTGCCATGTCAT
Organism: Triticum aestivum; assembly: GCF_018294505.1. Taxonomy (NCBI): domain Eukaryota; kingdom Viridiplantae; phylum Streptophyta; class Magnoliopsida; order Poales; family Poaceae; genus Triticum; species Triticum aestivum. The sequence continues at coordinate 137,592,454 of NC_057794.1, forward strand.
GACACCATGCCAAGTTTTCATGATTTTCAGGCGTGTTTTGGATTTACAGGAATTAAAAAACCAAGTTTCTCAATCTTTCCGGTCGAGCCACGACGCCCAGATGTTTGAATTTCACTCCCATCTCTTGCATGGGACCTAGAAATTCACCCAAGGACACACATGTGATTTTTCAAACAATTTTGGTGCACTGGAGTGTGTGCTAGTAGTTCAAATTTGAATTATGCACATTAAATGCGCAGAAACTTAATTAATGTATAAAAAGGCCTAATGAACACGGAATAATTCCAAAATTTAGCACGATGCTTCTATTTGGTCTAATCTGTCAGTGTACAAAAATTAAGGTCGAAGAAGCAGTGTACGTATGTCGTTTCGCACACGGAGGTGACACGTTCTCTCTCAGAACCAGGAGCCTTCTTGAGGGAAGCTCCAGTTTGCAAGAAGCTTACATCAAAGCTTGTCCCAATTCGGCCAAAAAAAATTACAGCAGCATGTTGGTGCCATGTCATGACACCATGCCAAGTTTCATGATTTTTAGGCGTGTTTTGGAATTACAGGAATTAAAAAATCAAGTTTCTCAACCTTTCCGGCCGACCCACGACGCCCAAATGTTTGAATTTCACTCACATCTCTTGCATGAGACCTAGAAATTCACCCAAGGACACATGTGATTTTTCAAATAACTTTGGTGCACTGGAGCATGTGCTTGTAGTTCAAATTTGAATTATGCACATTACATGCCTAGAAATTCAATTAATGTATAAAAAAGACCAAACGAACACGGAATAATTCCAAAATTTAGCACGATACTTCTATTTGGTCTAATCTGCCGGTGTACAAATATTAAGACGGGAGAAGGCAGTGTACGTATGTAGTTTTGCACACGGAGGTGACACGTTCCCTCTCAGAACTACGAGCCTTCTTGAGGGAAGCTCCGGTTTGCAAGAAGCTTACACCAAAGCTTGTCCCAATTCGGCCAAAAACTTTACTGCAGCTTGTTGGTGCCATGTCATGACACCATGTGAAGTTTCATGATTTTCAGCCGTGTTTTGGATTTATAAGAATTAAAAAAACAAGTTTCTCAATCATTTCGGCCGAGCCATGATGCCTAGATGTTTGAATTTTATTCCCATTTCTTGCATGGGACCTATAAATTCACCCAAAGACACACATGTGATTTTTCAGCAAACTTTGGTGCGTTGGAGCATTGCTTGTAGTTCAAATTTGAATTATGCACATTAAATGCCCAGAAACTCAATTAATGCATAAAAATGCCAAACGAACCCGGAATAATTCTAAATTTAAACACGACGCTCATGTACTAGTTGCATGTTCATTGTACGTAAATGTTCTAGCAATTCAAACACCATCCTTTCCCTCCGTAACATCACTTTATCTTTCAAAACATAATGAAAAAATCAGGTATACCACAAACAGTTTACTAAAAAGAATCGTGTGGGATGCGATATAAAATATCTTGGGGCACCGTCTTGTCTGGCTTACGCAGGAAGCTTCATCGTCTATAGTCCACCACCCTTGCTTGAACCACACTTGCGCGCCAGTTTCTCGCGACACCGAGCGAAAAAAATTTGCCACCGCGGAAATATCTATCTCCCCGCCCCCTCCCTCCTACCAAAAGCCACATTTCCACTGTTCCTCCTTGCTTTCCAAATTCAAACCTTCACTGTTGCTTACTGGCAACTCAGCCTCCTCGCCGGTGACCCTTCTTCTTGCAGCGCCGCCTCCTCGCCGGCTACCCTTCTTCTTGCAGCACCGCCTCCTCGCCGCCGGCCCTTCTTCTTGCAGCGCTGCCTCCTCGTCGGCGACCCTTCTTCTTGCTGCGCGGCCTCCTCGCCGCCGACCCTTCTTCTTGCTGCGCGGCCTCCTCGTCGCCGACCCTTCTTCTTGCTGCACGGCCTCGTCGATATGGTCAGGTAATCCTCACCCCACCCACACCATCCTCCTCCTTTCCCGTCCCACATGCCCCGACTGATGGAGCGACACCTTCCACTGAAATCACTGCCCCCCTCCAATTAAGCGCCGCTCACAGCCATTTTACACGCAGTATAACATGGAGCTGAGTAGCATGCGACCGCACGCGCGAACGAGGTCGCTATGGCTGCCATGCGTGTCGACCGCCAGATCTTGGAGGAGCACCTCGTCTTCGAGGCCACCGTCAACACCGCCACACGGTTGTCTATTTTAAAATACAGTTCGTGATTTTTTCTCGAGGCCTTTGTTAACTGCCTTATCTTCTAGTACATGTTTCTATTCTGCAATATTGTGCTCAGTTAACTATTTTGGTTTATTTGGTCTGCTGTCCATTTAACTGTTTGGTTCAGTTCTGCAATTTGATTTTCATTTGTTGTGGGTACAATTTTGTATTGTTATGCATGTGACACCAATCGAATTTGGTTGTACTCAATACATATTCTATTGATAGTATGGCAACTCTCAGTTAACCTGATCAAGATCTTCCTTATGTGTGTTGCAGGGAAATAATGGGAGACACTACGATTTACCATCAAGGTTTGTTCAAGCAGGGTCCTTTGGCTAATAGCACATTATTGTGCAGTTGCAGGAATCATTCTAATATTTAGGTTTCTTACAATTTAGTCTTGCACATGTAGGTCCTGCTGTGACAGGCTTAGACTCATTGTTCGACCCATTTTGCATATGAGGAAATGAGATGTCCATGAATATCTGTCAAGTCAAGAAACTCAGAAAGATTGTTAGGATGAAGAAACTTGCGACGAATAACAGCAAGATCTTTGTTTGCACAATGAAGAAGACATCAGTCAACTATAGGATGGTACTAACTCTTTTACCTTGTTTTTACCCCTTGCGCCATTTCAAAATTTACAACAGCGATTTATGCATAGCTTTGTTTTCAGTACTTTTCAAAGAAGTTCACTGATGATTACCTCTCAAACCACCTGCGTGGTCAAGAGGCGAGGAAGGTATTCATTCAACATCCACGGTACAATATTGAAGTCTTACTGAAGAGGATGAAGGTTGGGCGGGCAATTATCCATAGCCACTGGCCTAAAGTTGCAAGGACATTCAACATCACTAAAGGCTCAATATTTGCCTTCTGCTTCTGTAGTTTTCTAGATGAGATTCATCGTTCTTACCATGTATGATGCTACTTTCCAAAGGTTTTTGATGTTGCATGTGAAACTTGGTGCTGTTGTGTAATGGCGTAACTGAGTGCCGAAGCTATCTGATGTAATTCGATTATGAAATCCTGGTTGCTTTTATACAGATATGAAATATCTGGCATGTTTTATAAGAAATATCAGTTTGATTAGTACATGGATTATCAATAATAGGCTAATTACCCTGCTTATTGGGGTTTTCTATTGCAAACGGTTACTCAGACAGCACCGTGGGCGACAAACTCAAACAACCCGCACGGTTTCTAGAAAGTAGGCGTGTTCGATCAACTAACAATCACACATGGCTTCCGGCAGCGAACTGTTTGCGTTAGACCACCTTGCACAAACGTTTTCACACAAAGAATTGTGTGTGATATACATACCTACGGAAATGTTTTTCTAGGATTCACCGTGGGGATGTACATACCTATGGAAATGATTTTCTGGGATTCATAGTGTGGGATGTACGTACCTACGGAAATGATTTTCTGGGATTCACTGTGTGGGGTGTACATACCTACGGAAATGATTTTCTCGGATTACCGTGTGGGATGTACATACCTACGGAAATGATTGGGTTTCGATGCCTCGCCCGATCGCACACGGCCCCAGCATGGGTCCTAGGAGGGACTATCCCCGATGATTTCTGGGTCGTGTGGGAAGGACACCCTATCGCACACACTCACTTGGCAACGGTTCCAACCAGCATGGGTCCTAGGAGGGCCTATCCCCGATGATTTCTGGGTCGTGTGGGAAGGACACCCTATCGCACACACTCACTTGGCAACGGTTCCAAATGTCGTCGCGGAAAGAGGTTAAAAACCATTTGTTTAGGACGTCGTTGTACCAGTGCATGTCAAGATACTCATCCGGGGTAGGATGCTAATGATCAATGGGAGGCACATAAGGGCTAAGAATATACTTGCTCAAATTGTATTCATTAAAGATCTCAAGCATTTCATTTCTCCAAGAACCATAAAACTCCCCATCAAGAATAGGCACTCTATGTCTAATACTCCCGAACGTAGACTCATCTATCTTCCTCCAATGGTGATTAAACCAAAGAAATGGAGACCAAAGCTCTTATACCAATTGGAATATCGAGAAGAGGGGTCCAGGGGGGTGATTAGACGCTTAACAAGTAAAAGTGGTAGTTTTTATATTCTTCAAGTTAAGGTTGAGTTTAGCGCATATTAATTGGCACACAATACATTTTACACAAGCATAGCAAGAGTATGGGCAGCGGAAAGAGTAAAGCATGCTAAATGCAAGAATGTAAAGGGATGGGAATTGGAGAGTGCAAACGCAATGGAGACGTTGGAATGTAGGTTTTGGACATATTTGGATAGAGAAAGTGGTTGAGGGTTTTGGAGCAATATCACTAAGCACTTAAGCAAATAGATCATAATCAAAACCTCATCCCGTTTTAATAGTATTGGCTTTCCTATAGACTCAATGTGATCTTGGATCACCAAATCTAAAATGCAGAGTCTTGAGCTTTTGCCAATCCATGTCCTTAGCATTTTGAAGGGGGTTCACATCCTCTTGTCCTTGCCATGCCACTGTTAAACTTGTCTGAAATATACTAGATAAAAATATTGGTCCAGCAAGAGATATGTTGATATTAATTACCAAAACCACCAAGGGAGCACTTGTGCTTTCACTACCCCTTCTGTCACTGGGTGAGGACACCGCAAGATTGGACCTGTTACCAAGCACCTCTCCCACTGAAGATAAATCAATCTAGTTTGCCAAACCAAAGGGATAGATCAGAGAGAAACAAAGCTATAACAATCATGCATAATAAAGTTCAGAAAAGACTCAATTACTTTCAATGAATAATCTGGTCATAAATCCACAGTTCATCGGATCCCAACAAACAGACTGCAAAAGAAGATTACATCGGATAGAACTCAAGAAGACCGAGGAGGACATTGTATTGAAGATCAAAGAGAGAGAAGAAGCCATCTAGCTACTAGCTATGGACCCGTAGGTCTGTGGTAAATTACCCACGCATCATCGGAAGACAAGAAGGATGATGTAGAAGCCCTCCGTGATTGATTCCCCCTACGCAAAAGTACCGGAAAAGGCCTCCATATGGGATCGCGAAAGAATAGAAGCTTGTGGCGGAGTAAAAAGTGTTTTGGGTGGCTCTCTATTGGTTCGGAAATATATGTGAATTCATAGAGGTGGAATTAGGTCAAACAAAGTTGCATGGGGCCCACGAGCTTAGGGCGTGACCTGTGAGCTCGTGGCTCTCTCGTAGCTCTTCTGGCCTCATCCTGAACCTTCTAGGGTCCCTTCTGGTCCAGAAAAAATCATCGTAAAGTTTCGTCATGTTTGGACTTTGTTTGGTATTGATTTTTTGAAAAGCTAAAAACAAGTAAAAAAACAGGAACTGACACTAGGCACTAGGTTAATAGGTTAGTCCCAAAAAATGATATGAAATAGCATATAAAGCATCCAAGATTAATAGGTTAGTCCCAAAAATTGTAGATACATTGAAGACGTACCAAGCATCCTCAAAGGCTCGAGGTCTTTATGAGCAAGCAAGTCGGATGCACCCCCACTTAGTGCATAGGAGAGCTTTCACATATTCATAGCTCTATGTGCATCCTAGTTGCATGGAGATCCCTACTCCTTGCGTTGACATCGATCATAAGGTCATCTCCATTGCCTAATGGTCAGCTGCATTGACTCAAGACTTTCTTCATTTTTGACTTCTCGAAAACCCAACCATTATTATATTTTTCCCTTAAGTGTGAGGCATAGGTTTGCCCTCGGTGTTGTATAAGTAGTTGATCAGTTAAATAATACAGTCAGACAATCTTGCTATTGTACCTTGTATGCCTCTAGTTGGTGTTTTTGAAGTGATCGTTGATGCATGGTTTCTTTTGTCTTTGATCATCATTGATGTGTTCCTAACATAATTTTGACCTTCTCTCTAGACCTTTGGCAATGGGAATTTGGGCTCCACATAAATATTTTCCTCTTTCTGGACCTCCATGCCAATGGAACTAAAGGGATAGCTTGTATCACTCCCTTGCTGGTTAATTTTTGCATGCTTGCACGATGAACATGGATATCACTTTTGGGGTTTGGTTCAATGTAAGCTTTAGAATTGGTAGCGTTGTGTGTGTCAGTGTGGTAAATCTTGGCGATTCCTTTGGTTTTTGTTTCCATAAGATTCAACCATGATACGATCAGTTCCAGTCGTACCGATGACAAGGATGACATACAAGCTGCCTCCAATGTCCGAATTCCCGCAAACTGGCACCAACCCCGTGGGAGGTTTGCTGGCGTCCGGACCTCCGCCACGTATGCGTCAAGAAACGCGGTCCCACCCAAAAAACTCTCCAGTATGACCGCTCCAACCGTCCCTCCGCGAAGAGGCGCCACATTCATGTTGGTCCAGAGTAGACGTGACTGGTCTGCAGTATGTTGGGCATTGAGGCGCGACAGCCAAGAGCACCACCACGCCACATCTGCTCGCATGCTCTCCATTCGCGTTCAATGTCGGCTCAGAGTGATGCGGCCGGACTGGGTGACGGGACGGCTTCCTACGACATTACAGTCGGTTGCTTGCATGTTCACCTACTCGGCATTGAACATGCGCGATGGCCGAGAAACCCACTCTGGGCGCCCACATTCAAACCGGCACTTCACCTAGATGGCACCCAATATATAAGCATGGTCGCGCATTGCAGAAACCGCCTTCGCTTCCATTCGTCCTCTGCTCACAACCTTCCTCCCTTCGATGCAATGACGGCGAGCGGCAACGAGATGTGCAAGTGTATCGCGTCGGCGCAGAAGCACGAAACGGCGGGCCCTTGCAAAAGGCTAGAAGGCCCGATGTGCGCGTCGCATACATGCTAGACTGTCATTGAGTTCGCTAGAGGAGAGTTCGAAGGATGACAACCGAAAATTGGAGGAAGCGTCCAACAACGAGTTTGAGTCCACGCCGGTTGCCGGCTTCGCCATGGCGCATGTGCGGGTACACATCGGGGCCGTCGTAGCAAAGGACAGGAGCGGGAGCAGCCTACGCCGCCGGTCTCCACGTTTAGAGCTACAGGATGAGAAGCAATAGAATCTGCAACTCGTCGAGCAGCACTGACTTGTGGAGGGCCAGGTCAAGGGCGAGCGGGTACACATGTAGTAGAGAATCCAACCTTCATGGATGAGCAGTCCATGTGTAGCGCCTGCGCCATCCGCTGTGAGTGGTGGCGGCTGCACGTCATGGAGGCTGTGAGTGGTGGCGGCTGCACGTCATGGAGGCAGAGCGTGACCCCCTGTTCGAGGAGCTTGCAGCGGAGGCGATCGCAGACGGGAACGCTGCTCATGTCGACAACTCTGCATCGTTTCGCCAGGCCGCAACTACCACTAAGCCGGGCCGTCACGTCTATCGTGGACCTCACCTCGACGGGCGACGTCCACGACCACGACACTGATGAAAAGTAGGATGTGGAAGACGAAACCATCCATGGTCAGGTAATAGTAGGACGTGGGACATCAAAAAAAATTGTCATACTCGCTTTTATTTAATGTAATATGTCAAATTTCTTATTAATTTGATCCAATTTAAATAAAAATTATCCAGTTTGTATGAAATTCATCCTTTTTGTTCAATTTACATTCAAAATACACGCAAATGTTTGGAGGCACGACGTTGGATGCCCAACTACCATATCCATGTCCGTGAACACGCAGACGTTTGAAATACACGTGGAAGTGGCCAACATCGGTCGAGACGCAATCATTATACTCTAGTTGGGCACTACTTCCTCCATCCTATAATATAAGATGTTTTTGCAAGCTAACATAGCTTGCAAAAACGTCGCAAAAACGTCTTATATTGTGGGAGGGAGGGAGTAGTTCCCAACTAGTCTCGTAGTATCGCAGTATCACCTACGGACCGGTAGCACCTGATATTTTTCCAGTTGGGCAAAGTCCTTGTAGGTTGTTGTCGTTGCATGTGTAGTGTTGTAAAGCCGAAAAGTGATGTGCTGGCCGCTCGGCTCTTCCTCTCTTACAGGAAAAAAGGTACACATCTCCATGGTGTATTCTACTCCCTCCTTACGCACTTTTAAATATAAGCCCTTTTAAAGATTTCAATATATACTGTATATGGAGCAAAATGAGTTTATCTACACTTTAAAATACGTCCATATACATCAATATGTAGTTTGTATAGAAATTTCTAAAAAAAAAGTCTTACATTTAGAAACGGAGGAAGTACAAGAGAAAAGAACATCGATAATTTGTTGTTGTGTTGATCCTAACGTTGGATATATATAAATCCTATAGAATGAAGAAACATCACTCTAGAAAAGAATGAAGAAACGTCACCTGGGCATTTAAAATATGGAAACTCACTTTAATCCACAGATGAAGCATTCATGTGCAAGTTCCAACAGATAATTATCCGATGCATATCAAAGTATCAGGCAGTTAGAACTGAAAAGAAAAAACAACCAGCAGCAAGCAACAATGGCTAGCCTACCACAAATACTGTCTCTTTAATTCTTCTCCTACCCAATGATGAACCTACGTTGGCGGGCTACGAACTGCCGCAAGGAAGGCAATAACCTGCCAACCTGGGCAACCAAGCAGCTCAGCACCATATCTGACCAAGCTCAGCACATGCGCTGTTGCATACTGACTAATTTGTACACCTACAACAAAATGCTCACCAACGATAAGTAAAGTGCAAGACTGACTAAAATCAAGCAGATCGCTTTGGGTGAAGCCACATCACTGAAGGCGAATCATGCTGGTGCGGGGACGGGGATTTCAGTGGCAGCAGGGCTGCTTATTGCATCATATGATCGGTAGACGAAACAGTGCGCATGTGTGTGTCACTTCCATTCGGTTCTGCTGATGAATCCATATCGGCTGTATCTGGGATCGTGAGGGTTCAAACAAGATAAAATGGCATAAGCAAGGGGCATTCTAGCCAGATGTTTACAAACAAGCCAACAAAAGGAAATAATACTCACCAGATGCAGATTCACTAGGCTGGCTTGTAAACGAGGAGCTTCTTCCCAGACCTGCATATGTTTATGTTTGCGTCAGCTGTTGCAAGTAAGGAATGAAACTAACAAAGTGAAGGCAGTATAACAATCTGACATAATGTGCACATGCACTGATGTAGTGCATAGTAACATATACGGTGGCAACACATGATAAATATGAAAATGTAGCTGTGCTAAAAAAACAATCCAACAGGTAATCAAAATCAACAGAAATGGTAAAGTGGACTGAAAAACATCAATTACTACCGAGCTGAAAGGAGGAAAACTAAGCAATGAGCAGTTCCTATTTCTACCATTGAGCTAATCTCGGAAAGATAGACCCATTTTCAGCATTGATGTAAAGGGGGGTTGGCAAGTATAAACACCAAGTACAGCTATCTAAAAGCAGAGTTTTTGTTTTTCAATGAATTAGCCGGTATATGGAAGAAAAAATCACCCAATATTTGCTCGTAAACTATTTTAAGAAAAGGAAAACAAAACAGGAATCTCACCATAACATCTTCTGGGAACAAATAGCAAAATAAAGGTTAAAAGAAACTGTGTGCTTTAGGGAGGGAGGCGAGGTGTATCAGCCAGTTATAGTGAACTAAGCAAATCATCTGAAATGACTAATGATTACAAGGAAACAAACCTGCAGACTGACGCAAACCTTTCACAGCTTCGAAGTTCTTGTATGTATAGCCCACAAAGCTAAGGTCTTTAGAATTAGGAATAATCTGCAATAATGTTTCAAAAAAATGACGAAGAGCTTCGGAGTAAATAAAGAAATGATGGCATGTAGTCTGTTACAAAGGTTGAAATGATGCCTATCCATGGACATCTAAATGTGACCACTGATGAAGATGATTGAGTAACTTGAAGTGCAAAACAAAGGTTTGTAGTTTATTACAAGACAGAAATTGATCCTAGGCATGGACATTAAAAAGTGAAAGAAAAAGAACCCACCCCATCCCACATAGATAAATCATGATTGGCTAGATAGCTACAATAATCATTGCAAAGACTAAAACTCTGCCTTCATGAAAAATGTTTTGCAGTTGCTACACATTCTATGGCAAATTTTGGTGGGCACATACATCATGAAATAAGAAACCGAATAGTTTGGTGATTCTACACGGTCCGTTACTCCTAAGCAGTACTGACAACAATCCAATGATTGCAGGATAATAAATCACTTAATTAGTAGAGCTGGAGTGGGTAGGGTGATGGATAATCTTGATACAGACATTTTTTTTGAGAAAACGCAAAAGGCTTGCATTTCTTTGTATTGAAAAGATAGAGTTTGTTACAGCCTCCTAGAAGGAATGATTACAGGCATGAATCAGTGTACGTCCCAGGTTTGAGGGGGGATGGCACGCAGGGCACGGGCTCCAGCCGTTGCCCAAAGTTTGGCTTCGTCTTTGATCCGTGCGGTCAGAGCGTTGGTCGATGGGGTTGCGCCATTGAACACGCAGTCGTTGCGATGCTTCCAGGTCATCCAAGGGATCAGCAGGGTTGCGGTGGCAAGGCCTTTTTGCATGGGTTGCGGTGTGTTTCGCCGCGCCGAGTTCCACCACTCTGATAGGGATCCCTCGGTGGAGGGCACGCTGCAAGTCAAGCGCAGCCAAGACAATATCTCGTGCCATACTTGCTTGGAGAAGGGGCATTCCAGCATTAGGTGCTGGATTGATTCAGGCGCTTGGTCGCAAAGCGGGCAGCGAGGGGGGTGCGGCAGTCCGCGACGAGCAAGGCAGTCGGCCGTCCAGCAACGTCCCAGCTGGGCAAGCCAGTGGAAGAATTTCACTCGCGGGGGCACCCAGCTCTTCCAGGTGAGCTTCCAAGTAGGGCAAGAGGTCGAGCCATGGAAGGTGGCTAGGTAGGCGGACTGGGCTGTGTAGGTACCTGCCGCGCTCCACTTCCAGAGTAGGCGATCCAGCTCGGCAGTGAGTGTGATGTGCTCGATCGCCTGCCAAGTGAGCAGGTATTGGCCGATCTCGCGGATGCCAAGGGTGCCCTGTATGTCCGATGCCCATTGGTGTGCGTGCAGTCCGTCCGCCGAGCGATGTTTGGGGATGAGGGCGTGCAGCTGTGGCGCAAGCTCCGAGATGGCACGCCCGTTGAGCCAACGGTCTTCCCAGAACAGCGCACGCTGGCCGTCGCCGAGGATCATGGTGGTGGACGCGAAGAAGAAGGCGCGCTCCGCGGCAGTGAATTGGAGGTCGAGGCCAGACCATGCCCTGTTGTCGTCCGTGCGGGCGAACCAAAGCCATCTAGTGCGCAAGGCCAAGCCCGTGCGCTCCAGGTCGTGCACCCCGAGTCCTCCAAGCCGGGTCAGGCGGCAGACGCGTTGCCAGTTGACGTGACAATTGCCGCCGTTCGCCTCGGCGCGGCCAGCCCAAAGGAATCCTCGCTGGATTTTTTCAAGGAGCTTGAGGATCTTTTTCGGCGGCGCGAGCACCAGAAGTTGGTGAATGGGGATCGCGCTCAGCACTGATTTCACAAAGGCAAGGCGTCCGGCCTTATTCATGAGGCGCGCCTTCCAGGTGGGGAGCTTGCCAGCGGTCTTGTCGACGAGGGGTTGCAGCTGTGCAGTGGTAGGGCGTCCAAGGGTGAGTGGGATCCCCAGGTAGGTGATGGGCAGCGCCGCGATAGGGCAGCCATGTCGCCATCGCATCTGATCATTGTAGCCGTGCTCTTCAGGAAGTTGACCCGGAGGCCTGACGCCCGACCAAATAGCTGCAGGATTTCTCGGACGACGAGTGTGTCGTGCGTCGTGGGGTGGCAGAAGAGTATGACATCGTCCACGTACAGCGAGAGTCCGTGGAGCGCGCGGCGAGGGTGTAGTTACTGTAGGACTTTGAGCTCGGCCGCGCGACGGAAAAGGCGCCCCAATGTGTCGACGGCAAGCACGAAGAGCTCTGGTGACACAGGGTCGCCTTGACGGAGCCCGCAGCGGTGCCAGATCGCGGGTCTCGGCGCGCCGTTGAGGAGAACTCTAGTGCTTGCCGATGACAGGAGAATGGCAATCAAACCGAGGAAGCGATCGTTGAAGCCATACCGGCGCAAGACCTCGAATAGGAACGGCCACGACACGGAGTCAAATGCCCGTGCAAGGTCCAGCTTCAGGAGGATGCGCGGGGCGCCGAGCTGATGAAGGAGGCGCGCCGATTGTCGGACAAGTACGAAATTGTCGTGAAGGCTTCCTCCTGGTATGAAGGCGTTCTGAATGGGGCTGACAAGCTCGTTCAACTTGGGTGCTAGTCGAAGGGACAGCACCTTTGCGAAGATCTTCGCGACGAGATGGATTAGGCTAATGGGCCTGTAATGCCCCAGCCCTGCTGCGTCAGCATGCTTTGGGATCAGCGTAAGCAGCGCTTGGTTCAAGCAGCTGAACCTCTTACTCGAAGCGCATATAGCTGCTGGAAGACGCGGACAAGGTCGTGCTTTACGATAGGCCAACAGGAGCGCAGGAACTCTGCGGTGAAGCCGTCTGGGCCAGGCGCCTTGCGCGCCGGCAGCCGCTCGACAGCTTGCCATATCTCGTCTTCGCTGAAGGGGGCGTCCAGGTCATCGAGGTTGGATGGCGCGATGAGGTCCTCGAGGTTGAGGGTGCAATCCCGGGGGTGATCGGTCCCAAGCAGGGAGTGCGCGAATGCCGCCGCGGCCAAGTCTGCTTGGTCAGTTAGAGTTGCGCCCTCAACCACCAGAGTATGGATCATGTTCTTCTGCTTGCGGTAGGTGCACCGGCGGTGGAAGGAGGTGTTCGCGTCCCCATCCTTGAGCGATGCGATGCGCGCGCTGGTGCGCCAGGGTTCGTTCGAGCGAGGCGAGGCCAAGGTAGGCGAGCTTGATCTGCCTACGTAGCCAGTCCTCATGCGGCGTCAGATGTCGCAACTCCTGGGCGGTGTCGCAGCAGCAGCTCACGCGAGATCGCGAGCTGGTCGCGAATATTCCCCACGGAGCGCGCACTCCAGCTCGTGAGCTTGCGTGCGGTGGCTTGCATGCGTCGCATGATGCAGCGGAACGGGTCAGCGTCGTCCACGGAGTGCCATGCGCCCGCGACCACGTCCTAGAATCCCTCGAGCCTTGTCCAATAATCCTCAAAGTGGAAGCGTCGGTGCGCTGGGGGTAGGGGCAAGCAGTCGAGGAGGAGGGGGCTGTGGTCAGAGACGACCGAGGCCAGGCATTGGAGGTAGCAATCGCCGTGCTGCTCCTCCCAGTCCACGGTGCAGAGGACGCGGTCGAGGTGGACCAAGGTTGGGGGCGTCTGCTCGTTCGACCAGGTGTAGCGTCGGCCATTGAGGTATACCTCCTTGACAGCCCCAAGTTAAATTAAATACACAAAATGACAACGTTATGGAATTAAAAAGACAGAGTATGAATGTATTAATATTATCAACAATATCACGTGGTCATTATCAACAATATCATGTGGTCTAAAAGATGAGTAAAAAATGGGCATACAAGCCTGAACATGCTTTTAGAGTAGTTTTGTCGAATCTGATGGTTCATAAATTCATACCTTCCTTGAGGACCCAGAACCTGTTCTTGCTGGAGCGGGATTTACCTGCAGAGAAGAAGGAAAGTGATAAATATAATTTATGCACGACAGAAAAGCATATGGAGCTGAAAGAATGACATATTGAATATGAAACGAAATATTCTTGAAAGTTGGGAATATTTAAAGAAGCAAACCACAGGGTGGGTGCTCGGGTTGTCTTCTGTAATAAGTGCCACCAGGGGGTCCCTGGTCAGTCTAGTTTAAAGGATCAAACACACAGCAAACTAAAGCAAAAGAATTTGCTCACCTCGTCAAACTTCTGAAAATTCTGTGTATCCAGTTCATCATTTACTTGAGGCTTAAATGCCGCCTCCATTTCATAAAGCTTATCCCATTCAACTCCATGAAACCAAGGATGAGCCTAAGAAAAAGAAATTTGAGTGTAACAAACATAACATATGCAAGCAATACTCGGATGGAATCATATGTATGTATGTATGTATGTATGTATGTATGTATGTATGTATGTATGTATGTATGTATGTATGTATGTATGTATGTATAGTTGTGGAAGTAGTAGGGGTGGGACACAAGGGGACGAGTTCGTCCTCTGCATCAAGGCGCCATTGCCGGCGATTAAAAGGGTGGCAGAGATTAGATAGAGAGACTCAGAGGGGTCAGGAATAGAAACTAGAAGACCTGATTGTTATTACAAACAAGGACCTGGTTTATATAGTACCCATTGAACACAAACACAACTCTGATTTGAACTCTCGTCTCACTAATTCCTGGACAGACTTGACAATCCCAATTCTTTTTTCCTTAAGAGTATTATCTGAAACCTAGTCCTGCTCATCCATGTTTCTATCTGTCCTTGTGACCACAGTTTCCGGCCATGCGGCAGGCTCTCCTTCTCTTTCTTTAACTCCCCTTTGATATTTTTTTGCCCCTAATACGAGTCCACAGGAGTACACAACTATATTTCATTTCGTGATATATAGTAATACCGATTTCAGCCAGCCAATTTAGGTACTATTTTGTATATGGATGACTAAATCTGAAAATGTTTTACCAGCATGGATTTTAAGATAACTAATATTTGCAACTGGAGACAGCAGATAATTTTGAGAGACAAATACCTTTATTTGATCTGCTCCTCCACTGCCAATCCTGTGGTCAACATCACATAAGAACCGACAAATGAGATCCTTAGCTTCAGGAGACAACCTTGGATTTTCTGGAAATTTTAAATAGCTTCTCCAATGTACAATCTAGGAAGTAGTAGAGCAGAGTCAGTGCAGTACTTACAACAGAAAGTGGGAGCGCTTATAGAATATGGGTACTCATCTTTCTCAGGTTATTTATACCCAGAAAAAGAGACCAAAATACATAAGTTTACTGTCAATTGTATGAAATTCAAAGACAGGTAGTCCAGAATTTCAAATCATGCCAGCATAGGAGTAATTTAAAGCTAAAGACCAAAGAACTTTGCCATTTACACACTTCCACACATGGGAGAGAATCAAGGCTAGTAACATTTGGCAAACCTTGCAGAGCAAGGAACTACTTCCACAACAACAACAACAACAAAGCCTTTAGCAAGGAACTACTTTGCTAACTATATTTCATCTACCTCATTCGACTAGGGTGATCTGGACCTGAAAATTTGTATGTTCCTGCACAACAACACAAATAGCAAAAATGCGCAGCAATGTTTTCAGTAAATTTAACATGCAGCTAAAAATAAGCTCCATACTAAACTATAATAACTAAGATAATCAAATTAAACCACTACACTACAGTATGACTGTTCTAAAAAATGAATCAAAATCAGTATAACCCTCAAGCAGTAAATATATTGTTATATAATGGAAGTCAATGTGTGGTTAGACTTATAACAAATAGAATATGCCATGAAATTCTCATTCAAAAAAGGAAAAATGTATATCCATCCTTTTTGGTGGGGCTAATGATGATGTGTGTTTAAACACCCTCAGTGGAAGAAGAGAACTATATGATAATAACTCCCACTGAAAAAAAAGAGCTCTATCCCACCAGTTGGCGGGAATCCTATTATCTGCAACATATTCCAACTCACTAGATAATGTAATGATCTTGACCACAAAGACAACTCTCATAAGATATGTTACAAGTACAAGGAAAGGTTGGAATAATGCCACTGCAAAGGTTGCAATTTTACTGTAAACTTTGCAATGGCATGTCCAAATTAACATGTATACAACACGCAACTACACGGGCTTAACGATTCAGTTATAGATAGATTATTCAGCAAACAAACCTTTCGGCATGTGGTTATTGGATCATCAGAATAGAATGGTGGATACCCAACAAGCATCTCATACATGATTGCACCCAGGGACCACCTGCATGCAAATAAAAAATAAGCAATCATACAACAGTTATTTAAAACAAGAGACAAGTTTAATTTTTTGCCTTGAAGATCAAAACAAGGAATAAAATATGTAAATATGAAATTCTTAACCTACCAGTCACACTCAACTCCATATCCCTTTTTCAGTAAAACCTCAGGAGCAATATAATCAGGCGTACCGACAGTAGAAAATGCCTGAAATTCATTTAAAATGGAAATGTTTGGCTATATTTTTCCCTTTTGAGAAATGATGTTGAGAATTTATGCCCACGGAATAAGGAAAAAGAACAAATGGAGTTGTATGTAACTAGTTGGATGCTCGATATGGTAAGCAAGCACGCACCAATTTTCTCCTGTTCTTCTGCCAGTGCTGAAGCTGTTCATTTGGACTTCTCCACCTTCTACCATTTGCTGTATCAGGGAGAGAATAATCGATATCCATGGACTCCCTAAGGTTTTCATCAGTCATAGGTTCATCTTCATTCAAGGTTGACAATTTGGTACAGTCAATTGGCTTGCATAAGCCAAAATCTGACAACTTCATGTGTCCATTCTTATCGAGAAGGAGATTATCAGGCTTAATATCCCTGTAAGGACAATAAAACAAAAATAGATTTGAATAAACATATATAGAATATAGCATATGCAAATAAGATTCGGAAGTATGTGACCTGTGGATGTAATTATGTTTATGAATAGACTCAATGGCAAGAACTGTCTCAGCAATATAGAATCGAGCCACATTTTCAGTTAAGGTATCCTCTCTCATGAGGAGGGTCATCATATCACCTCCGGGAAGGTACTCCATGATAAGATAGAGATACTCAGCATCTTGGAAAGAATAGTATAGCTTCACAATGCAGTGACTACCAACTTCAGCCAGCAAGTTTCTTTCAGATCTAACATGCTCCACCTAATAGATGTAAAGAAAATATTAGTTCCAACAAGAAGAACAGGGCAAACTAAACTTACTTAAAATTCCCATAATAATAGTTGAAAATATTCAATTCAAAGCAAAAATGAATAATCTGGGAACTAACATACAAAGCCTCTCACATTAAACAATAGTTCATGAAAACAACAGTACATCAAAAATTGTATTGAGGTAAAAAAAATTGTAGAGTAGAAATATAACAGCTGACCATGACCGACAGTCCTACTCTACAATTTGAACCACGTGTTATCTATAACATCCGTGTCACAGTTATAAAAAAGGAATCCACGAAAGGCAGTCCTATACTCTTACTCTACAATCTCATCAAATAAATTCAGTCAGAACTTAACACACAGGTCAAGATACAAGCCATTTTGAGTTCTCTAGCATGGCATCTATCATTGTTATTTCTTACATGACGAGACTGCTTTGGTGGCTAGCATCAAAATATATCAAAACAAAAATGTTCTAACATATCCACAAATATTAAAAAGAAAAGAAAATGCAAAACAAGCAGTACAGTACTCTTAGCATACCTGACCCTTGACAACCATTTCAGACTTCTTTAGTTTTTTCATTGCATAAATATTACCAGAGGATTTATCCCGGCATAGTTGAACCTATCAGAACAACAAATCAAGTTATCACCTACAGGGGTCAGCAGCTCCAGCATGACAAACAGTTGTACTTTACACATCAGGAATTTTAGAGCCAATAGATCTAGGAAATGCTACATGCAACCAACTGGCGCCGCCAGTATTGGCGTTTGCATACTATGTTTATTTGGCAAATGCCAACTATTTATTGAGCAGATACAATTGAATTGAAAGGGATTACAAAATATGGACTGCCTAAGTGACTCAGAAAAGCATGCTTGCAGATACTGGAAGATGCAAACCTCCCCATAAGCACCTCTTCCAATGATGGTGAGCAGCTCAAAGTCATCCACACAAATTCTATGCCTTTTAAGTCTCATGTATTCAGTCTCCTTCCTCTGCAACTCCTTTATCAATTTTATCTGCTCCTCCCTAGGAACTTGAGAAGAAGCTAGCTGTTGTTCCAAAATCAAGCGTCTGCAATTGTACAATGGAACCCAGTTTCTAGTATCAATAGAAATAAAAGCAAACGACAGTGTGTGATAAGCTTGTCACTGTAAGCAATAAAAAGGCAATGTTTCCAAATGATGGACCCAAGGATGAATATATGCTCCCTACAAATTACGAGCGCAAAAAGATGACAAGAAAGAGAAAGATTCCATTCACATTTAATACAACATATAGTCTAGACTTTGGTAGTTGAAACCAGGATTAAGACAAATTAAAATAAATGTATTTAAACTAGAATGAGTGAGATTTCAAGAGATATTTGGAACGCGTGTCTATTGAGTTGATTGGGTCATTGCTTGTGTTCAGCAGTGTGCGGCTCTGTGAAAGCATTGATCCTTGCTTGTGGAGCTAGCTGCTGGTTTCCTTTGATTGGGTCAAGGGGATTTGCTATTCGAAATGAAGATGTAGGTATAGTTGCAGGAGGGCATGGACAGGAACAAAGTTCGCATTTTTGTCGCTTTTCCATTTGAGTATGTGACGACTCGTAATTTTTGTACTTGATTGATGTGCACAATTACATTCGAAATAGTGTGGTTTGTGATTGTTTTGGTTTTTATCTTCGAAGAGAGTGCTAGAAAGCTATGTGTTGATTTTCAGCTCAACGTTGAGAGTAGACAAATTTACATTAGTGTGTTCCTAGAGCAGGAGTTTTTTTTTTAAGTTTCACCTGGGTGGGTAATCCCGCAAGCACAAGGCTATCGAGAGGAAAGAAAGTCACGCCAGGCCATAGAGAGAGGTCGGAGAGAAAGAGTTTCGTGTTACATCCTCAACAGTGAGGTTTTGTTGACGGAAAACTTTAGCATTCCTGGCATCCCAAATTAAGGGTAGTCAGGATCACGGGCACAGTCATGGTCGCGGGCAGCCCTGCCGGTGGTGTTGTCTCCCAAATGTCTTCCAAGGGGTTTGTAGCCCGATGAATTCCTGCCTTCTGCCAGACTCTGGCTGCCGTGGGGCAGCGGACGAATAGATGTAGGCGGTCCTCTGCATGGGCCATGCACATCGGGCATGTTGCGGAAGGCAGAAGGTTTTTGTGGTGCAGGTTGAAGCTTGTGTTGAGGCGGTTGAGATGCAGAAGCCAGCCACAAACTTTGCAGGAGATATATCTAGAGATCGGCAATTTGACAGCATATGCATAAGGAAACTAAAATAGAGTGACACGGATGTCTTTAATAGGAATGTCACCATAGAATTTTAACTTTTTACTTATAACATATGCATAATACGTGGATCGCTCTCAACAAGTTTTCTTTTTCCTTTTTGTGGGGACTCAACTTCTTTACTTGAAGATACAAACCCAGTCAATGAAAAGTATCAGAGATTTCCAAAATGTTGCCTAATAAACTTGGATGGAGGGAATAGCTTTTATTGGCATTGGCAGTTAATACCAGCCATTAACTTATTCTATGTGATTAAATGTCTGCTTGGACGAGGCTAAAAGGCACCAAAACAATATTCTTATTGAGCACTTCAAGTTCGCACTTAATCTAATTTCTACTGCACAAATACACAATGTTTTTCTAAACTCCCAAAAATGTGCACAATGTTTCGTCTCTTTTGTTTGTTTAGGCTTTGATCAGGCACTTGTATCTGTTTTGTTTGTGCCATCGATTGACTAAGTGTAAGTAATGCGTCAAACTCATCGTCTAATGTCAAGTTAGTCAAGTGCAAATGTGCGCTAAGTCCCACCACAATGGCCACCCACCTACATGCACACATGACAGAATCCTGGCTCCACCCACTATTGTCGAACTCCTTAAAACACATTGCTATGTCCAGTTGACAATTGTTAAAACATGCCACTAAGGGCATCTCAAGGCTTCCACAAAAAAATCCCCTACTTGTCTGTCCTTCCTCCACTCTCTTTTTCTCGCTAAGTCAAATTTGATCAATGTTCAAACAATTGGAAGATAAATTGTGCATGACAAATGACAAAGAATTCAAACAAACTTCATAATCCAGATCCAACAATTCAAACAAAAGCAACCGAATGAATCAGTGCCAACCGCCATTTGCATAGCATGCAATGATTCCACTGCGCATTTGGTGAAACCACAACGCCGCATCGGCATCCAAGTCTTTAGCCTTGACATACATGACCTTGGACTCCTCACACACCGTCTGAACTGCAAGCCTCTTCTACTCAATGTCAACCTTCTTTGCTTGCATCTCCATGAACTCTTTAAACCTCTCCTCCTTCTTTTCCTCCTTGAGCTCATTGTGTTTGGCACTTGCCACCTCGTTCTTGTCCATGATATCCTCCCACTTCTCCGACATTTGGTCGCCCGATTGCACCTTGCCCTCTCGGTCCCCCTTGAACTCCACCGCTTGTTTCACCAACTTCATCCATTTGGGAGGTTGCGCCACTTTTGGCGTTTGCGGCTTTGAGTAAATTGGCCAAGTCACTCCATTTGATTTGGCCATTCGACTTGATTCAACAATGATGCATGGTGAATGGCTTACCCTCGATTTTCTTGGACAGTGGTGCCGCGAGGCCGGCTAGAAAAGCAAATGAATCACATGATGAAAAACATTGCGACATAGGGCAAATAAATCATATGATGAACTTTATGGGAAGCGAAGCTTACAAGCTCAACGATACCCATGCCACTTGGACCCATGACACTAGGTGCTCTGTTCTTGATTTGGGCATATGCACCACAATACTTATTCCGATGATTGAAGGAGTTCTCACTCCAATCACCGATTTTCACCACATGATACGATGGGTAGTTCTTCATGCCATAAAAGAACTCACACACCTTCCTCAATAAGGTCACACCCCTTTGCTCAGCACCGACAAATGGATCAACGCTATTGCCCAACCAAGCCAAGCAAAACAGCTCGTCCTCCTTGGTGGTGTATACAACTCCCCTCTTCGCTTTCTTTGCTTCCATCTCCGGCGCCGGCGAGTATTATTTTTTCACCCCTCCGTTCGTTTGACCATCGTTGATCATGGACATCATCACCTCTTTGGCCGTTGTCGAGCTTAGGAGGGGGAGGTCCACTGAACAGGGTTCGAGCGCCTGCAGAGAAGCTATCCTCCGGTGGTGTATGCTGTGGGATGAGCCGCAATGACTCGGTGAAGTTGTAGCCGATGTTGAGGTTGATGATGAACGGGAGACCAGAGTGGGTGGAGGTGGGGGACTGTTGTGAGTCCAGGCTATAGTGGTAGGCAGGGGCGCCGTGGGGCGACGCGTGTGCAGGCACACCCGGCACAGCAGCATAGCTTGCAAGAGGAGCTCATGCTCACACCGCCGCACCGGCCCCTTGCGCCTTCTCTCTCGTGCGGCGCTCTTGCCGCTTGATACTCTCCGGATTTGGCCGACGTGGGTGCTTGCGACGGTAGCACCTCGAAGATGTTGGACAAGGTCAAGTTCATTGGGCCAGAGAGATTCATTGCGGCGGCAAAGGCCAGTGGTGGTGGTATTGCTGCTACGGCGGTGGCCGAGGTGGTTTTGGTAGCGGCCTCGGGGTCGGGCATGGAAAGAGAGAGGGGTGTGGGATGGGGAAGGGACTGATTAGGGTTATTGGCGTGGATCCAGGATGTCAGATCTGACGTGGCAGACGTCCGGACTCCCTACTCCGCCAGGCTAGGATATTCCAGATAGTCCGGCTCAAAATGGGTGCCCGCGTTGGACGGCTAAAAGTGTATGTACTAGACAGGCCGAACATTTGCAGCCGGATTGGGTGCCTGACTTGGAGATGCCCTAAAACCCAACTTACAACATGTCTGAGCATACCAACAGGCAAACCACCCCCAAAAAGTAAAGACAGCACTAGTGAGCATGGAGCAAGAAACTCAGGTCTGCACGCTGCAAACACCAATATGTCAAGACAAATTCTCCACATAAGCAATCAGACAACACAAGCCCTTGTTTTCTTCTAGCTACAATCCAAGAACCGCATTGACAAAGGATGCTCAGCTCAACGGGAGCAATGAGCAACAATTCAATCCAATTAGCAGATACTCCCTCCGTCCCATAATGTAACATGTTTTGACACTACACTAGAGTCGAAAAACGTCTTGCATTATGGGATGGAGGGAGTAACTATCAACCATCCAAAATCTCTCAGCAAATCAGCACGCCCAACCTACACCGTAATTGGACGTCCCAAAGTTCAAAGATAGGCCGGTTCTTCTCGTGGCTGGCCATGCGGAACCGTTGCTGGAATTCAGACGCGCGCCAAGGACTCCCACACCAAACTACGTGCCCATTTTGCAACCAACAGGTCGAAACAATCAACCACATCCTCCTCACATGTGTCTTTGCGAGAACCTGTGGCTATGGATTTGGAGCGCTCGCGACGAGCCAAACCAAACTCCAGTGGCGGACGTGGAGTTGGTGGAGTGGTGCACCATGCAGGTTGCGGCTCAATGCTCACCAAGAGACCTAAAGGCGATTATCACGCTTTGCTTATGTGAACTTTGGAAGCACTGTAACACCATAGTGTTCGACGGCGCATCCCCATCCCATCAACTAGCCTTGCGGAACATTAATCATGAAGGACGAACATGGAAATCAGCGGGTCTATTAAAGGGTGACTTTGAGTTTTTCTTCGGTGGTCTGAGTAGGCAGGCTAGCCGCGAGTAATCCCATACTAATGTAACTATCTTGTGGTGGCTAGTGAGAGCCTTGTAAATCGGTTGTAAACCTTGTGGAGGGTTTCTTCACCCCTTTCTTCTGTAATACTCCCTCCTGTCTCAAAATAAGTGTCCCAGCTCACTTATTTTGGGACGGATGGAGTATATGATATGCACACTCGTGCATATTCTAGAAAAGAAAAGGCTCAAAGATGGAGTACTTCACAGTACAATCTACAGCCACAGTCTAGAACAAACTACCCTAAAAGTCGCCGAATTACCAGCTAGACATGCAGCGGAAACTACAGAGGACAAAAGTATAAACCCCCGAATCGCTGAGATATCCCCAATCCCTCGATCATCCCGACCCCCCGAGATCCAGGTACACCCGCACGCGGCCGAATAGACAAAATCGGGAGTTTCAGGACGGGGATGGGAGGCCGGCGGTACCTCTCGTTGCGCTCCCGGAGATTCTTCATGCGCTCGCGGTAGTCGTTCTCGATGATCTTCTTCGCAGCCGCGACGCGCTCCATGGTGCGGCTGGACCCCACCGCCTCCTCCGCCAGCGGCTGGCTCCGGCCACCGCGCGCCGCCGTCTCGCTCTCCATGCTAACGCGCACGCCCGCCCGCGGCCCCGCGACCCGGCTCTGCTTCTCGCTGTCGCGAACTCGAAATTCTTTTAAAATTGTTTTCTCTTTGTAGTGCTAGTAATGGTTTCTCTTGGCTTCGCCGACGCGGCTGCTTCTTGTTTGGTTAGTTTGAGGTTAGAGTTTAATAACCTGGTCTTTTTTAGTGGAAGACTACAGGCTGGAGACAGCTTTTCTTTCTTTTTTAATAATAATAATAAAACAGGCTGGAGACAGTAGTGACTAGTGAGTAAATGGAGCACACCGAGCTTTATGGCAATTTTACACGATTGATTCGGAAGAAAAGGCAATTTTGCAGATACTATTCTATCTTTTCTTTTCCTGAAACACGATAGCCCGTTGTATTTTATTTTTATTAAACAAGAGGGTAAGGAAAGACATGACTGCATTAGATATTTCTGCAAGGACTTGTCAAGGGCACGTCTAGGTGTGTCCTAATTATTGCGTATCTAAGCGACTTCAACAAGTATAAAAAAGAAAAAGAAAAAAATATTTGCATATCTTGTTAAATGAAGGGATTTCTATTTATGTGCCCCTGGTTGCTTAGTTGTGCTCAGTTTTGCCCAAGACAACTAACTTTGCTTACTTTTGTCCTCCCCTCCACCATCAGCTCACAGAAGCCCGAACGTTGCACTGCCATTTGGTCAAAGTCTTTGATCGCTCCCTCTCGACTAGTTTTTTTTGTGTGTCTCCTCCTGACTAGTTGGGCGGCTTGATATCCTAACATGTGGAGCGAAGGCAACTTACTACAGGTGGGGCTTAGGCAGGTGGACGTCTCTCTCTCTCTCTCCACATTTCGAACAACCCGTACCCAAGTCGTTCCCCACACAACCGCCGCTGCCGGTGGAGCGACCGTAGAAAGGCTACACCGCACGTACGCCTCCCCCCCCCCCCCCCCCCCCGAAACCCCTACTGTTACGCCCTCGATGTGGCTATATCTCCCACGTGTCGAAGCACGACTTAGAGGCATAACCGCATTGAAAGCAATGTCACAAGTGAGGTAATCTTCACACAACCCATGTAATACATAAGGAAAAAAGATACATAGTTGGCTTACAATCACCACTTCACACAATTACATGAATAAAGCATTACATCATCCAGATACAATCAACGTCCGACTACGGAACCAAAATAAAAGAAGGCTACCCCAAATGCTACACAGATCCCCGATCGACCCCAACTAGGCTCCACTACTGATCAACTGGAAACGGAACAACATAACGAACACGATCTTCCTCGAGCTCCTCCTTGAGCTCGGTTGCGTCACCTGCACGGTATCATCGGCACCTGCAAGCTGGTTTTGGAAGTATCTGTGAGTCACGGGGACTCAGCAATCTCACACCCGCGAGATCAAGACTATTTAAGCTTATAGGTAGGGTAAAAGGTATGAGGTGGAACTGCAGCAAGCGACTAGCATATTTGGTGGCTAACATACGCAAATGAGAGCGAGAAGAGAAGGCAAAAGCACGGTCGAGAAACTATGATCAAGAAGTGATCCTAGAACAACCTACGTCAAGCATAACTCCAACACCGTGTTCACTTCCCGGACTCCGCCGAGAAGAGACCATCACGGTTACACATGCGGTTGGTGCATTTTAATTAAGTTCAACTTCAGGTTTTCTACAACCGGACATTAACAAATTCTCATCTGCCCATAACCGCGGGCACGGCTTTCGAAAGTTCAATCCCTGCAGGGGTGTCTCAACTTAGCCCATCACAAGCTCTCACGGTCAACGAAGGATATTCCTTCTCCCAAGACAATCCGATCAGACTCGGCATCCCGGTTACAAGACATCCTCGACAATGGTAAAACAAGTCCAGCAAAGCCACCCGAATGTGCCGATAAATCCTGATAGGAGCTGCACATATCTCGTTCTCAGGGCACATTGGATTGTCCAAGGTTCCGGTAAGCCAGCCCAGAGTTGCCCCTGGTGGCCACCGGCAGCTGACAAGTTGGACCAACACTCAGAGGAGCACTGGCCCGGGGGTTTAAATAAAGATGACCCTTGAGTCTGCAGAACCCAAGGGAAAGAAAAGGCTAGGTGGCGAATTGTAAAACCAATGTTGGGCCTTGCTGGAGGAGTTTTATTCAAGGCGAACTGTCAAGGGGTTCCCATTATAACCCAACCGTGTAAGGAACGCAAAATCCGGGAACATAACACCGATATGACGGAAACTAGGGCGGCAAGAGTGGAACAAAACACCAGGCATAAGGTCGAGTCTTCCACCCTTTACCAAGTATATAGATGCATTAATATGAATAAGAGATATTGTGATATCCCAATAAAATATCCATGTTCCAACATGGAACAAACTCCAATCTTCACCTGCAACTAACAACGCTATAAGAGGGGCTGAGCAAAGCGGTAACATAGCCAAACAATGGTTTGCTAGGACAAGGTGGGTTAGTGGCTTGGCTTAACAATAGGGGAGGCATGATAAGCAAGTGGTAGGTATCGCAGCATAGTCATAGCAAAAAGAGCGAGCAACTAGCAAGCAAAGATAGAAGTGATTTCGAGGGTATGGTCATCTTGCCTGAAATCCCGCGAGGAAGAAGAACGAGTCCATGAAGAAGACAAATGGACGTAGACGAACGGGCCCTCACAAACGCGACGTTATCGAAACCAACCTGAAGAAGCAACACCGGAAAGAAGCACGCAACATAGTAAACAACCATCACATAAGCATGGCATGATGCACAACCAAGTATGATGCATGTCCGATTTAATGAAGCATGGCATGGCAAAGTGTACAAACAAAACTACAAATTAAGTGGAGCTCAATATGCAACGAGTTGCATATTGACGAAACACCACGTCAAATATTCAGTTCCTCTTGTTTAGGTACTCAACAATATTAAATGTTGGTTAACATGGCAAGAGGTGAAGCAAAAGCAAACTACACAATCTAAGCAATTTAAATGGGGCCGGAAACATCAACCAACAATTCCGGTAAAACCCCATATGCATTAGCAATTTAATGCAACAACAATTTTAAACATTTTAAATGTTGTTCTCATGATGCGGATGACATGTGCAAGCTTATGCAATTTTTATTAAAAGTTGACAAGAGCATTATGAAGCATTTGTCACCGCGGTGGAAAGGAAAGGGGTGCCACGACAATGATAATGAAAACGGTGCCACGGCAACATATCGGTCTCCGGTAACTCCTTTGAGATGCCGGTGCAAAAGGAAGTGTGACGGGAGCGTGTCGTGCAAGATGGTGGGGTGATCCCGGTAACCGGGTTCCCACGGGTTAGCGGCAGAAGAGAAGGACCGAGCAAGTGACAACTCGGGCACGGTGCAAACATAGGGTGCAACTCATACATCACACAACATGCATTCGTTCCGCGGGTCATCGTCTCGGCGGTTATACCTTCGAAGCGTGCAAACGTGATGGTTCGGGTTCGTCGAGGGAAGTAGAGGAAGTAGTGGTACTATCGGTCATCGGTGATCAACGGGACGGTAGTGAAAGTAGAGGTACACGATGTCTTGACGAAAATCACGGCGGCGGTAGTTGTGCCCACGTGGTCGTCGAACTTGATGGAACCAATGTCCTCGAGGGTAGTCGTGGGAAGTAGTCGTACTCGCGAACTTGTTGGATCCACGGCGACGGTAGTTGTTCATGGTTCGTAGGCGGACTTGACGGGTCCGAGGGATCCGGCCATCGTGGTACTTGGCACAACACCGTGTAGTCGTACATTTGACGAGGAACTTGACCATCCGGAGGTGTATTTGGCGAACAACGGTCATCGTGGTACTCATAGGTCCCCGAAGTTGTTCTCGTAGGTTTTTGTGTTTCGTTCGGTACTCGTTCGGGCATCCGTGTGGTCTTGCCGGTGGTGTACTTGGTGAAATTCCACGGAGGCGGTCTTGGCAGGCAACGAGCAGCGACACGGTGTACCGACGCAGCAACGCAGGCGGGTGCTCGAGCAGGACTTGGCGCCGGTCGTCGTCCTCGCGTTCTCGCACGACAAAAGCAGGGGACGGAAGGAAAATCACGGGCAGGAGGAAGGCCATGGCAGAGACAGGCTCTGGGTGCTTGGGGTGCCGGCGGTGGCCTCGGCAAGGAGAAGGAAGGACGACGAGGTGGAGGCAAGGTCGCTGGACGAGGTCAGGGTACGGAGCAGGGCGTCGGGTGGCTCGACACGGTGCAGCTCGCGCACGAGGAAAAGCAGAGGGGCCCGACGAGGAAGGGGGCTCGCCGGCTTGGAGGCCCTGGTGGCTGGCGCCATGACGGTTGGGGCCAGCGGCCTATGCCGAGAACAACAAGGAGAAGGCCGGGAGGGGTTGTGCTTGACGGCGGCGGGCGGCGGCCTCTCTGGAGTGGGGAAGGCGACGGTACTGGCATGGCCTCGCCGGAGTTGACCTCTATGCCGGAGCTTGATGGCGGCGGAGGATGGATGCAGCAGCAGCAGGGCGCGGTGGGAGGCGATGGCAGCGCGCCTAGTAGTTGAGGAAGAGGGGAATGGCACGAAAAAGAGCGGTGGGGCGGCAGCCGGCAATAGCTCCGGTGGCCGGCCGGTGTGACGTAGCTGGAGGCGCAGGCGTGCGCTGGGAGGCGATGGGAGAACGAGAGGGAGATGGGTTACGGGCGAGAGGATGGGTCGAGCGCGGTGCCTCCTCTCCTGGCGGCGCGAGGGAGGGATCGAGAGCGAGAGGTGCGCGAGGGATCGGGCTAAGGTAGCGCTAGGCTTAGGAGGATTAGGTCGGCCGAAAGGCCAGCCCAGTTGGGAGGGCGCCGGCTGGGCTAGGGGAGGTTTGGCCGGAAGTGGATGGGCCCTAGAGAGGCCTGGGTCTCTCTTCTCCCTTAAGTCTTTAAAAAAACCTTTTAGAAATCAGAAAACCGCAGAGAAAGAAAGGAGAGAAAAGAAAGGATTAGAGGAAGGATTTGGGCATGCGGAATATTTTTCCGGACTCGCAAAAATATGCTCATTCTGGGAAAATAGAAAAGGCCATGATAGAAAGATTTAAATTCAAACTCATTTGATTTAAATTCAAATGATTTGAATAGGAAGTGGGTGATAGGAGGTCCAAAAATGTTCGGATACTTGGTGGAGCTCCGGAAAATAGAGAAAAGATATATAGCAAAGATAGAGGCCAAGAGTTGTGATAACTAAAGCATTGGGATTTTTGCAAGTGTGTTATGGTGGATTTCAAATTAAAGAAATATTTAATATAGCTCCCTACTATCGGGAGGATATGTTATAAAGAGAAGTCACCCTTCCCTCGAATTAAATGGATCAAAGATCCATGCCATTTATTTAGTTGAGTTAAGAAAAGAAATGACATGATGGCATGATGGCATGATGACATGATGCAATGCACATGATGCAATGAAGAAAGCAACGAACCAAACAAAACACACGACGGAACCCGGAAACCCTGGAAAGCATCTGAAGCTCTGGACTTGGGGTGTCACACCTACCCACCACCATCTCCCTATCTAGCATGCAATCGACATGAACCCTCGCCCACGGTGCACTGTCCATCGTGTTCCGTGCCCCAGGCTTGTACCGGCTCAAGGGGATCTGGAGGGTGGACTTGCGACATCGGATTAAGCTTCATAGGCTTGGGAAATGTCGAGGGACACCGGCCTCCGTCCCATCGACCGTGAGGAGGATTGGGGTGAACTAGGAACAGCAGAGAACTCGTGGATTCCAGCTAGATAAGCCTCGGACCCCTTGAAATGTGTTATCTAACTCGATAATGTGCCTAGTATTAATTTGACCAATGGACGCGTGAATTGTTGCTTGCTTGACTAAATTATTGTCTGCCTAATTGTAGAATTGATCAAGCGCTTGCCTTTCGGCTCGCGGTTATAATGGAAATTAGCATCGTGCGGGGTACAAAAGCGCATCATTTGTCTGGATTTTGTTATCCAAAAGTGGTAGAAACAATTATTTGGTTTAAAGATTTATGCAAATCCCTCTGTTTTGATTATCCCTGGAGCCAAGCCGATGTTGTTGAACTAAAATATTTCGATAGTAGTGAGCAAAAAATTGTGCCACTAACTTGCGACAAGCATGTAGAAAATCTTTTTGCTTTAATGCTCTCAGTTGTTTTGGTAAAATTCAAATCGACGTGCTTCAGCCTCCAAAAGAATGGGAAAAGGAAAGGGTGTGACACCTGATAACTCTGCTAATAGTGAGTGGTCCTGCACTACTCATAGGTCAGGACCAGCTAAACCTACTAGCAGTGAAAGTCGGACAAGTGCTGCAGTGGATGTAGAAGATGATGCACAGCCTGATGAGCCAGTGCCTCAAAACGATGACGAGGATGAGAGGATGTACCATGTATTGGTTGATGAATTCAGCAAACAAGCAATGCAGGACGGATACCCGGAGGAGCCAGTCGGCCCTGCTAGATTTGATGACACTGATATGAAGAGAAGGAGGATAACGCTGACATGTTGGTTCCAGATGAATACGCTGGTGAGGACATGCCAATGATTGAGTGGGACGGGAATGATCCTAGGCTTACTCAAGGACTGATACTTGAATCGATGATGGACTGTTGGAATGCACTGACTGCATACTGCATTCTCACTCAAAATGATTTTTTGATTGACAAGAGTGAACCCACAAGGTTGACGGTTCACTGTCCATATGAGAGGTATTGGTAGAGGTTGCATGCCTCCTGTATGCGTACAAGTAAATATATTTAGGTATTTAATTTTGTGCATAACATTAGTTTCACTGATGCTTGATCCCTTCTATTTGATACACTTGTTTCATTAATTTTCAGGTCAAACTGAACCCACATACGCACACTTACCCACCTGGAGGGGGGAGATCCAAACAACAAAATTAACAAAAACTAGGCGGGTGGCGGATGCAATCATGGATTGGCTTAGAGAGACACCAACACTTGGTCCTACAACACTATACAAGTTGTTGTTTGAGAAGTATAAGATGAGCATACCGTACATGAGGATTTTTTTATGCAAAGGAAATGGATCTTGACAGAATTAATGGTCCATGAGATGATGGTTTTGCTTTGTTATACACCTACAAAGCTGAAGTGGAGATGGCAAGTCCAGGCAATGTTGTAGAGCTTGACAAGCATATTGTACAATACAAAATCAGGGGGAAGACATTTGAGAAGGAGTGTTTCAGGAGGGCTTTTGTTTGTTTCAAGGCTTGCTGAAAGGGGTTTCTGGATGGTTGCGGGCCTTATTTGGTTGTGTATGCAACAACTTTGAATGGAAGATTTAGGGGACAACTAGTAGATGCTTGTGCAGTTGATGCACACAACTGGCTTTTCCCATTGGTATATGGTTGAAGGAAATATGCCCTAAAGTCAATAATAAAGTTGATATTTTATATTTCCTTATTCATGATAAATGTTTATTATTCATGCTAGAATTGTATTGATCGGAAACCTTAATACATGTGTGAATACATAGACAAATACTATGTCCCTAGTGAGACTCTACTTGACTAGCTCGTTGGTCAAAGGTGGTTAAGGTTTCCTAACCATGGACATGAGTTGTCATTTGATAACGGGATCACATCATTAGGAGAATGATGTGATCGACAAGACCCATCCGTTAGCTTAGCATAATGATCGTTCAGTTTTATTGCTATTGCTTTCTTCATGTCAAATACATATTCCTTCGACTATGAGATTATGCAACTCCCGGACACCGGAGGAATACCTTGTGTGCTATCAAACGTCACAACGTAACTGGGTGATTATAAAGATGCTCTACAGGTATCTCCGAAGGTGTTTGTTGGGTTGGCATAGATCGAGATTAGGATTTGTCACTCCGAGTATCGAAGAGGTATCTTTGGGCCCTCTCGGTAATGCACATCATAAGAAGCCTTGCAAGCAAAGTGACTAATGAGTTAGTTACAAGATGAGGTATTACGAAACGAGTAAAGTGACTTGCCGGTAACGAGATTGAACTAGGTATGGAAATACCGATGATCGAATCTCGGGCAAGTAACATACCGATGACAAAGGGAATTACGTATGTTGTCATAATGGTTCAACCGATAAAGATATTCGTAGAATATTTAGGAGCCAATATGAGCATCCAGGTTCCGATATTGGTTATTTACCGGAGATTTGTCTCGGTCATATCTAAATAGTTCTCGAACTCGTAGGGTCCGCACGCTTAATGTTCGATGACGATTTAGTATTATATGAGTTATGTGATTTGGTGACCAGATGTTGTTCGGAGTCCCGGATGAGATCAAGGACATGACGAGGAGTCTTGAAATGGTCAAGAGGTAAAGATTGATATATATGACGATAGTATTCGGACACCGGAAGTGTTCCGGAGTGAATCGGGTATTTATCGGAGTACCGGGGGGTTACCGGAACCCCCGGGGGAAGATATGGGCCATATGGGCCATAGGAGGGGAGCACACCAGCCCACAAGGGGTGGCTCCCCCCCCCCCCAAGGAAGGAGGCCTAGTGGGGAAGGGATAGAGGGGGTTTGCCCCCCCTTCCTTCTCTCCTTCCCCTTCCCTTTTCCCCTCCAGAAATATGGAAAAGGGGGAGGCCGAATTGGGAGGAATCCCAAGTAGGATTCCTCCTACTTGGGGTGCCCCCTTGCTGCTCCCCACCCCTCCCACCTGTATATACGTGGGGAGGGGCGCCTAGAACACACAACAACAATCGTTAGCCGTGTGCGGCGCCCCCCTCCACAGTTTACAGCCCCGGTCATAGTTTTGCGGTGCTTAGGTGAAGCCCTGCGAGAATCACTTCACCATCACCGTCACCACACCATCGTGCTGGCGGAAATCATCTACTTCCTCGACACCTTGCTAGATCAAGAAGGCGAGGGACGTCATCGAGCTGAACATGTGAAGAACTCGGAGGTGTCGTACGTTCGGTGCTTGATCAGTCGGAGCTAGAAGAAGTTTGACTACATCAACTACTTTGTCAAACGCTTCTGCTTTCGGTCTACGAGGGTACATGGACACACTCTCCCCCTCTCGTTGCTATGCATCTCCTAGATAGCGAAGGAAATATTCCCTAGAGGCAATAATAAAGTTGTTATTTATATTTCCTTATATCATGAAAAATGTTTATTATTCATGCTAGAATTGTATTAACCGGAAACTTAGTACATGTGTGAATACATAGACAATCAGAGTGTCCCTAGTATGCCTCTACTTGACTAGCTCGTTAATCAAAGATGATTAAGTTTCCTGACCATAGACATGTGTTGTCATTTGATGAACGGGATCACATCATTAGAGAATGATGTGATGAACAAGACCCATCCGTTAGCTTAGCATTATGATCGTTTAGTTTTACTGCTATTGCTTTCTTCATGACTTATACATATTCCTCTAACTATGAGATTATGCAACTCCCGAATACCAGAGGAACACCTTGTGTTCTATCAAACGTCACAATGTAACTGGGTGATTATAAAGATGCTCTACAGGTGTCTCCAAAGGTGTTTGTTGAGTTGGCATAGATTGAGATTAGGATTGGTTACTCTGAGTATCGGAGAGGTATCTCTGGGCCCTCTCGGTAATGCACATCACTATAAGCCTTGCAAGCAATGTGATTAATGAGTTAGTTGCGGGATGATGCATTACAGAACGAGTAAAGAGACTTGCCAGTAACGAGATTGAACTAGGTATGATGATACCACAATCGAATCTCGGGCAAGTAACATACCAATGAAGGAAATAACGTATGTTGTTATGCGGTTTGACCGATAAAGATCTTCATAGAATATGTAGGAGCCAATATGAGCATCCAGGTTCCGCTATTGGTTATTGACCGGAGATGTGTCTCAGTCATGTATACATAGTTCTCAAACCCGTAGGGTCCGCACGCTTAACATTTGATGACGATTTGTATTATGAGTTATGTGTTTTGATGACCATAGTTTGTTCCGAGTCCCGGATGAGATCACGGACATGACGAGGAGTCTCAAAATGGTCGAGAGGTAAAGATTGATATATTGGATGAAGGTATTCGGACACCGGAAAGGTTTCGGGACATTTCAGCTATTTATTTGGGAACCGAGGGGTTATCGGAACCCCCCGGGGAAGTTATGGGCCTTCATGGGCCAAGGCAGCCCGCATGGTGGCCCCCCCCCGAAGGGCAGTCTGAATTGGACTAGGGGGAGGGGCGCGACCCCCTCTTTCCTTTCCCTCTCCCTCTCCTTCCCTCCTTCCCCCTCTTGGAATAGGAAAGGGAATCCAACTAGGATTGGGAATCCTAGTTGGACTCCCCCCTTGGCGTGCCCTCCTTGGTCGCCGCCCTCCTCCTCTCGCTCCTTTATATACGTGGCCAAGGGGCACCCCAAAGGCACATCAATTGTTTCTTAGCCGTGTGCGGTGCCCGCCTCACAGTTTACCACCTCGGTCATATTGTCGTAGTGCTTAGGCGAAGCCCTGCGCGGATCACATCATCAACACCGTCACCACACCGTCGTGCTGACGAAACTCTCCCTCGACCCTCTACTAGATCAAGAGCTCGAGGGATGTCATCATGATGAATGTGTGCTGAACACAGAGGTGCCGTACGTTCGGTACTTGGATCGGTTGGATCACGAAGACGTTCGACTACATCAACTGCGTTACATAACGCTCCTGCTTTCGGTCTACGAGGGTATGTGTACACACTCTCTCATCTCGTTGCTATGCTTCTCCTAGATAGATCTTGTGTGGTCGTAGGAATTTTTTTAAATTACTATGTTCCCCAACAGTGGCATCAGAGCCAGGTCTATGCGTAGACGATATATGCACGAGTAGAACACAAAGAGTTGTGGGTGATAATAGTCATACTGCTTAACACCAACGTCTTACTTTGATTCGGCGGTATTGTTCGAGCGGCCCGGACCGACATTACATGACCATGTTCATGAGACTGGTTCTACTGACGTGCTTTGCACACAGGTGGCTGGCGGGTGTCTTTTTCTCCAACTTTAGTTGAACCGAGTTTGACTACGGCCGCTACTTGTTGAAGGTTAAAACAACACACTTGACGAAAATTCGTTGTGGTTTTGTTGCGTAGGTAAGAATGGTTCTTGCTAGAAGCTCATGGCAGCCACGTAAAACTTGCAACAACAAAGTAGAGGACGTCTAACTTGTTTTTGCAGGGCATGTTGTGATGTGATATGGTCAAGACGTGATGAGATATAAATTGTTGTATGAGATGATCATGTTTTGTAAAAGTTATCGGCAACTGGCAGGAGCCTTATGGTTGTCGCTTTATTGTATTGAAATGCAATCGCCATGTAATTGCTTTACTTTATCACTAAGCGGTAACGGTAGTCGTAGAAGCAATAGTTGGCGAGACGACAACGATGCTACGATGGAGATCAAGGTGTCAAGCCGGTGACGATGGAGATCATGACGGTGCTTTGGAGATGGAGATCAAAGGCACAAGATGATGATGGCCATATCATGTCACATATTTTGATTGCATGTGATGTTTATCCTTTATGCATCTTATTTTGCTTAGTACGGCGGTAGCGTTATAAGATGATCCCTCACTAAATTTCAAGGTATAAGTGTTCTCCCTGAGTATGCACCGTTGCTACAGTTCGTCGTGCCGAGACACCACGTGATGATCGGGTGTGATAAGCTCTACTTTCACATACAAGGGGTGCATGCCAGTTTTGCATGTCCAGAATACTCGGGTTAAACTTGGCGAGCCTAGAATATGTAGATATGGCCTTGGAACACTGAGACCGAAATGTCGAACATGAATCATATAGTAGATATGATCAACATAGTGATGTTCACCATTGAAAACTACTCCATCTCACATGATGATCAAACATGGTTTAGTTGATATGGATCACGTGATCATTTAGATGACTAGAGGTATGTCCATCTAAGTGGTATTTCTTTAGTGATATGATTAATTGAACTTTAATTTATCATGAACTTAGTACCTGATAGTTTTTTCATATCTATGTTGTTGTAGATCAATGGCCCGTGCTACCGTCCCCTTGAATTTTAATGCATTCCTAAAGAAATCTAAGTTGAAAGATGATGGTAGCAACTACACCGACTGGGTCCGTAACTTGAGGATTATCCTCATTGCTGCACAGAAGAATTACGTCCTGGAAGCACCGCTAGGTGCAAGACGCAGGAGCAACTCCAGATGTTATGAATGTCTGGCAAAGCAAATTTGATGACTACTCGATAGTTCAGTGTGCCATGCTTTATGGCTTAGAATTGGGACTTCAAAGACGTTTTGAACGACATGGACCATATGAGATGTTCTAGGAGTTGAAGTTAATATTTCAAGAAAATGTCCGAGTTGAGA
This sequence comes from Triticum aestivum, assembly GCF_018294505.1. Taxonomy (NCBI): domain Eukaryota; kingdom Viridiplantae; phylum Streptophyta; class Magnoliopsida; order Poales; family Poaceae; genus Triticum; species Triticum aestivum. The sequence goes on from NC_057794.1 coordinate 137,628,040, forward strand.
GATATGAAGTATCCAACAAGTTCTACGGCTGCAAAATGGAGGAGAATAGTTCTGTTAGTGGACACATACTCAGAATGTCTGGGTACCATAACCACTTGACTTAGTTGGGAGTTAATCTTCCTGATGATAGTGTCATTGACAGAGTTCTTCAATCACTGCCACCAAGCTATAAAGGCTTCGTGATGAACTATAATATGCAAGGGATGGAAAAGACAATTCTCGAGCTCTTCGTGATGCTAAAGGCTGCGGAGGTAGAAATCAAGAAGGAGCATCAAGTGTTGATGGTTAACAAGACCACTAGTTTTAAGAAAAATGGCAAAGGGAAGAAGGGGAACTTCAAGAAGAATAGCAAGCAAGTTGCTACTCCCAGGAAGAAGCCCAAGTTTGGACCTAAGCCTAAAACTGAGTGCTTCTACTACAAAGGGACTGGTCACTGGAAGCGGAACTGCCCCAAGTATTTGGCGGATAAGAAGGATGGCAAAGTGAAAGGTATATTTGATATATATGTTATTGATGTGTACCTTACTAATGCTCATAGTTGTGCCTGGGTATTTGATACTGGTTCTATTGCTTACATTTGCAACTCGAAACAGGGGCTACGGATTAAACGAAGATTTGGCTAAGGATGAGGTGACGATGCACGTGGGAAATGGTTCCAAAGTGGATGTGATCGCCGTCGGCACACTACCTATACATCTATCATCGGGATTAGTTTTGGACCTAAATAATTGTTATTTGGTGCCAGCGTTGAGCATGAACATTATATCTGTATCTTGTTTGATGCGAGACGATTATTCATTTAAATTAGAGAATAATGGTTGTTCTATTTATATGAGTAATATCTTTTATGGTCATGCACCCTTGATGAGTGGTCTATTTTTGTTGAATCTTGATTGTAGTGATACACATATTCATAATATTGAAGCCAAAAGATGCAAAGTTAATAATGATAGTGCAACTTATTTGTGGCACTGCCATTTTGGTCATATTGGTGTAAAGCGCATGAAGAAACTCCATGCCGATGGGTTTTTGGAATCACTTGATGCTTGCGAACCATGCCTCATGGGCAAGATGTCTAAGACTCAGTTCTCCGAGACAATGGAACGAGCAACTGACATGTTGGAAATAATACATACTGATGTATGCGGTCCAATGAGTGTTGAGGCTCGCAGCGGGTATCGTTATTTTCTGACCTTCACAGATGATTTGAGTAGATATGGGTATATCTACTTAATGAAACATAAGTCTGAAAGATTTGAAAAGTTCAAAGAATTTCAGAGTGAAGTGGAAAATCATCGTAACAAGAAAATAAAGTTTCTACGATCTCATCATGGAGGTGAATATTTGAGTTATGAGTTTGGTCTTCATTTGAAACAATGTGGAATAGTTTCACAACTCACGCCACCTGGAACACCACAGCGTAATAGTGTGTCCGAACGTCGTAACCGTACTTTATTAGATATGGTGTGATCTATGGTGTCTCATACTGATTTACCACTATCATTTTGGGGTTATGCTTTAGAGACAACTGCATTCATGTTAAATAGGGCACCATCTAAATCCGTTGATACGACACCATATGGACTGTGGTTTAGCAAGAAACCTAAGATGTCGTTTCTTAAAGTTTGGGGCTGCGATGCTTATGTGAAAAAGCTTCAACCTGATAAGCTCGAACCCAAATCAGAGAAATGTGTCTTCATAGGATACCCAAAAGAGACTGTTGGGTACACCTTCTATCACAGATCCGAAGGCAAGATATTCGTTGCTATGAATGGATCCTTTCTAGAGAAGGAGTTTCTCTCGAAAGAAGTGAGTGGGAGGAAAGTAGAACTTGATGAGGTAATTGTACCTTATCCCGAATCGGAAAACAGTTCCAGTGATCCCTACACCAATTAGTGAGGAAGCTAATGATGATGATCATGAAACTTCAGATCAAGTTACTACCGAACCTTGTAGGTCAACCAGAGTACAATCCGCACCAGAGTGGTACGGTAATCCTGTTCTGGAGGTCATGTTACTTGACCATGACGAACCTACGGACTATGAGGAAGCAATAATGAGCCTAGATTCCGCGAAATGGCCTGAGGCCATGAAATCTGAGATGGTATCCATGTATGAGAACAAAGTGTGGACTTTGGTTGACTTGCCCGGTGATCGTCAAGCCATAGATAATAAATAGATCTTCAAGAAGAAGACTGACGTTGACGGTAATATTACTGTCTACAAAGCTTGACTTGTTGTGAAAGGTTTTAGACAAGTTCAAGGAGTTGACTACGATGTGACCTTCTCACCCGTAGCGATGCTTAAGTCTGTCCGAATCATGTTAGCAATTGCTGCATTTTATGATTATGAAATTTAGCAAATGGATGTCAAAACTGCATTTCTTAATGGATACCTTAAAGAAGAGTTGTATATGATGCAACCAGAAGGTTTTGTCGATCCTAAATGTGCTAACAAAGTGTGCAAGCTCTAGTGATCCATTTATGGACTGGTGCAAGCCTCTCGGAGTTGGAATATACGCTTTGATAGTGTGATCAAAGCATATGGTTTTATATAGACTTTTGGAGAAGCATGTATTTATAAGAAAGTGAGTGGGAGCTCTGTAGCGTTTCTAATATTATATGTGGATGGCATATTGTTGATTGGAAATAATACAGAATTCCTGGATAGCATAAAAGGATTCTTGAATAAGGATTTTTCAATGAAAGACCTCGGTGAAGCTGCTTATACATTGGGCATCAAGATCTATAGAGATAGATCAAGACACTTAATTGGACTTTCACAAAGCACATACCTTGATATAGTTTTGAAGAAGTTCAAAATAGATCAGTCAAAGAAAGGGTTCTTGCCTGTGTTACAAGGTGTGAAGTTGAGTCAGACTCAATGGCTGACCACTGCAGAAGATAGAGAGAAAATGAAAGTCATTCCCTATGCCTCAGTCATAGGTTCTATCATGTATGCAATGTTGTGTACCATACCTGATGTGTGCCTTGCTATAAGTTTAGCAGGTAGGTACCAAAGTAATCCAGGAGTGGATCACTAGACAGGGTCAAGAACATCCTAAAATACCTGAAAAGGACTAAGGATATGTTTCTCGTTTATGGAAGTGACAAAGAGCTTATCGTAAATGGTTATGTCGATGCAAGCTTTGACACTGATCCGGATGACTCTAAGTCACAAACCGGATACGTATTTATATTGAATGGTGGAGCTATAAGTTGGTGCAGTTTCAAGCAGAGCGTCGTGGCGGGATCTATGTGTGAAGCAGAGTACATAGCTGCTTCAGAAGCAGCAAATGAAGGAGTCTGGATGAAGGAGTTCATATCCGATCTAGGTGTAATACCTAGTGCATTGGGTCCAATGAAAATCTTTTGTGACAATATTGGAGCAATTGCCTTGGCAAAGGAATCCAGATTTCACAAGAGAACCAAACACATCAAGAGACACTTCAGTTCCATCCGCGATCAAGTCAAGGAGGGAGACATAGAGATTTGCAAGATACATACGGATATGAATGTTGCAGACCCGTTGACTAAGCCTCTCTCACGATCAAAACATGATCAGCACCAAGACTCCATGAGTGTTAGAATCATTACTATGTAATCTAGATTATTGACTCTAATGCAAGTGGGAGACCGAAGGAAATATGCCCTGGAGGCAATAATAAAGTTGCTATTTATATTTCCTTATATCATGATAAATGTTTATTATTTATGCTAGATTTGTATTAACCGAAAACTTAGTACATGTGTGAATACATAGACAATCAGAGTGTCCCTAGTATGCCTCTACTTGACTAGCTCGTTAACCAAAGATGGTTAAGTTTCCTGACCATAGACATGTGTTGTCATTTGATGAACGGGATCACATCATTAGAGAATGATGTGATGAACAAGACCCATCCGTTAGCTTAGCATTATGATCATTTAGTTTATTGCTATTGCTTTCTTCATGACTTATACATATTCCTCTGAATACCAGAGGAACACCTTGTGTGCTATCAAACGTCACAACGTAACTGGGTGATTATAAAGATGCTCTATAGGTGTCTCTGAAGGTGTTTGTTGAGTTGTCATATATCGAGATTAGGATTTGTCACTCCGAGTATCAGAAAGGTATCTCTGGGCCCTCTCGGTAATGCATATCACTATAAGCCTTGCAAGCAATGTGACTAATGAGTTAGTTGCAAGATGATGCATTACGAAACGAGTAAAGAGACTTGCCGGTAATGAGATTGAACTAGGTATGATGATACCGACGATCGAATATCGGGCAAGTAACATACTGATGACAAAGGGAATAACATGTGTTGTTATGCGGCTTGACCGATAACGATCTTCGTAGAATATGTAGGAGCCAATATGAGTGATACGTCTCCATTGTATCTACTTTTCCAAACACTTTTGACCTTGTTTTGAATTCTAACTTGCATTATTTGAATGGAACTAACCCGGACTAACGCTGTTTTCAGTAGAATTGCCATGGTGTTATTTTTGTGTAGAAATAAAAGTTCTCGGAATGACCTGAAACTTCACGGAGAATATTTTTGGAATTAATAAAAATTACTGGTGAAGGAATCAACACCAGGGGGCTCACACCCTGTGCACGAGGGTGGAGGGCGCGCCCCCTGACTCGTGGGCCCCCTGAGGCTCCACCGACGTCAACTCCAACTCTGTATATTCACGTTCGGGGAGAAAAAAACCAGAGAGAAGGATTCATCGCATTTTACGGTACGGAGCCGCCACCAAGCCCTAATCTCTCTCGGGAGGGCTGATCTGGAGTCCGTTCAGGGCTCCGGAGAGGGGAATCCGTTGCCATCGTCATCATCAACCTTCCTCCATCACCAATTTCATGATGTTCACCGTCGTGTGTGAGTAATTCCATCGTAGTCTTGTTGGACAGTGATGGGTTGGATGAGATTTATCATGTAATCGAGTTAGTTTTGTTAGGGTTTGATCCCTAGTATCCATTATGTTCTGAGATTGATGTTGCTATGACTTTGCTATGCTTAATGCTTGTCACTAGGGCCCGAGTGCCATGATTTCAGATATGAACCTATTATGTTTTCATGAATATATGTGAGTTCTTGATCCTATTTTGCAAGTCAGTAGTCACCTACTATGTGTTATGATCTGGTAACCCCGAAGTGACAATAAGCGGGACCACTCCCGGTGATGACTATAGTTTGAGGAGTTCATGTATTCACTAAGTGTTAATGCTTTGTTCCGGTACTCTATTAGAAGGAGGCATTAATATCCCTTAGTTTCCAATAGGACCCCGCTGCCACGGGAGGGTAGGACAAAGATGTCATGCAAGTTCTTTTCCATAAGCACGTATGACTATATTCGGAATACATGCCTACATTACATTGATGAACTGGAGCTAGTTCTGTGTCACCCTATGTTATGACTGTTGCATGAGGAATCGCATCCGACATAATTATCCATCACTGATCCATTGCCTATGAGCTTTTCACATATTGATCTTTGCTTAGTTACTTTTCCGTTGCCACTGGTACAACCACTACAAAACCAATACTGTTACTTTTGCCACCGTTACCGTTAGTTCCATATTACTTTGCTACTAAATACTTTGCTGCAGATATTAAGTCTTTCAGGTGCGGTTGAATTGACAACTCAACTGTTAATACTTGAGAATATTCTTTGGCTCCCCTTGTGTCGAATCAATAAATTTGAGTTGAATACTCTACCCTCGAAAACCGTTGTGATCCCCTACACTTGTGGGTTATCAATGAGCATCCAAGTCCCGCTATTGTCTATTGACCGGAGATGTGTCTCGGTCATGTCTACATAGTTCTCGAACCCGTAGGGTCCGCATGCTTAACGTTCGATGATGATTTGTATTATGAGTTATGTGTTTTGATGACCGAAGTTTGTTCGGAGTCCTGGATGAGATCGCAGACATGATGAGGAGTCTTGAAATGGTCGAGAGGTGAAGATTGATATATTGGACGAAGGTATTCAGACACCGGAAAGGTTTCGGGACGTTTTGGATATTTATCGAGGAACCGAGGGGTTATCGGAACCCCCCGGGGAAGTTATGGGCCTTAATGGGCCATAAGGGAGTAGGATAGGGCAGCCCACAGGGTGGCCCCCCCATGGGCAGTTCGAATTGGACTAGGGGGAGGGGCGCGACCCCCTCTTTCCTTTCCCTCTCCCTCTCCTTCCCTCCTTCCCCCTCTTGGAATAGGAAAGGGAATCCAACTAGGATTGGGAATCCTATTTGGATTCCCCCCTTGGCCGCCGGCCTCCTCCTCCCCCTCCTTTATATACGTGGCCATGGGGCACCCCAAAGGCACATCAATTGTTTCTTAGCTGTGTGCGGTGCCCCCCTCCACAGTTTACCACCTCGGTCATATTGTCGTAGTGCTTAGGCGAAGCCCTGCGCGGATCACATCATCAACACCGTCACGTCGTCGTGCTGATGAAACTCTCCCTTGACCCTCTATTGGATCAAGAGCATGAGGGACGTCATCGTGCTGAACGTGTGCTAAACACGAAGGTGCCGTATGTTCGGTACTTGGGTCGGTTGGATCGCGAAGACGTTCGAGTACATCAACCGCGTTACATAACACTTCCGCTTTCGGTCTACGAGGGTACATGGACACACTCTCCTATCTCATTGCTATGCTTCTCCTAAATAGATCTTGCGTGATCGTAGGAATTTTTTTGAATTACTACGTTCCCCAACAAATAGATCTTGTGCGAGCGTAGGATTTTTTTTTGAAATTACATGCTACGTTTCCCAACAGTGGCATCCGAGCCAGGTCTATGCATAGATGATATGCACGAGTAGAACACAAAGAGTTGTGGACGGTGATTATCATACTGCTTACCACCAATGTCTTATTTTGATTCGGCGGTATTGTTGGATTAAGCGGCTCTGTTGGGAATATGACTACTAGGTATGACCCGCCTAGGAGGGGCCGGGTCAATCCTAATGGCGGGTTACTAAAAGAAGCTCAGTGAATATACAAGGCGATGGTTTAGTATAAGACTTGTAGTAGGCCCAAGCCTAGAGGCGGCTTGAGGCCCGTGATTGTAAACCGCCATGTGTAAGAAAGACTTGTAAAGAAAGGAATGTAAAGGAAGTCACCGAGCCGGACACGTTATATGAGCCGGCCGGGACTCTGTAGGCTGCCAGGCGTTAACCCGTGTATATAAGGGGACGACCCGGTGGCGGCTTAGGGTAAGAAACAACAGATCAAGAAGCCAAGCTAGCGTATTTCGCTCCTTGGTCATCGAAGCCTAGCAATACCACGTCAACTGGACTTGGCTTTACCTTCACCGCAAGGGGCCGAACCAGTATAAACCTCTCGTGTCCTTTGTCCCGATTAACCCCTTTAAGCTTTCTAGTTGTGATGGCTCCACGACTAAGTCCTTTCACTAGGACATCTGCCGTGACAATTCCACGACAGTTGGCGCCCGCCGTGGGGCCAGCGCACGGTGGATTTGAGTTCTTAAAGGGCAACTTCGAAGGGCTCAAGGGATACGCTGTGGTCTGGATGACCAAGAGTCGTCGCGGCAAGCTCTACATCGACGACGAAGGCTGGGGCCCTGATGCCGGCTCAATCGAGTACGGGTATCGGGTCCCCTTCGGCGGAATCCACGTCTTCATCAGCCGGATCGGCAAGCCAGGCCCTGAGCCGGACATCTGCACCGACCTCATCGAGACGGCTTAGCGAGAGAGATCCGCACGGGCTCAACCCACCATGAGGCATGCCTTCGTGGGTTGCATCCATGGAGGGGAATTTTTTGAAGGATCGGTGGACGGTGGTGATACGGCCGTTTGCTCTGATGGTGAGTTGCCTACAGGCGAGACAGATTCTTTGTATCAGTTACAAGATGGCAGGCTTGGGGGCTGTTCCGATGGCAGCAGTATTCCGGACCCCTTTGAGCCGCCGAATCGAGCCGGAGTCTTTATGGCTGGCACCCAACCTGGTCAGAATTCTATGGCTGCGGTAGCGATAACCACCGGGTCAGTAGCGGCCGGGTCAGGAGACCCCGCGCGCCCACCGGCTCAGGTACTAATGGACCTCATGGATAGGATGACGGCCCTGTTGACTGCTGTGGTTGAGCGGGCGGATAAGGCTCAACATGACGCGGAGGTAGCACGGCTACGCGAAGAGGTAGCACATGCCAAGGAAAATTTAGCGGCGGAAGATGTTAGGATGGCCGCCGAACGGGCGGCTCTGGATGCACACGCTCAGCAGCTTCAAGCGGAGACTTTTCGGCTACGGTGGATCTGAACGCGTCAAACGAGGTCATGAGGAGAAGGCACCGGAAGGCTCAATGATGTCTGCCTCTGACTTACAATCCTAGGAACCTTTTTCACACACCTGGTGCTGGTCCCAGTAACCCGCCAGAGGCAAACCGGGTCATAACACCCGGGACCGGAGCGCCGGTTCAACCGCGGGCCATGGAGCCCCCTCATGTGAATACCGCTCCGCCTCATTACACGCCAATACCACCGGGTCACTTTTCTAACCCTTTGGAGAATCTTATTGCTATGTCGGCTCGTCTAGCGGCTCTCTCGATGGAAGGTGACTCTCCGACAGCGATCGAAACACGACGGGTCAGAGAACTTCTTCGGACGGCTCTAGCACAACAGGACACATATTCTTGAAGTCGAGATAGAATCCATTCAACCCCTCGCCCAAACCGGAGCCCAAGCTATAGCAGGCATATGGACTCAGCGGCCATGTCAAGCAACACCCAGCGCCATAACCAACCACGCAGGCATGACCCGGCCCCGGGCGGAGCCTTTAACTTGGTGGATCAGGAGATGATCCGTCAAGAGGCTGAACGGGCGGTTCAACAGGCGGCTGAGCAGGCGGCTCACCAAGCTTTTCCAGTTTATCCAACGACCTCTATTGAAGCAGGGGTGGCCACTAGGATAGGAGGAGTCCCTTGTCTTGTGTCGGCTCTGTGTAATGAGCGTTTACCAAAGGACTTTAAGGGGCCTCGTAAGGTGCCCAATTACACAGCCGACCTGCAGCCCGGAGCATGGATTGAAAGTTACGAGATGGCCATGGAGTTATTAGAGGTCAGTGACGCAGCAATGGCCAAATACTTCACCATGATGTTGGATGGAACAGCTCGTACTTGGTTAAAGGGGTTGCCGCCCAACTCCATCGGCTCATGCGCGGAGTTAAAGGCCCGGTTCATTCAGAACTTTAAAGATACATGTAAACAACCCATGTCGATCGTGGACTTGACTAACTGCAAGAAAGAGGAAGGCGAGTCCACGACCCATTGGGTGCGCCGGGTTAAGGAAATAATACATTCATATGATAAGATGGACACCGGCTCCGCGGTCTTAATGTTGGAGAAAAAATGCCGTTTTGAACCTCTGAAATAGAAACTGGGGCGGCTCAAGCATGACTGTAATGACATGGGCCAGCTGATGGCGGCTCTCGTTAAGTACGCCGATTTTGACAGTACTAAGGATCCCGCATCGGATGAAGAGAAAACATGGAAGGGGAAGAAGAACAGCAATGGAAAAGGTCACCAGCACAACCCGACGAATCAAGGAGGTAATAAACGTAAGGCTGGCAGTAGTCTGGAGTTTGTGGCTAACACCAGTGCACAGGGCAACAATCAACGACGCAAGGGGAGGCCACCCCCTCGGTCTGGCGGGGTCAGGTCCCACCCTTGAGCAGCTGCTAAACGAACCTTGTCCAAGACACGGCACCCGGGAGAAGCCAACTACCCATATGTGGAAAGACTGTACGATCATGAAGGCTTTTAAGAATTCTAACATATTCGATGGTAACCACGGACCTGGCGGTGGCTCAGGTGGTGGCGGCTTTCATGGCCCGGGCGCCGGCTCAAGCGGTGGCGGTTTTCATGGTCAGGGCCATCAAGGTAGTCAAGGCGGCTATAATCAGCAATCCGGCCAAGGCAGTCAGTAGCAGCAGCAGCAGTCCGGGTATCAGAGTAACCCAAAGCAGCTGAACGCTGGGCAGTATCACGTGTTCACCACCAGTTTGTGCAAGAGGGACCAGAAACTTCATAAGAGGGCTTTAAATGCTGTTGAGCCGGCGGTTCCACGTTATTTGAGATGGTCTGAGCAGCCTATTGTATGGAGTAGGGAAGGTCATCCTCCCCGGGTTGATAATCCGGGTCATCTGGCTTTGGTGGTGGCACCTCAGGTTGGTGGATATAAGTTCACTAAAGTACTCATGGACGGAGGCAGTAGCATCAACATCCTATATTATGAGACGTTTTGTCGCATGGGGTTGACTTATAAAAGTCTTAAAACATCCAATATTGTTTTTCATGGAGTTGTGCCTGGTAAGTCGGCATACCCAGTTGGTAAGATTGAGCTGGAAGTAGCCTTTGGGGATGAGTATGATTCTAGGGCTGAGAAGTTAACTTTTGAAGTGGTTAAAATCAAAAGCCCGTATCACGCTCTATTTGGACGGGCGACTTATGCTAAGTTCATGGCACGGTCGTGTTATGTTTATTTGCAACTTAAGAAGCCAGGTTATAAGGGCACCATCACAGTGCATGGAAGCCGAAATATATCCCTGGAATGTGAGGAAGGCGATGCTGCTTACGCCGAGTCTGTTTGTGCAACAGAGGAATTGAAGTTTTATAAGGATAATGTTGACCCGGCGGATATGCCATCTTTGAAGAAACCAACTACGGAGCACGAGCCAACGTTGAAATTTAAGTCAGCTGATGATACTAAGATGATTGATTTTGTGCCTGGCGACTCATCCAAATAGTTCATTATCAGTGCCAATTTGGATCCAAAATAGGAAAGCGCGCTCATCGAGTTCATCCCTGAGAACTGGGACATCTTTGCATGGAAACCTTCTGACATGCCAGGTGTACCCGAACTCACTGAGCACACTCTCAACATTGATCCAAAGTTTAAGCTGGTCCGATAGTTTCTTCGGTGGTTTAATGAGGAAAGGCGTAAGGCTATTGGGGAAGAGGTAGCCCGGCTCTTGGTGGCTGGGTTTATTGTTGGAAGTTTTTCACCCAGAGTGGTTGGCTAACCCGGTACTTGTACTCAAAAAGAACGGCACCTGGCGTATGTGTGTGGATTACACAGATTTAAACAAGGCTTGTCCAGCTGATCCTTTTGCTCTCCCTTGTATTGATCAAATCATTGATGCTACAGCGGGATGTGAGCGTTTGAGTTTTTTGGATGCTTATTCTGGTTATCATCAGATCAAGATGGCAGTTAAGGACCAGGAGAAGACAGCTTTCATCACTCCGTTTGGAGCCTGCTGCTATGTGTCTATGCCTTTTGGGCTTAAGAGCGCCGAGGCGACTTATCAGCGATGTGTGCAGAACTGTCTTCATGACCAGATCGGGCATAATGTTCATTCTTATGTGGATGATATAGTGGTGAAATCCAGAGAGAAGGAAACCTTGGTAGCTGATCTGAAGGAAACCTTTCATAACCTCCGGGTCTACAAGATGATGCTTAACCCGGCCAAATGTGTTTTTGGAGTCCCAGTTGGCAAGCTCTTGGGTTTTTTGGTGTCCAATAGAGGCATTGAGGCTAACCCGGAGAAAATTAAAGCAATCACATCTTTGGCTAAACCGGTGTGCATCAATGACGTTCAGCGGCTGGTGGGTCGTGTTGTAGCTTTGAGCCGGTTCATAAGCCGGCTGGGTGAGAAGGCTATGCCATTGTATCAAATGATGAAAAAGGTAGATGACTTTGTCTGGAGTGACGCTGCTAACTCTGACTTTGAAGATTTGAAGAGACAGCTCGTTGAGCCGCCGGTTCTTGATGCTCCTGTTGAGAAAGAACCATTGTTGTTATATGTGGCTGCTAACTCACGTGCTGTCAGTGTGGCTATTGTGGTGGAGCGCAAGGAAATTGGCAAGGAACATCCGTTCCAGTGGCCGGTTTACTACATCAGTGAGGTGCTCATTGAATCTAAGCAAAGGTATCCACATTGGCAGAAGCTTGTTTATGGGGTGTTCATGGCAAGCCGGAAGCTCAAGCATTACTTTCAGGGTCACCCTATCACTGTGGTTAGCTCTGCTTCGTTAGGAGATATTATTCAAAATAGAGAAGCCACAGGACGAGTCGCCAAGTGGGCCATTGAACTTGGGTCTCATGGTTTAAAGTATGTGCCACGTACTGCAATCAAATCTCAAGCGCTGGTCGATTTCATTAACGATTGGACGGAGTTGCAGACACCTGAAGAAAAGCTAGACAACACATATTGGACGATTCATTTTGATGGGTCCAGACAGTTAGAAGGCTCGGGGGCTGGAGTTGTTTTAACTTCTCCTCGAGGTGACAAGTTTTGTTATGTGTTGCGATTGATGTTTCCTTGTACTAACAATGCAGCAGAATATGAGGCCTTGCTCCATGGTCTTCGGATGGCTAAATAGATGAGTTTAAGCCGGGTACGGTGCCTTGGCAACTCAGATTTGGTGGCTCGGCAGGTGTCAGGCAAGTGGGATTCCAAGGACCCTCTCATGGCGGCTTATCGCCGAGAGGTGGACGCTGTGGCTGGACACTTCAAGGGGTATCAGGTGGAACACATTGATCGCAGAAAGAGCGAAGCGGCGGATGCCTTAAGACGGTTGGGATCTTAGCGTAAGCCGGTGCCACCTAACACCTTTTTAGTTGTTTTACATAACCCTTCTGTCAAGTTGCCTACAGAGGAAGACTTGGCCGTTCCTGACCCGGAGGCATAGTTGGTGGCGGCTCTTCATGTCATTCCAGATTGGACAGTGCCATATTTGGCTTACATGACCCGGGGCGAGTTGCCAGAGGATGAGACCTTGGCGAGACAGATAACTCGGCGGTCTAAGTCGATGACAATTTCCAATGGTGAGTTATATCATCACAGTGTTATTGGAGCATTTCAACGATGTGTCTCCCCCGAAGAAGGTCAAGAGATTCTTCATGAGATCCATGAAGGAGATTGTGGCCATCATGCCGGATCAAAGTCTCTTGTGGCTAAAGCTTTTCGTTATGGCTTTTACTAGCTAACGGCTCATGCTGATGCGGAGTATCTGGTCAGTAGGTGTGATGGATGTCAAAAGTTCGCACAATGAGCACACGTACCGACTCAAGAATTGCGGATGATTCCAATCACTTGGCCGTTTGCGGTTTGGGGGCTTGATATGGTTGGACCTTTCAAAAGATCCAAGGATAAAAAGACACATCTTTTGGTGGCAGTTGACAAATTCACGAAATGGGTTGAGGCAGAGCCGGTGAGCAAGTGTGATGCATCCATGGCGATTCAGTTCATGAAAAAGGTGATCTTTCGCTTTGGTTTTCCACACAGCATTATAACTGACAATGGCACTAATCTGTCCAAAGGTGCTATGGAGGAGTTTTGTCAACGTGAGCATATCCGGCTTGATGTTTCGTCAGTAGCTCATCCCCAATCCAATGGTCAAGCTGAGAGAGCAAATCAGGAAATCCTAAAAGGTCTCAAGCCCCGGCTTATGGTTCCTTTACAACGGACGCCGGGTTGTTGGGTAGAGGAATTACCCTCGGTGCTATGGAGTATCAATACCACTCCTAACAGGTCTACATGTTATACACCTTTCTTCATGGTTTACGGAGCATAAGCAGTTCTGCCTAGTGACATCCGTCATAACTCGCCTCGCGTGGCGGCTTACGTTGAAGCTGATAATGAACAAGCCCAACAGGATGCACTTGACTTATTAGATGAGGAGAGAGATTTGGTAGCGGCTCGATCAACAATTTATCAACAGGACCTGCACCGTTATCACAGCCGCCGGGTTAAGTCCAGAACCTTTCAAGAAGGTGACCTAGTGCTCCGGCTCATCCAGGATTTGTCTGATGCACACAAGCTATCCCCGCCCTGGGAAGAACCCTTTGTGGTCAGCAAGAACTTAAACAACGGGTCAGATGACCTCATTGACGTTCGAGAGCACAAAGACTCACGTAAGTCGGAGGAGGAGACCCGCCGGCCATGGAACATTGCTCAGCTTCGTCCATGCTATACTTAAGCCACCGGCTCTCATCATGTACATACTTTGACATTGTATATAGTATGATAAGTACTAAAGCAGGACCTATGTCCTTTTCCCCTTCAATGATCATATATCTTTATTATTATCATTATTTAAAATGACCATTAGGGGGCTGACCATATCCGAATCTAGTTTAACCCTTTTGGTCCAGCTCATGATCGTATTCGAATCTAGCCGTAAACCTCATGGTCACTTGGGGGCTTCCTGTTCAAACATAGGTCGTATTCGAACCAAAGAGAACATATATGTCGTAACCCTCTTGATCGGCGCAAAGCGAAACTCACTAGGGGGCTTCCTGATCGTATCCGAATCATAGCTTCACCCCTTTTGGGTCCGACTTGGATCATATTCGAATCAGGGTCGTTAAAAACCTCTCAAGGTCATTTGGGGGCTTCCTGTTCAAACATAGGTCGTATTCGAATCAAAGAGAACATAGCTGTCGGTACCCTCTTGATCGGCGCAGTGCCAAAGCCACTGGGGGCTATATGATCGTATTCGAATCTTAGCTTAACCCCTTTGGTCCGGTTTACTGATCGTATTCGAATCAGAAGCCTCCGGTTTTTATTTAAATGTTTGATTTACATTGTCTGAAGCCTACTGTTTTGTCTTACTGTTTTTTATCGTCTCAAATCTAACTATCAGTATGGTTTCAAATTAAACCAGCTCGGTTATTTGACAATGAGTCGCCAAGGCATAACAGTCATCAGACATATGGAAGTATTGACTTCTAAAAATATTGGGTTATCAACCTCATCATCCGGGTCATGTAAACCGGCAGTCCAGATTCAAAGAACACAGGTATGACAGTGTCATTCATGAACATACTTCTCTGTGTTTTTTTGTTAATCCAAGGTTTTTTCAGCCTTGTTTATCTTACATCTGGTTCTGTTTTTTCCACTACGATAATTTCATAGTCATATATCGGGTGTTTTGACCCGTCCGGTGCTAAACCGCCAGGACAATTTTTTCATCTTTTACAGGAACAGATTCAAACACCGCAGATGAGACCATGGATATAATGCATATATTGCCATAATGGGCAAAAGGTCATATGCAGCATTCTATGCACGATGGCATAGGAAAAACATGCAGTTTTCAAACTAACCTATTACAAGGCATTGAGAGCCCAAAAGGTTAGACTGTTTTCTCTCTTAAGCAGGTCTTAAGCTAAAAGCTGGATTATTCAAATGGTTATGACTCCTCCCTGGCCGGCTCACCTCCTTCCACTGGTTGGAAGCTGGGATTGGACCAGTCGAAGCCGTTCAGAGCAATGAACTCAGCCTCATCATCAATTAGGCCGGCCGGGTCAATTTCCGGGGCAAAAGTGTGTTGACGAACCGGCGGGATAAGATCCGTCACTTTATAAGAGGGAGTCGCCATCTTCTTATTCTCGATATCAAAACCCAACTGATATTTGTCGATGTTGGTCTCCTCACCAAGAATGGTAGCCTGAGGACGAACTCCCCTCACACAAGCAATAAAGTCATCTTGCTCAAACGGAGTCCCGTCTTCCTTCACGGTAGGGTACCCTTTAGCCATGTCCACCAGGTCTACATCCGGCACCCAGGCTTCGGAGCGGCGTAGGGCAGTCAGGGCTCTGGCTCTGGCACAGGATCGTTTGACCTCTTGAAATCTGGAGGGTAAGATCGATAACTTCTTCAAAACATCACTCAAATGGTTGGGTCCTTGGTTGGCAAGGGAGATAGTAGCAAGTGCCCGTTGAGCCCCAGTGTACAGTTGCTCCACCAAGCTATAAACCACCTTCAGTTTTATCACACTGCTTTGACTCAGATTGTTACTCCGTGGACCTGTGAGTATTTTCACAAAGGTTAAGCAGGCGGTTTCTATTCCTAGTAAAATAGAGTATAAGTGACTAATGCAAATGACTCACCAAAGATGGCGGAGACCATTTGAGACACACAATTTTTTAAGCCGGTGAGCTCCGTGGTAACCTCCTCAAGAGCCGCCTCTGCTGCCTCGGCACGTTGTACCAGCAAGGTCTTCTCATCGGCCTAGGATTTCTTCTTCTCAGTCAAACTGGTCTTCAATTTTTCAGTTTCAGAGAGACTCAATTGGAGTTTGGAGTTAGCAGTCTTTATCTCTGCCTCTTGATCCGCCAGCCGGGTCTTTGCATCCGTCAATTGAGAGCCCACTTCAGTTAGGGCGGTCTACAAACATGCACAGGTGTGTCAAGATTTAACTAAAGGTTATAATGATTGAAGTCCCAAGTGTTTTGCAACGCAATACCACTTGGCACTTTGGGGCTAATGTCTGCCAAATCAATTTTTATGCAAAATGACTCTTCTATGCTTCAAGTCCCAAGTGTTTTACAAAGTAACAACGCTTGGCACTTGGGGGCTAATGCATGACATTCAGAAAGTTTTTAAGTTGAGCCGGATCACACTACTTATTTGGTCTGATTTAAGACAGTTATGAAGTTAAGTACCGGCTCATTTATGATAAATTGAGCCGGCCCTTGGGGACTACATGTGAAGTTTATACTAATATGTTGGACTTAGGAAAAATCTAAAGACAAGGTATCAACCTATATCATAAGTCTACAGATCATTCAGGTTCATCATAATCTGAAGACTTGGGGGCTGGCAGAGTATATATAAACCAGAGAACATACCTCATATTTCAGTTGCAATTGCTTGACTATCTCAATTTCCGAGTCACGGCTAGAATGCACATGACTGAGATAGCTGGACAGCACGTCACTAACGTTCAGGTGAGTGTAGTGAGAGACGTCAAACCGTACTTTCTGCCTTTCCAAGGCCTCCTGTTTGGCAGAGTGCCTGGCCAGCATAGTTGGATTACCCGGCTCAACGAATCTACTGCCAGTGATCAGAACATCATGGTCAGGAGACGCTGCGGGTTAGCTGAACCAGACGATCTGATGGTGGATGGATCGACAATGGTTTCGTCAGCTGACGGCTCAGGAGGGTCCAATTGAGCATGGACAGCCGAGTCTTCTGGCGCTTCAGATTGAGTGGGAGGAGTTGATGTTGCCGGTTCAGGTGCAGGATTTTTTGGGTCTTTTGCCGGTTTAATCACCTTGGCTTTCTTGGACTTAGCTTGACCGCTAAGAAAGATTTTTATCAGACAGTTAGTATAATGATGCAGTTTTAAAGATGTAGAGGAAAGGTGATTTTCCTTACCCAGGGACAGTCTTGAAAGCCGGACATTGAGTTTGGGACGAGTCGCCAGAAGAGGGAGAGACTTCCTACAAAGGTAAAACAAAGTTAAGAAAATAAGGAAATAGATTCATGGATAAAAGCAAAGGACAAAGGTGAAAGAAACCTCATTCTGGCGTTTTCGAGGAGTTTTTTGTAAGTCGGAAGGTGGTTCATCATCATCATTAGTCCGGGCCTGACGGCGGCTCTCATGTTGCTGCTTTTTCAAAAGAAAATGAGGGTCCAAATAAGCCAAAGGGTGCGAAAACCTTACTTTCCGGGTTACCAGTCGAAGTTTCTATCTTGGCAAAGGGGCTGAGTCGGAGGAAATAGTTACCTCTTCTTCCACGGCCTGGCTGGCCCCCGTGTCATCTTGGCAATAGTCAGTGTCAATAAGATAGTTGAAAATTTGGCCAAGGGAGTCAAGGGCTACCTCCAACTCAGAAACATCATCCAGCGGCTATGGCAGCAGCTCTAGCCTTCGTGGCAGCTTCATGATCATACTTGGCCTTCCAGAAATCAGATTTGGCCTATAAGCAAATAAATGGGTTAAAAAGTCATGCAAGTATTTAAACTAC
Source organism: Triticum aestivum (assembly GCF_018294505.1). Classification (NCBI taxonomy): domain Eukaryota; kingdom Viridiplantae; phylum Streptophyta; class Magnoliopsida; order Poales; family Poaceae; genus Triticum; species Triticum aestivum. Next base: position 137,645,806 of record NC_057794.1, read on the forward strand.
TAAGGAAAACACAAAAAGAGAAGGAGGTCAAGAAGTTACCTCTGGTGTCGGGTTAATCTTGCAGAAGGGGTTTAATCCAACCTTACTGCAGTCCTCATATTTGCCGTTCACGAGGATGGTAGACATTGCAACAATGTCTTCTTTAGTTAATTGTACAGAGCTATAATGTAGAGAGTCATCTGGGCCTCCGGCATATTTATACATCAACTTGGATCGGTGGCTTAGAGGGATGACCCGCCACGAGATCCAGCAACGGATTAGGTCAACTTCGGTTAAGCCATTTTCCAATAAAGCTTGAATCCTTTTGATAGATGGGATAAGCTTCTTACGTTCATCAGTAGTAAGTTTGTCAGGGAGTACAAACTTGGAATCAAGACGCTCTGCACGATAACCCGGCAGTGGTTTTTCATCAGCTGGTGATGTATCTTGGTAGTAGAAACAGGTTTGGTTCCAGTCTTTGGGATGGCTTGGTAAGACCACTAAAGGAAAACGGCACCCTGTCGGTGTTGAATTGAAATTCCGCCAAGTTCCAAGCTGAGGCCATTGGTGCACTCATTCTGGCGGTTCAAGTAAAAGTACTCTCTAAAGAGATCCACAATCGGTTCTTCTTGAAGATATACCTCACAAAGAACTTGAAAATTGCAGATATTGGATATAGAGTTGGGCCCAATATCTTGTGGATGAAGTTTGAAAAAATGCAGAACGTCTCGGAACAATTTTGAGCCGGGTGGTGAGAAGCCCCGGTTCATGTGATCAATGAAAATGATAACTTCACCGTCTTTGGGCTGAGGCCGTTCTTTGTCCGGGTCAGGAGCACGATAAGACATAACGTTTTTCTATGGCAAAAATCCAATGGTGACAAATTCTTTCAAGGTATCCTCAGTAATTGTGGAAGGCACCCAGTTGCAGACAGTTGGCGCTTTTGACGACATGATGGAGAAAGGGCAAGCTGAAAAGAAAGTAATTTGCCGGTTCAATTTATTGGTGGAGTTACAGGTTCATGATTATAGTACAGATGAGTAATGGCGGCTTAAGTAAGGGCTAATGACATGTAAAGGAAAAATGAGCCGGAGTCATAAGTCGCCATGACTAAAAGGCATTCGAAGGTTGCCATAATCAAAATTGGCTAAGTATTGAGACAAACAAGTTTCCCAAGTTGTGGCTATTATACTGGATCAAAATGGTTCAGAAAAGAAAAATAAAGTTAGACCTAAAAACGAGCATAGAGGAGTTCGTCAGTTCTAAAGAGGCATTTATACAAGAGAAGGGGATCTGCTAGCGTCTAAGATGGATGAGAAACAGCTACCGCATAAGTTCTGCACTACTTTTAGATCAAAAGAGGGTGCGGTAGAGAAGTTGCAACGAATCTGTGACGAACAACAAAGAACACAGGAAAGAGAACTCGCGAACCCTAATGCAGATTTAAGGGGTGAAAAGGGCAAGAGCTTACGGATGCGCATCTACTGCGGAGGATCGCCGCCGTTCTCTGGACGAACTCAGGGTGATGCAGCGGCCAACGTAGAGGAAGACGGTGAGTGCTGCGGCGGCTGATGGGGTCATGTGCATTCGAATGTGCATTGATTTCAAGCACATCAACCGGGCTTGCCCGAAAGATCATTTTCCTCTCCCTCGCATAGATCAAATTGTTGACTCGACCGCGGGATGCGAGAGACTGTCTTTTCTAGACGCCTACTCCGGGTACCACCAGATCCGTCTGTACGGACCCGACGAGGTAAAAACAGCTTTCATCACTCCCTTCGGGTGCTTCTGCTACATCACCATGCCATTCGGCCTCAAGAATGCCGGAGCCACATTTATGCGAATGATTCAGAAGTGTCTTCTCACTCAAATCAGTCGGAATGTGGAAGCGTATATGGATGATATCGTCGTCAAGTCACGAAAAGGTTCCGACCTGCTCGCTGACCTCGCCGAAACATTTGCCAACCTCAGAAGGTATGATATCAAGCTCAATCCATCAAAGTGCACATTTGGAGTTCCTGGTGGCAAGTTACTCGGTTTTCTCGTTTCCGAGCGGGGAATCGACGCTAATCCAGAGAAGATCGGCACTATTCTCCGAATGAAACGCCCTGTGCGAGTGCACGATGTCCAGAAGCATACTGGATGCTTGGCCGCATTAAGTCGATTCATCTCACGACTCGGTGAAAAGGCATTGCCTCTTTACCGACTGATGAAGAAGGCAGACAAGTTCGAGTGGACTCCAGAAGCTGATGCAGCGTTTGCCGAGCTAAAAGCTCTGCTCTCCACCCAGCCGGTGCTTGCTGCTCCAATCAGCAAAGAGCCTCTGTTGCTCAATATCGCAGCCACAGGACAAGTCGTCAGTACTGTGCTTACGGTCGAGCGGGAATAAGAAGGAAAAGCTCTCAAAGTTCAGCGGCCAGTGTATTATTTGTCTGAAGTCTTGACTCCATCCAAGCAGAGATATCCTCATTATCAGAAGCTTGTGTATGGAATATACATGACCACAAAGAAGGTTGCTCATTATTTCTCTGATCATTCCATCACAGTCGTCAGCCCAAGAGTGCCACAAAGAAGATCCTTTCACCGAAGAAGATCCTTTCACCGAAGAAGCTCCACAGCCCAAGAGTGCCACAGATCCGACTGAGGTTGAAGTCCCAGCAGTGGTCGACTTGGTCATGCAGATCTTGGTGGTCATTCCCGACTGGACAGTTCCATATATCGCGTATATCCTGAGAAAAGAGCTCCCGGAGGATGAGGAAGAGGCTCGACAGATCGTCCGTCGATCTAGGGCCTTTACCGTAATCAAAGGACAATTATACAGAGAAAGTGCGACTGGAGTTGGTCAGAAGTGCATAACACCAGAAGAAGGTCGAATCATCCTCAATGATATCCACTCAGGAACCTGTGGTCATCATGCGTCCTCTTGGACCATCGTGGCCAAAGCATACCGAGCCGGATTTTACTGGCCAAAGGCGAATGAGATGGCAAAAGAAATAGTGGATAAGTGCGAGGGATGTCAGTTCTACTTGAATATGTCGCACAAGCCTGCATCGGCTCTGAAGACCATCCCACTCGCCTGGCCTTTCGCAGTATGGGGGTTGGACATGGTCGGTCCTTTGAGAACAGGGCGAAGTGGCTTCACGCATGTACTGGTGGCAGTCGACAAATTCACCAAGTGGGTTGAGGCTAAACCAATCAAGAACCTTGATGCCGGTGCTGCTGTTAGCTTCATCAGGGAACTAATATTCAGATATGGAGTCCCGCACAGCATCATTACGGATAATGGGTCGAACTTTGACTCGGAGGAATTCAGAGATTTCTATAACTCTCAAGGCACACGAGTCGACTACGCTTCAGTCGCTCATCCGCAGTCGAATGGACAAGCAGAGCAAGCCAATGGCCTGATTCTCAAGGGATTGAAACCCCGACTGATGCGTGATCTCAAGCATGCAGCTGGAGCTTGGGTCGACGAACTTCCCTCGGTGCTTTGGGGACTGCGGACCACACCTAATCGGTCGACCGGAAGAACTCCATTCTTCTTGGTCTACAGAGAAGAAGCAGTCTTGCCGAGTGATCTTCTCCACAATGCTCCTCGAGTTGAAATCTACAACGAAGCAGAAGCTGAACAAGCGCGGCAGGACGCAGTCGACCTTTTAGAGGAAGAAAGGGAGATGGCTCTGATCCGGTCGACCATCTACCAACAAGATTTGCGTCGTTTCCACGCCAGAAATGTGAGGGGTCGAGCCTTCCAGGAAGGAGATTTAGTTCTCCGAGTGGATCAGAAGAAACAACACAAGCTTGCTCCTTCTTGGGAAGGACCCTTCATCGTCACCAAAGTTCTCCACAATGGGGCGTACCATCTTTAGAACGTCGAACATAATATCGACGAGCCTCGAGCTTGGAACGCGGAACTACTCCGCCCATTTTACACTTAAGCTTTATCACTCGGATGAGTTGCAATAAAGTACTTCTGTAGTTCATGGACCTCAAAATAATAGTGTCATAGTTCCTCCATAATTTTTGTCACTTTTTATTTTGTCCAATAAAATTTCCCCTCAGTGGGTGACTTAGCCGCGAATCCGTTTCGCCTAAGTTTGTAAAAATCCTCCGGGTGGTGAGCCAGGCTCCCACTCGGAGGCTTAGTTGCAAATCCGCTTCGCCTAAGATTAAATAAAATCCTACCAAGTGGTGAGCCAGACTCCCACTCGGAGGCTTAGCTGCGAATCCGTTTCGCCTAAGATTAAATAAAATCCTACCGAGTGGTAAGCCAGACTTCCACTCGGGGGCTTAGTTGCAGTCCAAGTACTCGCCTAAGTTATCAGAAATCCTACCGAGTGAAGAGCAAACCTCTCACTCGGGGGCTTAGCTGCAGTCCAAGTACTCGCCTAAGTTATCAAAAATCCTACCGAGTGACAAGCCAGACTTCCACTCGGAGGCTTAGCTGCAGTCCAAGTACTCGCCTAAGTTATCAGAAATCCTACCGAGTGAAGAGAAAACCTCTCACTCGGGGGCTTAGCTGCAGTCCAAGTACTCGCCTAAGTTATCAAAAATCCTACCGAGTGACGAGCAAACCTCTCACTCGGGGGCTTAGCTGCAGCCCAGCGCTCGCCTAAGTTATCAAAATCCTATCGAGTGGTAAGCCAGACTTCCACTCAGAGGCTTAGCTACAGTCCAAGTACTCGCCTAAGTTATCAGAAATCCTACCGAGTGGTAAGCCAGACTTCCACTCGGGGGCTTAGCTGCAGTCCAAGTACTCGCCTAAGTTATCAAAATCCTACCGAGTGATAAGCCAGACTTCCACTCGGAGGCTTAGCTGCAGTCCAAGTACTCGCCTAAGTTATCAGAAATCCTACCGAGTGAAGAGCAAACCTCTCACTCGGGGGCTTAGCTGCAGCCCAGTGCTCGCCTAAGATATAAAAATCCTACCGAGTGAAGAGCAAACCTCTCACTCGGGGGCTTAGCTGCAGCCCAGTGCTCGCCTAAGATATAAAAATCCTACCGAGTGAAGAGCAAACCTCTCACTCGGGGGCTTAGCTGCAGCCCAGCGCTCGCCTAAGTTATCAGAAATCCTACCGAGTGAAGAGCAAACCTCTCACTTGGGGGCTTAGCTGCAGCCCAGCGCTCGCCTAAGTTATCAGAAATCCTACCGAGTGAAGAGCAAACCCCTCACTCGGGGGCTTAGCTGTAGTCCAAGTACTCGCCTAAGTTATCAGAAATCCTACCGAGTGGTAAGCCAGACTTCCACTCGGGGGCTTAGCTGCAGTCCAAGTACTCGCCTAAGTTATCAAAATCCTACCGAGTGGTAAGCCAGACTTCCACTCGGAGGCTTAGCTGCAGTCCAAGTACTCGCCTAAGTTATCAGAAATCCTATCGAGTGAAGAGCAAACCTCTCACTCGGGGGCTTAGCTGCAGCCCAGTGCTCGCCTAAGATATAAAAATCCCTACCGAGTGAAGAGCAAACCTCTCACTCGGGGGCTTAGTTGCAGCCCAGTGCTCGCCTAAGATATAAAATCCTACCGAGTGAAGAGCAAACCTCTCACTCGGGCTTGCTGCAGCCAGCGCTCGCCTAAGTTATCAGAAATCTACCAGTGAAGAGCAAACCTCTCACTCGGGGGCTTAGCTGCAGCCCAGTGCTCGCCTAAGTTATCAGAAATCCTACCGAGTGAAGAGCAAACCTCTCACTCGGGGCTTAGCTGCAGCCCAGTGCTCGCCTAAGTTATCAAAAATCCTACCGAGTGAAGAGCAAACCTCTCACTCGGGGGCTTAGCTGCAGCCCAGTGCTCGCCTAAGTTATCAGAAATCCTACCGAGTGAAGAGCAAACCTCTCACTCGGGGGCTTAGCTGCAGCCCAGTGCTCGCCTAAGTTATCAAAATCCTACCGAGTGAAGAGCAAACCTCTCACTCGGGGGCTTAGCTGCAGCCCAGTGCTCGCCTAAGTTATCAGAAATCCTACCGAGTGAAGAGCAAACCTCTCACTCGGGGGCTTAGCTGCAGCCCAGTGCTCGCCTAAGTTATCAAAAATCCTACCGAGTGAAGAGCAAACCTCTCACTCGGGGGCTTAGCTGCAGCCCAGTGCTCACCTAAGATATAGAAATCCTACCGAGTGAAAAGCAAACTTCTCACTCGGGAGGCTTAGCTGCAGCCCAGCGCTCACCTAAGTGGACTAAGGAATAAGTCGATTGCAGTAAGCGCCCTGCTTTGAACCTGCAAAAGACATTTCGAGCCAAAAGCAATCATATTCAAACACCAAATTCAAGTTCGGATCGATACCTAAAGGAACCGAAAGTGCTCAGGCGCTAAGCCCGTTAAGGTTTATCGGTTACAACTCCACTCGGCATACCGAGGCAAATTTAAAGCGTCGAGCTTAGAAGAAGTTTTTTACCCCTCCTGTGGAGGGCTGGAAGGTGCAACAAACTCATCAAGATCAATTCCATCTGCGATCCGAGTGGCAGCCGCAAGGAAAGTTTCCATAAAGGACCTGAAGTCGTGTTTCTTGGTGTTGGCCACCCGGAGGGCCGCCAGCTTGTCTTCTCGCGCATCTTTGCAGTGGACTCGGGCCAGACACAGAGCAACATCTGCACCGCACCGAGCCGAGGACTTTTTCCACTCCTGCACTCGACCAGGGATCGTGTTCAAGCGAGCCATCAGCGACTCGAGGTCGTTCTGAAGTGTCTCCCCGGGCCAGAGCGTCGAGTCGATGCGAGATGTGGCGACCTTCAGCCTTGCAAGATAGTCCACGACAGCTGCAACACGGGACTCCAGTCGGAAAACATTCATGGCAACTTCGTCGTCCATCGGAGAATTGACGGGGTCAAGGTTTGGTTCCAGCCGGCTAGTTTCTTCTTCAAAGTTTTGACAAAATTCTGCAAGGACGATCACCGAGTCAAGGCGATGGTCGAATGGAAAAACCACGGTTGGAAATGATCGCCGAGCATAGAAATTTACCTTCAAGCATAAGAAACAACTTCTTGGCAAGACCATTCAGGAAGGCCTCCAGATCTTTTTTCTTCCCAAGAGCAGCTTTCAGATTGGCATTTTCTTGCTCAAGCTTGGCGACTGAAGCTAACTTCTCGTCAACAAGCTTGATCTTCTCAGCTAGTTCAAGGTCCTTCTTCCGTTGGGCCTCCCTCACCTTACCTGCAAGTTACAGCAAGATCAGATTTTGAAACAAATGGAAGGGAAAAAGCAGTCGTCAAGGTCTCACCAAACATACCTTCGGTCTCCTCCTTTGCCTTCGTCAGTTTCTCCTGAACCAGCTTCAAATTCAGCTCGAGCTGAACGTGCTTGTTTTCCAGCTCAGAGTAGCGAGCCACAAGATCACAGGAGTTCTGCGAAGAACCAATCGACTAAAATGTCAAATATGATTCACTTCCGAGTGAAAAAGGAAAAATCACGCGTTTCTAAGACTACAGCCGAATACAAGCATTCGACCGTAGTCTCGGGGACTACACCCAGTGGGTGCACTCAGCGTGCCCCCACTAATCCTATTGAAGATAGAGTCGACCAGTCGACCTCAAAAAAAAAGAGATATATTCTTTAAGACTGTAATCGACTGCAAGCAGTCGACCACAGTCTCGGGGACTACACCCAGTGGGTGCACTCAGCGTGCCCCCACCGGTTTGCGAAATTCATTCGACGTAGTCGAATGATGGAAAGACTGAAATTATAAAGCCTAAGGCCGACTGCCAGTAGTTGACCTTAGCCTTGGGGACTACACCCAGTGGGTGCACTCAGCGTGCCCCCACTAATCCTATTGAAGATAGAGTCGACCAGTCGACCAGTTTGCGAAATCCAGTCGCCATAGTCGAATGACGGAAAGACTGAAATTATAAAGCCTAAGGCCGACTGCCAGCAGTCGACCTTAGCCTTGGGGACTACACCCAGCGGGTGCACTCAGCGTGCCCCCGCTAACACGGAGTTTAATCAACACACCCACTGGGTGACTACTATAAATTCTGGAAAGGAAAAGTTTTTGGTAGCATATCCTAACAGAACAAATGGTGGTCGACTGACCTGAACATTGCGTTGGAGGGCGGAACTGGCGTCGTAAGCTGCCTGACTCGCATCCCGGATGGTCTTCAACTGCTCCATCATGATCCCTGCCTGGCGTATTGCCTCCTTCGCTACGCCAGCTTGGTCCTCTGGGACGTGGTGCGTCGTGAAGAGGGAGGGCTGTGGAGCACTCGTCAGTGGATCTGCGAAGGACACGGTGTGTCGAGTGGTGTTCTCCTCCTCCGCGACCAGAGCCTCAGGCACCGTCACATCCTGGGTCACCCTGCTGGCAGACGCTTTCCTACTCCTTCTGTACTTCAGCGGTTCCTCATCTTCATCATCATCAGGGAGAGTGATTACAACATTGGATGGAGCTACAGAAAAGAATCAAAATTAGAGATCATGAGTCGGTCGACTAAAAATGGCGTTAAGAGTATAGTACCTAGTTTTGAGGTTGCCGCGTCCTCCATCTCATGGTCATCAGCCCGGGCTGAGGTCTCAGAAGTAGCAGCACCGCAACTCCAAAGAATCAGTCGACTAACTCCAGCGCCAACCAGAGACAAAGTTCACACAGAACAAGAAGACTTAAGCAACATGATTACCCTGATATGGTGGGGATGGACACCTTCATCTTCTGCAGGTGCTTGGTCGGCTTCGACGGGGCCGCCCTGGGCTGCTTCGGCGCCTTTTCAGTCGGCGCCGGAGAGGTGGTCCGAGGGCGCTTGGTCGACTGTGTAACAGTCGCAACCCCCTCGCCGTGTTCGGTCGCAGGGTCATGGACAAGTTTCGACCGCCTTTCCGAGCACGGTGGTGCGACCTCCTCCTCCTCCTCCTCTTCCTCGTCCTCATCGTCATCATCGTCATCGTCATTGTCATCATCATCAGCCTCAGCGGTGTCCGAGTCCCACTCCTCCTCCTGGCTCTCGCCCCCGCTCGCTTCTCCCTCCTCAGTCGGAGCCTGCGCTCCGTTGGGCATCGAGTACAGTTCGGTGAGGGCCTGATAAACAACAAGACAAAGATCAGTCGACTGATCGGCAGAGAAAACAGAAATAAATGTGACGAGAATACAATGGGAAGTGAAGCAGACATACCTTGTTTGGGTCACTGTGGTAGTCGAGTGGAGGAATCCTTCTGGCCCCGCGAGGGTTGTCCTTGTTCCCAGTAACAGCGGCCATCCACCTTTCCAGAGTGGCATCGTCGACTGTTTCTGGATTGACCCGAGTCACATCCTCAGTCCCATAGTACAACCACATGCAATGGCTCCGGAACTGAAGAGGTTGGATTCGGCGCCTAAGGAAAACTTCCAGGAGATCCATGCCCGTCACTCCCTCCCGAACCAACTGAACTACGCGCTCCATCAGCATCTTCACGTCAGCTTTCTCCTCCGGAATCAACTTCAGAGAGGAGGGCTTGTTCACTCGGTCCATGGTAAATTGAGGGAGTCCACTCAACTGCCCCGGCGTCGACTCGTCCTGGCAGTAGAACCAGGTCGACTGCCAGCCTCTGACTGACTCGGGAAATGTCATGGCTGGGAAGGTGCTCTTGTTCCTCACCTGGATCCCCAGACCCCCACACATTTGGACCACTCGGGTTCTTTCGTCGCCTGGACTCGCCTTCTTCATGGTTTGGGAGCGACATGTGAATATGTGCTTGAACAAGCCCCAATGCGGTCGACAGCCCAGAAAACTCTCACACATGGACACAAACGCGGCGAGATAGGCGATAGAATTCGGGGTGAAGTGGTGGAGTTGCGCTCCAAAAAAGTTCAAGAAACCACGAAAGAAAACGCTCGGCGGCAAAGAGAATCCGCGGTCGACATGGGTAGCCAGAAGCACGCACTCACCCTCTTCCGGCTGGGGCTGCCACTCTTTCCCCGGAAGCCTCGCAGCTCCATGAGGGATCAGGCCCTCGTTGGCCATGTCGAGGAGATCCTTCTCCGTGATGGTCGACTGGATCCAATCTCCCTGGACCCAGCCTTTCGGCAGGCGAGATCTAGACGAAGACCCACCGCGGCTGGTGGATCTCCCCTTCGCCTTCTCCGTCGCCGACGCCTTCTTCACGCGCTCCAGCACTGCCGTCTTCTCCTTGACCATGGCTACCGGCGGGGCGCGTGAGGAGAAGTGGTGCGGAGGCGAGAGCGAGCACGTTGGGCGGAGACGAAGGGGGCAGAGAGAGAATGCTGAGGCACTGTTCAAAAAACCCTCGCCGGGCGCATTTATAAGATCCCTTCCGAGTGGATGACAGGTGGGCCCGGTCGATCTAATCATATCCTGGAACTGTTACGCGGGCGGGATACGTGGCGAAGAAAGCGGCGCGGGGATCGCGCGTTTCCCCAAATTTCGCATCCCGCGGAATCCGCGAACGGCAGATCGTTCTGTCAGGCGCGGGATTTCCTGCGATCCGTCGCTTGGAAATCGACGAAGCCCGAAAGATCACTCGACGAAGGAAAAGAATGGATCGAGTCGACTGAAGACAAGTTGCTCACTATCAACGAAGAGATTCTCTGGTTCAGAACAACGCACGACCAGTGTGCAAAGGTTAATCGGAAACAGCATCAACTCCTCCGTCACTCAAAGCCTCAATCCATTCAGGGGCTAATGATGGGGTCATGTACCTAGGGTAGGGTCACAGACCTGATCTAAGTACCCTGCCCAAGGACACCCTTAGAAGAGGTCACCTTCCAGTCGACCAACGAGGGACTCACTCGACTGACTTGAAGGACTCGACCACGAAGACTCCCTCGACTACCAGGAGGTCAAAAGGCACTCTGCACTGCAACGACCTGTAGTTAAGTAGACTTTATGATAGTTAAGACACTTTATGTGGGACGTTACCAGTAACGCCCCGGACTAAATACACCTTAAACCCTTCATTACGTGGGCTGGTTGGGGTCCTGGCGCACTCTATATAAGCCACCCCCTCCACAGGCAGAAGGGTTCGGCACCCTGTAACTCATATACACATAATCCACTCGACCGCCTTCGGGCTCCGAGACGTAGGGCTTTTACTTCCTCCGAGAAGGGCCTGAACTCGTACATCTCTTGTGTTTACAACCTCTCCATAGCTAGGACCTTGCCTCTCCATACCTACCCCCCACTCTACTGTCAGACTTAGAACCACGACAGCGGCGGCGAAGCTCAAGAGGCAGAGTGGTGGCGATGGGAGGAAGAAGAAAGAGAAAGGACTGGCTGAGCCTATTTATAAGGGGATAAGTGAACAGGCAGACACGAAAATCGAGGAAGACCAAAGTAATGATTATCCAGCTAAATGGACGCCTCGATTTTCGGAAAACATTTAAGATAAGGATCTGTTGAAGATGACGTCGTGGCGTTTTTCCAAATTTTCTGAAGATGACGTCATGGCGGGTTACAGAGCTTTTACAAACAACAGAAGATGGATTTCGGCTGAGTGTTGGAGGTTGACAAGAACAAAGTTCAAATCAACCTGGGGCCTAATGTTGGGAATATGACTACTAGGTATGACCCGCCCAGGAGGGGCCGGGTCAATCCTAATGGCGGGTTACTAAAAGAAGCTCAGTGAATATACAAGGCGATGGTTTAGTATAAGACTTGTAGTAGGCCCAAGCCCAGAGGCAGCTTGAGGCCCGTGATTGTAAACCGCCATGTGTAATAAAGACTTGTAAAGAAAGGCATGTAAAGGAAGTCACCGAGACGGACACGTTATATGAGCCAGTCGGGACTCTGTAGGCCGCCAGGCGTCAACCCTTGTATATAAGGGGACGACCCGGTGGCGGCTTAGGGTAAGAAACAACAGATCGAGAAGCCAAGCTAGCGTATTTCGCTCCTTGGTCATCGAAGCCTAGCAATACCACATCAACTGGACTAGGCTTTACTTTCACCACAAGGGGTCGAACCAGTATAAACCTCTCGTGTCCTTTGTCCCGATTAAGCCCTTTAAGCTTCCTAGTTGCGATGGCTCCACGACTAAGTCCTTTCACTAGGAAATCTACCGTGACAATTCCACGACAGGCTCGGACCAACCTTACATGACCACGTTCATGAGAATGGTTCCACCGACAGACATGCAACTAGTTTTGCATAAAGGTGGCTGGCGGGTGTCTGTTTCTCCTACTTTCATTGAATCAAATTTGACTGCGGCTAGTCCTTGTTGAAGGTTAAAACTGCAAACTTGATAAATCACCGTTGTGGTTTTGATGCGTAGGTAAGAATAGTTCTTGCTAGAAGCCCATAGTAGCCACGTACAACTTGCAACAACAAAGTGGAGGACGTCTAGCTTGTTTTTGCAGGGCATGTTGTGATGTGATATGGTCAATACATGATGTGATAAATGTTATTGTATGAGATGATCATGTTTTGTAAGATATCTGACAACTGGTAGGAGCCTTATGGTTGTCTCTTTATTGTATGAAATGCAAACGCCATGTAATTGCTTTACTTTATCACTATGCGTTAGCGATAGTTGTAGAAGCAATAGTTGGCAAGACGACCACGATGCTATGATGGAGATCAAGGTGTCGATCTGGTGATGATGGAGATCATGACGATGCTTTGGAGATGGAGATCAAAAGCACAAGATGATGGTGGCCATATCATGTCACATATTTTGATTGCATGTGATGTTTATCTTTTATGCATCTTATTTTGCTTAGTCTGGCGGTAGCATTATAGGATGATCCCTTAACTAAAATTTCAAGGTATAAGTGTTCTCCCCGAGTATGCACCGTTGTGACAGTTCGTCGTGTTGAGACACCACGTGATGATCGGGTGTGATAGACTCTACGTTCACATACAACGGGTGCAAAACAGTTTTGCACATGCGGAATACTCGTGTTAAACTTGACGAGCCTGGAATATACAGACATGGCCTCGAAACACTGGAGACCGAAAGGTCGAACGTGAATCATATAGTAGATATGATCAACATTGAGATGTTAACCATTGATGACTACTCCATCTCACGTGATGATCAGACATGGTTTAGTTGATTTGGATCATGTATCATTTAGATGACTTGAGGGATGTCTATCTAAGTGGGAGTTCTTAAGTAATATGATTAATTAAACTACATTTATCATGAACTTAGTCCTGATAGTATTTGCAAATCTATGTTGTAGATCAATAGCTCGAACTGTAGCTCCCATTATTTTTGATATGTTCCTAGAGAAAATAAGTTGAAAGATGATAGTAGCAATGATGCGGACTAGGTCCGTGATCTGAGGACTATCCTCATTGCTGCACAAAAGAATTATGTCCTTGATGCACCGCTAGGTGACATACCTATTGTAGGAGCAGATGCAGACGTTATGAATGTTTGGCAAAGCTCGATATGATGACTATTTGATAGTTTAGTGCGTCATGCTTTACGGCTTAGAATCGGGACTTCAAAAACGTTTTGAACGCCACAGAGCATATGAGATGTTCCAGAGCTGAAAATTGGTATTTCAGACGCATGCCTGTGTCGAGAGGTATGAGACCTCTGACAAGTACTTTCCCTACAAAATGGAGGAGAATAGCTTAGCCAGTAAGCATGTGCTCAGAATGTCTAAGTACTATAATCGCTTGAATCAAGTGGGAGTTAATCTTCTAGATAAGATTGACAGAGTTCTCTAGCCACTATCACCAAGCTACTAGAACTTCGTGATGAACTATAATATGCAAGGGATGACGAAAACGATTCCCAAGCTCTTCGCAATGTTGAAATCAGCGAAGGTAGAAATCAAGAAAGAGCATCAAGTGTTGATGCTTGACAAGACCACTAGTTTCAAGTAAAAGGGCAAGGGAAAGAAAGGGAACTTCAAGAAGAATGGCATGCAAGTTGACACTCCCATGAAGAAGCCCAAAGCTAGACACAAGCCTGAAACTGAGTGCTTCTACTGCAAAGGAAATGGTCACTGGAAGAGGAACTGCCCCAAATACTTGGCGGATAAGAAGGATGGCAAAGTTAACAAAGGTATATATGATATACATGTTATTGATGTGTAATTCACTAGTGTTCATTGATGTCTACTACACAACTTGTTCTTGTAGACTCGTGTTGGGCCTCCAAGCGTAGAGTTTTGTAGGACAGTAGCAAAGTTCCCTCAAGTGGATGACCTATGGTTTATCAATCCGTGGGAGGCGTAGGATGAAGATGGTCTCTCTCAAACAACCATACAACCAAATAATAAAAAGTCTCTTGTGTCCCCAACACACCAAATACAATGGTAAATTGTATAGGTGCACTAGTTCGGCGAAGAGATGGTGATACAAGTGTAGTAATGATAGTAGATATTGATTTTTGTAATAGGAACAATAAAAAACAGCAAGGTAGCAAGTAACAAAAGTGAGCACAAACGGTATTGCAATGCTTGAAAATGAGGCCTAGGGTCCATACTTTCGCTAGTGCAATCTCTCAACAATGCTAATATAATTGGATCATATAACCATCCCTCAACGTGCGATGAAGAATCACTCCAAAGTTCCTATCTCGAGGAGAACATAAGAAGAAATTGTTTGTAGGGTACGAAACCACGTCGAAGCTATTCTTTCCGATCGATCTATCCAAGAGTTCATACTAAAATAACACCAAATAATTTCAGATTCATAATACTCAATCTGACACAAAGAACCTCAAAGAGTGCCCCGAGATTTCTACCAGAGAAACAAAGACAAGAACGTGCATCAACCCCTATGCATAGATTACCCCAATGTCACCTCGGGAATCCGCGAGTTGAGTGCCAAAACATATATCAAGTGAATCAATATGATACCCCATTGTCACCACAAGTATTCATATGCAAGACATATATCAAGTGCTCTCAAATCCATAAAAGTATTCAATCTGATAAAAACGAAATCTCAAAGGGAAAACTCAATTCACAACAAGATAGAGAGGGGGAAACACCATAGGATCCGACTATATTAACAAAGCCCACGATACATCAAGATCGTGACATCTCAAGAACACGGGAGAGAGATTAAACATCGTGGTGGCCGTCGGGATGATGAAGATGGCCACCGGTGATGATTTCCCACTCCGACGGAGTGCTGGAATGGGGTCTAGATTGGTTTTCGATGGCTGTAGAGGCTTGCAGCAGCGGAACTTCTGATTTAGGGTTACCCCGAGGGTTTTTGGAATATTTGGTGATTTATAGGGCAAAGAGGGGGTGCGGGAGGCCACCGAGGTGGGCATAACCCACCTGGGCATGTCTGGGCCCTCAGGCGTGCCCTGGTGGGTTGTGCCCCCTCGGGGCACCCCCCAGGTGCTGCTCTGGCCCACTGGATGTCTTCTGGTCCATCAAAAAATCCACAAAAAGTTTCACGGTGCTTGGAGTCCATTTGATATTGATTTCCTGCTATGTAAAAAACAAGCAAAAAACAACAACTCACACTGGGCACCGGGTCAATAGGTTAGTCCCAAAAAATGATATAAAGTTGCTATAGAATGATTGTAAAACATCCAAGAATGATAATAAAACAGCATGAATACTTCATAAATTCTAGATACGTCATAGACGTATCAGCATCCCCAAGAATAATTCCTACTCGTCCTCGAGTAGGTAAATGATAAAAGAAATAATTTATCAAGTGTGAATGCTAGCAAAGTGCACAAGTTTGATCAATGAAAATTCCAATCACTTTTCCTAGCATCATAACATCAATTATTTCTTATAAAAATTCTCATGTTAAAGTAGCAGCCAATTCACATGTTAAGGTTCAAACAATGAATTCTCTTGAAACTCAACAACCTATGTTCTGAGTCACCAAGCAATTGTAATTCAACTTATTCAACATAGTTTAAGTAAGAGCTCCACATACTCAACCATCATATAGTCTTCTATGATTGCTAACACTCACCGCATACACATGAGCAAAACATTTCAACCGGACACATAGAAAGATAGGGGCTTATAATTTTGCCTCCCAATGTATTCACCTCAAGGGTGATGTTAACAATAATAACTCATGCTACCCATATCCAACTTGATATATGTGCCTAGATCTTTCCTCACCACATGATGCTTCCCAGAAGAGAAAAATAAAGGGGAATAGATAGAAAAACTTTGACTCTTGCATGAAAGTAAATACATAAAAGTAAAAGGTAGGCCCTTCGCAGAGGGAAGCAGAGGTTGCCATGCGCTTATTTGTTTGTATGCTCAACCCCTTAGTGTAAAAGAATGTCATGTTATATTGCCCCTGACGATAGCAACCTTTATTATGCAGTCTGTCACTTTTATCCTTTGCCACCACAAGTTCGTACAACGCTCAACTTTCTCTTACACTAAATGATCTAACACTTTTAGAAGCAATTTTTATTGCCTTATTGCACCGATGACAACTTACTTGAAGGATCTTGCTCAATACTTAGGTAGGTATGGTGTACTCTTGAAAATAAGAATTGGGTTTAAGGGTTTTTGGCTGCACAAGTAGTATCTCTACTTGGTGCAGATTTTTTGGCTAACAAGGATGGGGGGCAAGCACCACATGTTGAAGGATCTATGACAATATAACTTCTATGTGAATATGAACAAACATAAACCATTACGTTGTCTTCCTCGTCCAACGTCAACAATTTTGGCATATAATATTTTGATGGGGGCTCACAATCACAAAAGATTTCCAAGATAGTGTATTTGCGTGTGAAAGTTCTCTTCCTTATACTAATTATTCATGAATTGTTTGCATGACCAATATTGTGATTGTCAAGCTTCAAAAGATTTAACTTTCTAAACCCAATGTGAAGCTACCACTAGGCATGATATAATTTGAACTTCATGATGTTCAATTCATTCAACAATTTACTCATAGGATATAAGTGAAGCACAAGAGTAAATGACAAGCTACTCCAAAAAGATATAAGTGAAGATCAAGTGAGTAGTTATGTAAATGGGCAGCTATTTGAGGACTCTCTCTTATTTAAAAACTTCCAGATCTAACTATTTTATTAAAACAACAATCGAAACAAAATGACATTCCAAGAATAGCACACATCATGTGAAGAAGCAAAAACTTAGGCTCAACCGATACCAACCGATAATTGTTGAAGAAGGAAGGTGGGATGCCTACCGGAGCATCCCCAAGCTTAGATGCTTGCGACTTCTTGAAATATTATCTTGGGATACCTTGGGCATCCCCAAGCTTGAGCTTTTTTGTCTCCTTAATTTATTTTATATCACGGTTTCCCTAAACCTTAAAAACTTCATCCATACAAAACTCAACAAGAACTCGTGAGATAAGTTAATATAAACCAATGCAAAAACCTTATCATTCTCTACTGTAGCAAATCACTAAAATTATTTTTCAACATTGCATACTAAATGCCTCTGCATATTTAATACTCCTATCCTCAAATAGAATCATTAAACAAGCAAACATATGCAAACAATGCAAACATAACAGCAATCTGGCAAAACAGTACAGTCTGTAAAGAATGCAAGAGTATCAATACTTCTTTAACTCCAAATATTATGAAAATTTACCATACTGTATAAAATTTATCAGAGCTTATTGTGAAAAAAGTTTCAACATTTTATCACACTCTGACTTTTCTAGGGATTTTTTTGCAACATCGGTAAGCTTTCTGTTTGGAACAGCAACATATAGACTTGCAAAATAAGCATGGCAAGGTCTATACTTGATATTTTTATTGAAAAGAAAGATGAAAAAGATTATTCTAAATAACATCAAGCAAATCCTAACAAAATAAAATGACGCTCCAACTAAAACTCATATCATGTGAGGAATGAAAACACAACTCCAAGTGAGGTTACCGATAATGTTGGAGATGAAAGAGGGGATGCCTTTCGGGGCTTCCCCAAGCTTAGTTGCTTGGATCTTCCTTGAATATTACCTTGAGAGTTCCTTGGGCATCCCCAAGCTTAGGGTATTGTCACTCCTTATTATCCTCATATTGATATCTCACCCAAAACTTGAAAACTTCAATCACACAAAACTTAACGGAACTTGGTGAGATGGGTTAGTATGATAAAGAGCAAACCATTCACTTTTGGTACTGTCAAAGACAAGATTCATAATTATTCTCACACAATGACTACTGTAGCATATCATTCCCACAATTTATACTGAGCAATATAAGCCATAGAAACTAGAAAACAAGCAAACTATGCATTGAAAATAGAATCTGTCAAAAACAGAACAGTCTGTAGTAATATGTACTCCAACCATACTTCTGCTACTCCAAAAAATCTGAAAATTTAGGAAAATTTGGGAAATTTATCTATTAATATTCTTGAAAAATAATCATTATTTTATCACGCTTATATTAAAAATGACAATTATTTTCCTGAGCACAAAAGTTTCTGTTTTTCAGCAAGATCGAATCAACTATAACCATAGACTATCCCAAAGGTCTTACTTGACACTTTATTGAAACAAAAACTATAAAACATGATTACTACAGTAGCTTAATCATGTTAACCCACAAAAACAGTAGGTAAAAGTGTTGGGTTGTCTCCCAACAAGCGCTTTTCTTTAATGCCTTTTAAGCTAGGCATGATGAGTTCAATGATGCTCGCATAAAAGATAAGGATTGAAACATAACAAGAGCATCATGAATCATAAGTTCCTCTATCATAATAATTTTAAGTAGCATCATGAGTAGATTCATCAATATAACCATCACATAAAACATTATTTTCATGATCCGCAAGCATAGAAATTTTATTACTCTCCATATAAGCAATTTTATTCTCATTCACAATAGTGGGAGTATCATATGAAACTCGAATACCATAAATTGTTTCCACATTAAAAGAGCAATGTTCAGGAAAAGGGTAATCATAACTATGACAAGTTTTATAAATATAATCATCACTACCTTTTATAACATAAGTATCATCACAATAATCATCATAAGTAGCAACTTTGTTCTCATCATAGATAGGAGGCATGCAATCATCATAACAAATTTGGTCATTCAAAGTAGGGGGGCTAAAAAGATCATCTTCATTAAATGTAGCATCTCAAGCTCGGGACAAACATTAATTGTATCAAATAAATTCTCAAACATGTCATTCTCATCAAACATAGCATCCCCAAGCTTGTGGCTTGGCATATCATAAGCATAATCACTCTCATCATTAATAGTATTAATATCACCAACGGTATAACAATTGCTATCATCATAATTTCCCAAGCCGATGCCAAAAAGATTTCCAAGATTATAAGAAGTATCACTATCTTCCCAATCATTATTATCACAACAAGCAATAGGCATAACAAAATCATCATCAAGTGCATCATCTTCCATAATTATTTTTGATTCATTTTCATGAGGCACAACAATAATAGGAGCAACATTATTTGGGAGAGATACCTTTTTACCTCTATTATTTCTTCTTTTCTTCTTCTTCACCACATCATGTGTGGATTTAATTAGTTTTTTCAAGCTTCTTGTTGAAGAGATTGATTGGATAGGAAGCTCCTCCTCGTTACCTGATTCATCATAATAAACACTAGGAGGGTATTGGGAAATATTTTCCCTTTCATTAGTATTCTCTTCATATTCTATTTGTTTTCTTGTCTTTAGATAGTTGGCAGTATAAGGATTCTCAATGCATTTTACCGCACAAAACATATGAATTTCCTCTAGATCAAAATCAAGAAATCTCTTGAGATTAAATTTTGGAATACCCTTAGTTATATGTTTCATTTTCTTCATACCCCAAAGAAGACTAAGCTCTTTATGATGCTCAAGGGTAATCAAGTTATCACAATTTTTGGACACGATTTGATCATGAAAAAATTGCATTGGAGATTTAAATGACCACATTCATTGCAAAGATCACAAGTAATAGGACAAAGAACATAATTTTGTAGAGAATTAATCTATCACTTTGAGCAAAGAATTGATTCTATCATGTTTATGCTTCTTACAAAGTCTATCTTCCCTATAAGGCACGTCTTCACAAACTTTATGCACTCCACAAAAATGACATGCTTATAAGAAACATTTTTCTCATGACTAGTGCAATAATCATTAGAATTTTGGATATTCAAAGAATTCATACTAACAACATTGAAATCATGCTCACCATTCAAATATTTTGTGCCAAACATTTTATTGACTTCTTCTTCTAACAATTGAGCACAATTTTCCGATCCATCATTTTCAAGAAAAATATTATAAAGATGATCAATAATATGATGCAACCTCAATTCCATTTTTATGTAGTTTTCTATTATAAAACCAAACTAGCGATAAAACAAGAAACTAAAAAATTCAAATGCAAGATCTAAAGATATACCTTCATGCACTCACCTCCACGACAACGACGCGAGAAAAGAGCTTGATGTCTACTACACAACTTGTTCTTGTAGACTCGTGTTGGGCCTCCAAGCGCAGAGTTTTGTAGGACAGTAGCAGATTTCCCTCAAGTGGATGAGCTAAGGTTTATCAATCCATGGGAGGCGTAGGATGAAGATGGTCTCTCTCAAACAACCCTGCAACAAAATAATGAAAAGTCTCTTGTGTCCCCAACACACCAAATACAATAGTAAATTTTATAGGTGCACTTGTTCGGCGAAGAGATGGTGATACAAGTGTAGTAATGATAGTAGATATTGATGTTTGTAATAGGAACAATAAAAAACAGCAAGGTAGCAAGTAACAAAAGTGAGCACAAACGGTATTGCAATGCTTGAAAATGAGGCCTAGGGTCCATACTTTCGCTAGTGCAATCTATCAACAATGCTAATATAATTGGATCATATAACCATCCCTCAACGTGCAATGAAGAATCACTCCAAAGTTCCTATCTAGCGGAGAACATAAGAAGAAATTGTTTGTAGGGTACGAAACCACGTCGAAGCTATTCTTTCCGATTGATCTATCCAAGAGTTCATAGTAAAATAACACCAAATAATTTCAGATTCATAATACTCAATCCGACACAAGGAACCTCAAAGAGTTCCCCGAGATTTCTATCAAAGAAACAAAGACAAGAACGTGCATCAACCCCTATGCATAGATTACCCCAATGTCAGCTCGGGAATCCGCGAGTTGAGTGCCAAAACATATATCAAGTGAAGCAATACGATACCCCATTTTCACCACAAGTATTCATATGCAAGACATATATCAAGTGCTCTCAAATCCATAAAAGTATTCAATTTGATAAAACAAAATCTCAAAGGGAAAACTCAATTCACAACAAGACAGGGAGGGGAAAACACCATATGATCCGACTATATTAACAAAGCCCGCGATACATCAAGATCGTGACATCTCAAGAACACGGTGCTACTCTGGCCCACTGGATGCCTTCTGGTCCATAAAAAATCCACAAAAAGTTTCGCAGTGTTTGGACTCCGTTTGATATTGATTTCCTGTGATGTAAAAAACAAGCAAAAAACATCAACTGGCACTGGGCACTGGGTCAATATGTTAGTCCCAAAAAATGATATGAAGTTGCTATAAAATGATTGTAAAACATCCAAGAATGATAATAAAACAGCATGAATACTTCATAAATTATAGATACGTCGGAGACATACCATTCATAGCAACCCCTGGGTATTTGATACCGGTTCAGTTGCTGAGATTAGTAACTCTGTAACATCCTAAATTTTCAATTTGGAATGTTATACATAGGATAACATATTTTATCGCATTTCATTTTGCGATCCTCGAAGTTCTAAGCAACTTTAGGACCCACGGAGAGATTGGGGATTTCATTGTTTCATATTTGAATTTTCTCAAATATCAAAAACAAGGATCATTTTAGTTTTAATTATTTCTATCTCCAAATATATTTCATATTAAAATATATGAGAGGAGAGAATATGACTTCTCCAAAATAATTGGAATATTAGAGGAAAAATGTTAAAATCAAATAAATTATTTTATTTGGATTTTATCGCTATTTTATTTGAATTAGAAGAAATGCATGTTTAGGCCAAGAAAATGTTCACTTTGTTCTAAATATTCTATTTAGATGGTGAAAATTTGTTTTGGTATTTTTAGATTTTTATTTTATTTTCTAGGATTTTTTCGTCGAAATTTGATTTTTTTTAAAAAAAAGTCAAACCGACCTAATGGGCCGTGGCAGACCCGGACTCTCCTGCCCCGCAGCCCACTCCCGCCCGCAGCCCACCCCGCCGCCAAACCCTAGCCACCGCCCCGCCCGAGCCGCCACCGCCGCCAACTGCCGCCTGCCGCCGCCGCCGCGCCGCCTCGCTGCTAACCGCCGCCGCTGGAGTTGCCGTGGTTTTTTCGGTTTTTAGGTAAACTCTAGATCTAGATCTAGATCTCGTTTTTTTAGTTTTTCCTCGGTTTAATTTATTAGATCGGTTTCGTCGGTTTGTTTATTTAGCGGATGTTCATCCGTACATTCGTTTTAACGAACGTTCTTCGTCGGTTAGGTTCAGACAACGAACATTCGTTCGTTAGTCTTTTCCTTTTATTTTATTTTCCACGAGGGACCTATTTGCGATTATTTTTATCGCAGATTAGCCCCTGATCTTCAAAGATCGCCATTTCTTAACCGTTTGTCCGAATCCAGTGAAACCAATGCCAAAATCTTCGTCTCGAAACCCTCTTTCTGTTTAATCAACTTGAACAAGGTTTTGACAATCTTAAAATTTGGTTTCAAGTAGATTTATTTTCAAAGTTCTTTTGACCGTAGTTTCCGTTCCGTAGCTCCGATTTGGTTGTTTCTTTTTGCAGATCGAGTCTCTTCAGTTGAGTTTTCAGATTCGATCTTCTTATTCGAAGTTTTCCCCTTGCATACATGCATGAGTGCTTATGTATGCTATTGTTTGTTTGTGCTAGAATTCCCGGAGTGCACAACGTGCTACTACGAGTCACTAGGTCTTGTGGATCATCAGCAAGGCAAGTAACACTTTGATCATATTCCTTTTACCCAGTTTTTATGCATTAGTTTCAACCCTCAAACATTGCATGAGTAGGATCTCTTAACTTGTGAGAAGTAGATGATGACGTAGAACCTATTACCCTTTTAATATCAACCCTGGGAGTTACTTCTACGTTATGCTACTTATTGCCATGCTATGCTCGTAGACGTGGATTGGGTTTGAGAGTATCCATGACAGATGTGAGCTTATTAATTAATGGTTTACTTAAGGTGGCTACTTAAACACACATCTGGGTGGATTAGTTGCGGGCACCTGAGGATATACCGGTGCTGTCCTTTTTGGTTCGCCACCCAGGCTCAAAGGGATCATAAGATTATTCATGATGGAAACTTCCGTGTGCAGCCACAAGCTATTATGGGCTCTAGCATAGTTGAGTAAGTTGTGGGAAACCTTTCCATGATGGGCTAGCAGATGCAGGGGATTGTAGGTGTACTGACCTATCTATCTGTCAAACACCATGCAGTGCAAGAAATACAACGGAGGAGATCGAGTCTTGTGGGGAGAAGTGTGCAAACCTCTCCAGAGTGTACAAACTAATCATGGTTAGCCGTGTCCTCGGTTATGGACATCTTGAGTATATGGTTCTTCGATTCTGATGTGGATCTCATCACTCTAAATTAATTTGCTGGGATGATAATTACTTTTAATTGGGATTGAGATGGGGTTACCATTCTCAGTGTTTTTAAACTACCATGATAGTTAAATATAATATATTCCTTTGTTGTAGGAAAAAATTAGCTTTTCACAAAAACATTATAACCATAGAGCCTCCACCAGCCATATATGCATGTAGTGATATCATTTACTTGTCCATTGCTCTACTGTGTTATCTTGCCAGCATATTCCATGTGCTGACCTGTTTCAGGCTGCAACATATCATGTTGCAGACTTTTCAGACAAAGAGTAAGGTGCGCTAGGTCATTTGTCGTGCACTCAGCTATGCCGTTGGAGTTGATGGACTCACTTTATCTTCCAAGCCTTCTTGTCGGGGATATACCCCGCGGTATGACCCGGCTGGAAGTATGACCCGACTGGGCTTGGCGTTTTCATTGGTAAACCTGCCGGAGTGGCGACTCATGAACCTGGCGACTCACGGATGACCCTAACGGCGGGTCAGATAGAAGACTAGGCCCAAGGCCCAGAAGGCCGGCTCATGTTTATGATGGGCCGATTTAAGAGGAAAGGCATAAGGAATATTCTCCTACAAAGGAAGCAAGACTAGGACTCCACTTGTAATAGGTTAATCCTAATCCTACTAGGACTAGTCATGTAACCCGCCCCTTCAACATATATAAGGAGGGATAGGGCTTCCCAAAGAGAGACAAGTAAGAAGAAACAATATGTAGGGCTAGACACAAAGAGCCGGCTTACCGGCGACTCCGTGATGATCATAATGAGACCTAGCCACAAATAGCATGTAGGGTCATTACCGGATGATGTTTCCCGGGGTCCGAAGCTATCTAAATCCTTGTCTTATATTGCGTCTCTCGATTCCGGCCAACCCCTCTCAAGCTACCACATAGATGCATTGGCCTCGCGACTAAGTCCTCACACTAAGGATATCTGCCGTGACAATTCCACGATAGTTGGCGCCCACCGTGGGGCTTACGCATGGTGATGTTGAGTTCTTGGAGGGATCTCTCCCAGGGATCGAGAAGTTCACGCTGGTCAGATGGAAGAAGAGCCGGCACGAGACAATTGCGTGGGATAACTTAACAGATGATAACCTTGGGCAGAGCCGACGAATTCATTGGTTGGTGATTAGAATCCTTATTAACTTTGGAAGCTGGCAGTGCAAGTTTGAGATCAAATTAGGGCTTGGCATTCTGTGCGCCATCGACGTGATGCATGTAGCCGAGGCAGAAAAAAGACCCGCTGGAGCCGCCGTAGGCCGCGTCATATCTGTCCGTGTCAATATGCAATAGTAGTACTGCTAGTAAACTGATCCACTAGATTAAACAAAAGAAGAAGGATCGAATCCATGGTCCAATTCTGACACACGGAACCTGCCAGTTCCCTTATCATGTGATGAGCCAATTTTTGGGCAAGCAATCAAGTACATCAGTACCTCCAGAGCAGATTAGTCCCTGGCACGAAAAAGGGAAAAACGGCCACGACCCGGACTCCATCATTGCTGCTTGCGAGGCCTTGCCGCAAGCCGTCGTTCTGGCCCCATCTTGGACGCCTCCTCTACCTACTGCGCGTCGACCGCGACTGTTGACCCGCCAAGATTGTCACAATTCCCCTATGGTGTCACCTTCACGCCACCGAAGACGGCACCGCTGCACTTCGCCGGCGTCACCTTCAAGCCGCCGCTGCATGGCCGCAACCGCGCCTCAAGCCGGCTCCGCCTCGACTCGCCGAGGTGTGCGCGTCTGCTGGCAATACTTCATCATCATGCCTCCACCTTCACGGGACTCCATGTCTCCGATCAGGGCCGGTTTATACCCACTGTGCCTTACGCCATCGGCGAGCCGCCTCGGCCACTACCGGTGAGCCGTCGTTTTTGATACGTCGTGTACAGTGTCGGGCCATTGTCCTGAGCCGCTGTCCGTTGAACTACCCGAACTGTTTGTTGGAAATATAAGCAATTTACCGAATGATTTTATTAACAGAAATACTAGATAAAGCATGCCTAATATAGTAGAGATAAAACAAGTCATGCGTTCTGACAGAGAGAAGGAAAATAGCTTCTGCATATATGAACCGTAGCTAATCATATCTATAGCAGACAGTGGAACTAGTTGCATATATGAGGTAGAACCTAACATATTTAGGGCAAATACTAGTACGAGAAACTATGGTAGGATATCTAACAGAAAGAAGAACACATACGAGACAGCAGCAGCAGCACTGGACTTGGGGTCGGTGTCCTCGCCAGCCATGTCGTCGAGGAGGTTGTCGACGTCGGGGAAGAAGTCGTCGTTGGGGAAGTAGTCATAGGAGTCCGGGGCGTCCGTGACGAAGGAGTCAGTCAGTAGTCATGCAGAGCGCTCCCCAAAAACCTTATCACCCTTCTCCCGTACAGGACTCAAAGAGGTGCGGTTCCGGAGGCCTACTGTCCCGACCTGCAGTGCACGCCGCAAGCCGGGATGAGGAAGACATCAGCAGCTCAGAGATTGGAACTGGTGGCGAGAGGAAGGAGAAGTTCTGGTGCATCTCTCTGAGAGGAGCAACCTCCCTTTTATAGGCGCAAGAGAAGGAGGCGAGAGGCTGCGCCGGGAGCTGAAGGGAATGCGGGAGATGAAACGAACAGGCAGCAGCCGAAGGGTGCAGCGTCCGTATTCAATATCCACTACAACAAAAACTTTCCAGCTCCCGAGTGACCTTTCGTATACCCGTAGTGCGTGCAAAAACTTTAGACATCGGCTCGGCTCATTCCTGCAACCCGCGGCGCGTCGTGACGAGGCGTGGCGTGGTGTGGCGTGGCGAGGCGGGTGGTGGAGGAGGAGCGCGCGTGGATATCCCTCTTGTTCTCATGCTCGTACAAGTGGGGAAAGAACCTCCCTTACAAGGAGGTCCAACTCCCACTAAACTAGCAACGTGGGACTAAACTTTAGTAGTATCCCTTGCCTTGCACAAATGGGCTAAGTGGGCCTCTAGGATTTATTAGGAATTTCTGAAATAGTTATTGGGCTGCCCAAAATGGACTAAATTCCAGCAATCCCCCACCAGATCCCAGAGGCACACAGAAATTTGCCTTTGGTTCCAAAACACTGTTTTATATACCGGTACTTTAGTGGAGACTGTTAAGTTGAACTTCCACCTAGAACTCTATGCTACACTAGTAAGCAACTAGAACAGTGGACTGGGCCTTGAACTGCAAGTTTTCTGCGAATCTAGCTTCACATAAAGCCTTGACCGATACGTGGCTACCGTGGGTCTTCCCCGCGGGTGGAGCTTATGCGTCATACTCTGAGACCTTTCATGAGTTTACTAGAGAGAACCCTACTCTCATAGATTGCGACGTTTAACAATCAAACTCATATAGGTGCGTTCTTCAAAAGATGTTCTGCAGGACAACATCTCTGCTTCAAAGAGCCACTTAGAACACATTAAGATATACATCAACCTACCATGCAGATTAGGAGAGTACTGCATCTTTATGGAGTGGTATTTTAACAGTAAGGGTACTCTCCTCCCAGTTGACCAACAACTTGTCTTCCACATCTAATTCACGGGATCTCCGATCACAAAGAATAGGTTACCACTGTGAACAACTCATATTGTGGGTCTCATACCCATCTCCCTCGATGCATTATCTATCACATTACGTGATAGACCCTTAGTAAAAGGATCTGCCAGATTTTTAGACGTTTGGATATAATCCAATGCAATAACTCCGGAGTTTCTCATTTTTCTGACAGACTTTAACCTTCTCTGAACGTGTCTTGATGACTTCATGTTATCCTTTGAGCTGCTCACTTTCATGATCACATTTTGATTGTCGCAGTTCATAAGAATACCTGGTACAGGTTTCTCAACAACCGGCAAGTCATTCAAGAGCCGGCGAAGCCAATCTGCTTCAACCGTAGCTGTATCTAGTGCTGTGAGTTCTGCTTCCATTGTTGACCTCGTTAAGATGGTCTGCTTGCAAGACTTCCAAGAAACAGCGCCACCTCCATGAGTGAATACATAACCGCTCGTGGCCTTTATCTCATCAGCATCTGAGATCCAGTTTGAGTCACTATACCCTTCAAGCACCTTTGGGTGCTCGGTGTAGTGAATTCCATAATTTGCAGTGCCTTTCAAATAACGCAAAACTCTCTCTAGAGCTTTCCAATGCACATCTCCTGGTTTTGAGACAAACCGACTCAGTTTGCTAACAGCAAAAGAGATGTCAGGTCTTGTAGCACTTGCTAAGTACATAAGCGAGCCAATAATTTGAGAATATTTCAATTGATCTCCAGCAATTCTTCGATTCTTTTGAAGTAACACACTCGCATCATATGGTGTTGGAGAGGGCTTGCACTCACTATAGCCAAAGCGACTCAAGATCTTTTCCACATAGTGAGATTGAAGCAATGTAATCCCACCATCATCGTCTCTCAATAACTTGATGTTCAGAATGACATCAGCCACTCCTAAATCCTTCATCTCAAAACAACGAGATAGGAAATCCTTGTCCTCCTTAATAACATTCAGATTTGTTCCAAAAATCAGTATGTCATCAACATACAAGCACAAGATAACTCCCTCGCCCCCACCACGGCGATAGTACACACATTTGTCAGCTTCGTTCACAACAAAGCCTGCAGCTGTTAAAGTTCTTTCAAACTTCTCATGCCACTATTTGGGTACTTGCTTAAGTCCGTACAAAGATTTCAACAACTTGCACACTTTCCCTTCCTGACCATCTAGTACAAACCCATCTGGTTGTTCCATATAAATTTCCTCGTCCAACTCTCCATTTAGGAAAGCAGTCTTAACATCCATTTGATGAACAAGAAGACCATGCGAGGCAGCTAGTGAAAGTAGAACTCGAATAATGGTCAGTCAAGCCACAGGTGAGTAAGTATCAAAGAAGTCTTCACCTTCCTTTTGGGTATAACCCTTAGCCACGAGCCGAGCCTTGTACTTCTCAATAGTACCATCAGGCCTAAGCTTCTTCTTGAATACACATTTGCATCCTATAGGTTTGCACCCATACGGACGATCAGTTATCTCCCAGGTTTCATTCGCCAAGATGGAATCCATCTCGCTACGAACCGCTTCCTTCCAGTAGTCAGCATCTTCAGATGCATAGGCCTCTGAAATAGAACTGGGAGTGTCATCTATGAGATACACAAGAAAATCACCACAAAAGGACTTTGCAATCCTTTGTCTCTTGCTCCTAGTAGGAACTTCATTGTTCTCCTCCACAGGACTTTCAAAGTGTTCTATCGAAATGGTAGGTTTGGTAATTGTAACTGGTTCCTGATTCGATGAACTAGGCATCTCCTGATTAGATGAGGTAGCCATATCCTTCATGGGAAAGATATCTTCAAAGAAAGTCACATCATTCGACTCCATGATCGTACCGACATGCATGTCAGGTACCTCAGATTTTACAACCAAGAATCTATAGCCAATGCTATGAAAAGCATATCCCAGGAAAACACAACCCATAGTATTTGGTCCAAGCTTCCGCTTCTTTGAAATTCGAGCATTGACTTTTGCCAAACAACCCCATATTCGCAGATAAGAGAGTTTTAACCTTTTCTTCTCCCATTCCTTGAATGGAGTTATCTCTTTGTTCTTTGTGGGGACTCGGTTTAGGACATGACATGCTGTCAATATCGCCTCCCCCACCATGCCTTGGAGAGACCCGATGTGTCTAACATGGCGTTAACCAAATCAGTTAGAGTATGGTTCTTTCTTTCGGCCACCCCATTTGACTGAGGTGAGTACGGAGGCGTCCTCTCATGGATTATACCATGTTCCGCACAAAAAGCATCAAACTCATTGGAAAAATACTCTCCACCACGGTCGGACCTAAGCCTCTTGATTTTCCGATCAAGTTGGTTTTCCACTTCAGCTTTATAGATCTTGAAAAAGTTCAAAGCCTCATCCTTAGATTTCAGAAGATACACACGACAGTATCTAGTGGAGTCATCAATTAACATCATGAAATATTTCTTTCCACCTTTTGTCAACACACCATTCATTTCACATAGATCTGAATGTATGAGCTCTAGTGGTGCAAGATTTCTTATTTCCGCAGTCGTGTGAGACTTACGAGGTTGCTTAGCTTGCACACACACTTGACACTTAGATCCCTTGACGGTGGTGAAACTAGGCATTAAGTTCAACTTCGCTAGTCGCGACATGCAACCAAAGTTAACATGACAAAGACGTGAATGCCACACATTGGATTCACTATTGTTGCAAATATGATTAACAACTTTATTGCAAACGTCTGATAAGGATAAACGAAACAAGCCTCCTGACTCATAGCCTTTACCAACAAAGGTTTCATACTTGGATATTACAAATTTATTCGACTCAAAGACAAGCTTGTAGCCATCTCTACACAGAAGAGATCCGCTAACAAGATTTTTATTGACGGAGGGGACATAATGCACGTTCTTCAGCCGCACGATCTTCCCAGAAGTAAACTTCAGATCGACCGTGCCAACACCACGAACAGAAGCACTTGAACTGTTGCCCATCAGCACGGTTGAAGTCCCTGCGGTCTGATAAGATGAAAACATGGAAATATCACCGCATACATGCACATTAGCACCCGTGTCAATCAACCAGTCAGGAGAATGACATACTGAAATAATAGTGGGAAATATACCATACCCAACATCCTTCATGTCAGTGTCTCCAATGACAACATTAGCGGTCTTGCCGCCTTTCCCAGGATGACGCTTGTCATAGCGATTAGGGCAACTAGGAGCCCAATGATCAGGATCCCCACACACATGACAAGCACCTTTCTTCTTGCCATTCTTCCTCTTGAAGTTCGTGTGTTGCACAGCCTTGTTCTTCCCATCAAACTTTGCTTTTCCATCAAACTTGCCCTTGTTCTTGAACTTGTGGGGCTGGAAGTTCTGCTTCTGTACCACATTGGCACTAGATCCTCCCTCAATACCTCAAGCACATGTGTCCTTTGCTCTCGCCTTTTCTTCCACATCAAGAGTGCCAATGAGATCCGGGACAGAAAACTACTGCCTCTTATGCTTCAGCAAGGTAGCAAAGTTCCTCCATGAAGGGGGAAGCTTAGTGATGATACCTCTGGCAACAAACTTGTCCGGTAGCATACAACCGAAGTTCTCAAGTTCCCTAGCAAATGACTGTATCTCATGAGCTTGCTCAACCATGGAGCGCTCTTCAGTCATCCTATAATCATAGAATTGCTCCATGATGTACAGCTCAGTGCCAGCATCCGAGACCCCAAACTTGGACTCGAGTGCATCCCACATATCTTTTCCATTATCAATTGACGCATAAGCATCAACTATGTTCTCACCAAGAACACTCAAGAGAGCAACCTTAAACAGAGTATCCATTTTCTGAAAAGCTTGTGCCCGTTGAGCATCAAGCTCTCCTTCAGGTTTGCCGAGAGTGGCGTCATAGCAACTCATGGTTTGAAACCATAAGACTGCTCTCACGTGCCACCTCTTATAGTGGATACCCTCAAACATAGGAAGTCTCATGGAAGCAGCAAAACCACTTGGGGTAAATTGCCTATAATAAGGTTTTTGAATTGTTGGAAATATAAGCAATTTACCGAATGATTTTATTAATAGAAATACTAGATAAAGCATGACTAATATAGTAGAGATAAAATAAGTCATGCGTTCTGACAGAGAGAAGGAAAATAGCTTCTGCATATATGAACCATAGCTAATCATATCTATAGCGGACAGTGGAACTAGTTGCATATATGAGGTAGAACTGTAGGATCGAAAGTATGTCTAGAGGGGGGTGATTAGACTACTTGACCAAATAAAAACTTAACCTTTTCCCAATTTTAGTTCTTGGCAGATTTTATCTATTTTAGGACAAGTCAAGCAATCATCACACAATTCAAGCAAGCATGCAAAGAGTATATTGGCAGCGGAAAGTAAAGCATGCAACTTGCAAGAATGTAAAGGGAAGGGTTTGGAGAATTCAAACGCAATTGGAGACACGGATGTTTTTCCCGTGGTTCGGATAGGTGGTGCTATCCTACATCCACGTTGATGGAGACTTCAACCCACAAAGGGTAACGGTTGCGCGAGTCCACATAGGGCTCCACCCACGAAGGGTAACGGTTGCACGAGTCCACACAGGGCTCCACCCACGAAGGGTCCACAAAGAAGCAACCACCCACAAAGGGTCCACGAAGAAGCAACCTTGTCTATCCCACCATGGCCATCGCCCACACAGGACTTGCCTCACTAGCGGTAGATCTTCACGAAGTAGGCGATCTCCTTGCCCTTACAAACTCCTAGGTTCAACTCCACAATCTTGTCGGAGGCTCCCAAGTGACACCTAGCCAATCTAGGAGACACCACTCTCCAAGAAGTAACAAATGGTGTGTAGGTAATGAACTCCTTGCTCTTGTGCTTCAAATGATAGTCTCCCCAACACTCAACTCTCTCTCATAGGATTTGGATTTTGTGGAAAGAAAATTTGAGTGGAAAGCAACTTGGAGAGGCTAGAGATCAAGATTCATATGGTAGGAATGGAATATCTTGGTCTCAACACATGAGTAGGTGGTTCTCTCTCAGAACATATGAGTTGGAATGGTGTATGTGTTCTGATGGCTCTCTCTTCGAATGAAGAGGAGGTGGAGGGGTATATATAGCCTCCACACAAAATCCAACCGTTACACACAATTTTCCAATCTCGGTGGGACCGAATCAACAAACTCGGTCGGACCGAAAATGTAAACCTAGTGACCGTTAGAGATTTTCGATGGGACTGACATGCAACTTGGTAGGACCGATATGGTTAGGGTTTGGGCATAACGTAATCTCGGTGAGACCGATTACACAAAGTCGGTGAGACCGAATTTGGTAATTAGCTAACCAAAGAGTTGGTCAGGCAAACTTGGTGGGACCGATTTGCTCTTTCCGTGAGACCGAAAAGTTACAAAGGGGAAACACTGAATTTACATTGCAATCTCGGTGGGACCGATTCGCTCTTTCGGTGAGACCGGAAAGTTATGAAAGGGAAACAGAGAGTTTGCAATCCCATCTCGGTGAGACGGAGATCCCTATCGGTAGAACCGAATTGCTAGGGTTTGGCAGTGGCTTATGACAAGTGAAACTCGGTGGCGCCGGATAGGAAGAATCGGTAGGACCGAGTTTGGCTTAGGGTTTAGGTCATATGTGGATATGGGAAAGTAGTTGAGGGTTTTGGAGCATATCACTAAGCACATGAAGCAAGAGGCTCATTAAGCAACACCTCATCCCTCCTTGATAGTATTGGCTTTTCCTAAAGACTCAATGTGGTCTTGGATCACTAAAATATAAAATGAAGAGTCTTGAGCTTTTGAGCTTGAGCCAATCCTTTGTCCTTAGCATTTTGAGGGTTCCACTTTCACATCCATGCCATGCCAATCATTGAGCTTTCCTGAAATAATCATCTTGGAATAGCATTAGCTCAATGAGCTATATGTTGTTATGAATTACCAAAACCACCTAGGGATAGTTGCACTTTCAATCTCCCCCTTTTTGGTAATTGATGACAACATATAGATCAAAGCTTCGACAAATGATAATAAGCATGAAATATATCGTCGCTTTGAGAAGTATGTGATAAGTAAGAGCTCCCCCTAAATTTGTGCATATTTAAAATTTGCTTTGGACTGCAAATGCACAAGGAGTTAGAGTCACGGGTTACTCTTCCATGTCACATACATCTTGGTGGAGCGCTTAAAATGATAAGAATGAAATACATGCACTCATCACCAAGAATAGTGAATGATCACATAAGATAGATAAGATAATAACATTAATCAAACATTAAGTGTAGCTTATGATCAAACACATGATCATCAATGTCTCACGAGCATAGTATCTCAAGCACTCAAAAGCAAACAAGTTCGAAAAACCACCAAATAAAGCAAGAGAGAAAAGCAACATACTCTCTCTCGAAGCCTATGATCTATACATTTTTCTCCCCCTTTGGCAACAAGTTACCAAAAAGTTCCTAGGAAATGCATAGTGCTAGATCGACACTCAGACTTGATCTTCAGGTGGTGGTGGAGTCCGGATCACTCCAAGGACGAAGGCTTCTGTAGATGCTGAAGTAGACGCTAGAGTTGGAGCTGAAGTAGACGCTGGAGCGGGTTGGGCTGGTGCTACGGCTGGAGCTGAGGCAGTTGCTCTTGTGTCAGGAACTGGCACTGCAGACGACCTCGGACCTCGTGGCACTCTGGCAAAGGCATCAGTGGTTGTCTTCCCTTTCCTCTCCTGCATATCGTCTTGAAGCTGCTCCACTGCAATCTGAATTTCTGTCACCTTGACATCCAAGTCATAGAACTTTTGTTCCATGATTCTCTCTAGGCTTGCCTGGTTTTGAGTTAGGGTGGCTAGTCCTTTCTCATCCGCAGGGTGGATGCAATCAGGTAACCAAGCTGCTCTTGTTTGGTTTTCAAGAAATACTCAGATGCCTCCTCTTGAGTTGGCATCTTGGCAGCTTTCTCCTTCCTTGCCTTCTCCTTCTTTGCTTGTGCTTGAACTGATGATGGCTCATTCTCAGTCATTACAACTTGATTGTCCTCAAAATCTGGACGGATGGGCAGGTGTTCCTTGTCCAATAAATATATGCCCGTGCCCATCTTGGAGTTGATGAGATCCTGAATTTGAGGTGCATATCCACAGCTCCTCTTCTGATCTGCTGCAGTCCTCTTGATAGTCTCTACTATGAGGCTCATGACCTTGAACTTCTGAGGCACATCAAATACATGTAGCAAGTTGATTGCATGGCCTCTAATCATCTTGTGATCTCCAGACTTGGGCAATAAGGTGTGCCTCAATATCCAATTGATGGTTGGCAGCCCTGACAGAAGATAATGCACTAAGCCAAATTTGGAAGTGTCAAGAGCTTCATTTGGAATTTCCTTGTACATGTTGGACATTGAGTTATGATCCATTTTCTTCTTGGCATAGATATCCAAGTCATCTGCTTGCTCCTCTGGGGCATTGATCAACTTTGCCCATTCCTCAACAGTTGATTGGTACCTCGTACCCTCAGACATCCATGTGATCCTCCCATCTGGATAAAAGGGTGCCGTGGAGTAGAATTGCATGATGAGCTCCTCGTTCCACTTTGTGAGCTTCTTCCCAACAAAGTCAGCAACTCCACAAGCACTAAAGATGTCATACACTCCAGGGTAGTGTTCCTCATTTTCCTTCATGTACTCCCAATCGACCCATCTCATGTCACAGACTATTGGCTTCTTGTCTAGCAACACTGTCTCATAAAAATCTTGCTGCTCCTTGGTGTGAAACCTGTAATCCATAGCAGTCCTTCTCCTTGAAGCATACGGATCTGCTTCTCTCCACTTCCTCAGCCCTGAGTCTCTCCTGAGCTTCATATCCTCAGCCACAGGATGAGCATCGTTGTGGTCTGGGATCTTGGGCTTGAGCTTTCTCAGAATTTGCTCTTCATCCTCTTCTTTAGCAACAGTCTCAGGCACCGGGGCCTTGTTCTTCTCACCTGCAGGAATGCTCCTTGTATTCCTCTTTGGTGCAGACTTGGGCTTGGAGGCAGCTTTGGGTGCTTCTTTGGGCTTAGATGCAGCAGCCCCTGTCCTGATAGCATCACCCATAAGCTTAGGTGCTTTAGGTGCTGGTGCAGCAACCTCTTCTTCCTCTTCCTCTTCCATAATGGAAGCCTTTCCAAGCACTCTGGCTACGATCTTCTTGACCCTTTCCTTCCTCTTCTTGCCTTCTGCGACAACTGGCTCTTTGGGTGCAGGCTTTTCAGTTGAAGCTCTAGCCTTTGACATAGGCTGCCTGCCTGTTGGCCTTTTGATCTTTAGACCTGGCTTTGTGCCTTGAGCTGGCTCAACTCTCTTTGATGTGGCCTCTTCTTCTGCCACATAATCTTCATCTTCAGAATCAGAAGTTCTCTTCTTCCTTTGTCTAGTGGCAGCTTTTGGCAGATTGCTTGGGGTACTTCTGCTGCCATCATCTAAAGAGCTGGAGGGGCTAGTGCCCTCACTCATCTGCACTTGCTCTTCTGACATGTTTTGGCTATCACTCTGATCAGACATGCTGCAAACTCTGACTGCTAACCCTGTGAATAGTTTATAGATGAGGTAGAATGGATGAGCATCACAAAATGCAGAGATTTTTGTAAAAGAATGATCTAAAAACTTAGTTTTAGTTTCCCACTGAAATCATCTCGGATCTACCGATTTTCAAACTCGGTGATACCGAAGCAGTTGTGGAACCTAAACTAGTGAACTCGGTTGGACCGAGTCATAGTTTGGTGGCACCGAGACTGCTAGGGTTTCACAAAATTCCAAAATCGGTCACACCGATAAGTAATTCTCGGTCAGACCGAGTCTCACTTGTGCAATGGCATAAGCCAAATCGGTGGGACCGAGTTTTTCAACTCGGTGGGTCCAAGATGGTTTCGGCGGAAACCTAACCCTAAAATTTTCGAATTAAACCTAATCTACGAGCGTATTGACTGGATAGGAGTGTTTCAATCGTGGCAAGAATCATGATGATCACAATGTGCTAAGAATCGGATTGGGGAATAGCACAAAGATCGAGTCCATACCCTAGTTCGGCGGAGACTTGCTACGGCGGCAACGGCAGGGCAGAATTCCCATTGACAGCGACGGAGACCAGCGACTAGAGGCGGCTGGCGGCGAGGAGACGATCCGGAGACCACGTTGGCAGAGCAGGCTATCGCGCGGGCGAAGGGGTTTGGAGAAATTTCCAAATTTTTCCCGTGACTATATATAGCCCGACCCTGTCGGTGTGACTGAGTGGAACAACTCGGTGGCACCGAGATTCATAACTGCAAGCAGTTACTGAAACTCGTTGTGACCGAAAGGTTCAAATCGGTTGCACCGAGATCGAAAACCTAGATCAACTTAGTGATCTCGGTAGGACCGAAAGTGGGGTATCGGTCAGACCGAGAGTCATAAAGAGGTTTTGGAAGTTTAAGTCTATGACGAATCGGGGACTCCGAGCGCTCCTCACACAGAGTGGTTCGAATCTGACTTGATCAAATTTTGTGATGCAACATGAATAGAGTTTGAGACGAGAAAAGCATAGATAGCTAGAGGAGGTTCTTAGGCATTCTTGTCCATCCACTTGGCAAAAGAAAATAATACCAAACAATCAAAACAACAAGTGGATGTCCTTGAATGAGTAAAATATGCAACCAGCATGCTCACACAATAAGATGGCAAATGAAATATGTGACAAGGCATGCACAACTAATTCTAGCATCTATCAAGCAATTTGCGATGACTAGGTCATCTATATATGAGTATATTGACTTAGGAGTCAAGTGAGAACACTTGATCATAGGTCATACTCATCGTTTAAGCTCAAGTGGGGTTACCACTTTTACATAAAGCATTGTTGTGTTCACATCTTTAGAGTTGCTTTAGCTCAAGTCTTAGAGTAAAGCTCCCCCTAGATGTGATACCCCCCTAAGAGGGATGAACTAACCTTGGGTTTTGTCGATGATGACTTCATGTAGATGTTGAAGATGTGGATGCTCAATGTTGATGCAGATCACTTGGAGCTATCCATTTGAGTGAATTGCACTTTCAATACCTACATGGGTTAGTCCCACAAGGAACAAACAAGGATATCCATAGACATGGAGTGATGCACACACAAGATGATGTCCATGAAAACTTTTAGGTTACCTTGTCCCTTGTCTTACCAACATGAGGGTTTGTGACTCCTTGAACTAGTGCAAGATGTGGAATTTGATTGCACTTGTTCTTGCCAAAATGATAAGAGTGAAGTATGTTGGCAGAGTCACCCTCAAGGACTCTCTAGTTCTTCTTCTTTTGGATCCACATCATCTTGATGGGAATCCTTGGAGTTGTAGTCGTACTTGATGAAGTGGAACTTGAAGTAGTCTTGGGAATCCACTTGACTAAGGTCTTAGGAGCATCTTCAAATGCGTCAATTTCCTCTTGAAGCTTGTCCTTGCCTTTTTGCTTGTAGTCTTGTGATGGAAGATCATCTTGAGCTTGTGTCCCCTTGAAAGAAGTATCATACTTCTCTTGTTGAGGAACAAACTTTGTCTTGGGGTATTGATCTTCTTCCCACTCAACTCCATTGGCATTGAACTTTCGTTCAAAACCAACACCTTGATTCTTCCGGTGCATTCCTTGCTTGCGCACAATTTCCTCGAATTGCTTACTCCCGGCAAGGCTTTTGTACACTCCTTTCTCTATAATTCCCTTCAATAAGCTATTTTCTTGCTCAAGTGTAACTTGGCTAAGAGAATCATTAGTGGAATCAAGAGAACTACTAGAAGCAACAATATTGGATTTAGCATGATCATTGTTACTACTAGAGGAAGAATCTTTCTTGTTCTTGTTACTAGACTTGACTTGAGGCATGTAAGTGGATAAGAGTAAACGCTTGGCAATGTGAGAAGAACTTTTCTTGCGGAGATCATCATTGATTGCTTTTAAGAACTCATGCTCTTGCTCAAGATTGAGCTTTTCAAAGCGTAATTTCTCATGAGCTCTTAAAAGTTCTCGATGATCTTCGAAGATAGTTTCATGAGCTAACTTAAGAGTGTTTAGTTCTTTAGTTAGAGCCTCAATCTTCTCCTTATCATTGTCATTCGTTTTATCTTGATTAGCATGATTAATTGACGTTTCATCATAGTATTCATCACTAGAGTTGTCAACAAGCAAATCATCACCTAACAAGTCATCTTCATCACTATTGAAATCAACATACTCGGGGTGTGTTACCTTAGGACCTTTGGCCATGAAGCATCTTCCAATTCCTTCATTTGGTGAGTCAAATATGTCGTAGGAGTTGGTTGACACAAGTGCTAGACCGGCAACACCTTCATCTTGAGTATCTTCGGAGTCGGAGTGATAACTTCTCTCGGAGTGGCTGTCGGAGTCGGAGCCGGATACCCATTCACCAACATGAGCTTGATGTCTTCGTCTTGTGTAGCTCCTTGATGATTTTTCCTTTCTTTCCGAATCCTTGCTTCTCCGTGAGTATCTTCGTTCATAACGATCATCTCTACTCCTTCTCTCTCTTGGTGGTGATTCTTTGCTTCTTCTTTTTGGAGAATCTTCTCTTCTCTTGTAGGGAGCCGTACACTCATTGGAATAGTGTCCGGGTCTTCCACAACTGTAGCAGTTTCGCTCTCGACTAGAAGATCTTTTGTCATTGTAGGACCTTGACTTGAAGCTTCTATCTTTGCTTCTACTCTTGTAGAACTTGTTGAAGTTCTTCACCATTAAGCTCAATTCTTCATTGAAGTCTTGTTTCTCACTTGATGATGTAGGGGCTTCACATGAGGCTTTATAGGCACCACTTGATTTGTTGTGAAGTTCCTCTTTATCCTTAAGTGACATCTCATGAGCAACAATTCTTCCAATCACCTCCGTTGGCTTGAGATCTTTGTAATTGGGCATCATTTGGATCAATGTGCACACGGTATCATATTTTCCATCCAAGGCTCTTAGAATCTTCTTGATGATGAATCTATCGGTCATCTCTTCACTTCCTAAGCCGGCAATCTCATTTGTGATGAGAGCAAGCCTAGAGTACATTTCAGCGACACCTTCACCATCCTTCATCTTGAACTTGTCAAGTTGGCTTTGAAGCACATCCAACTTGGATTCCTTGACGGAGTCGGTACCTTCGTGCATATCAATCAAAGTGTCCCAAATTTCCTTCGCATTCTCAAGACGGCTGATTTTGTTGAATTCTTCGGGGCACAATCCGTTGAAGAGAATATCACAAGCTTGAGCATTGTATTGCAACATCTTCAACTCATCCGCGGTAGCTTCACGGTTTGGTTCTCTCCCATCAAAGAAGTCACCTTGCAAACCAACACACACAATAGCCCAAACGGCGGGGTTATGTCCAAGAATATGCATTTTCATTTTATGCTTCCAACTAGCAAAATTAGTACCATCAAAGTAGGGACCTCTACGGTGATAATTTCCCTCGCTAGACGCCATACTCTCCTAGGTTGTGAAACCAAGGCTATGACCACCAAAAGCTATGGAGATCAAAGCAAATGGAGACCAAAGCTCTGATACCACTTGTAGGATCGAAAGTATGTCTAGAGGGGGGTGATTAGACTACTTGACCAAATAAAAACTTAACCTTTTCCCAATTTTAGTTCTTGGCAGATTTTAGCTATTTTAGGACAAGTCAAGCAATCATCACACAATTCAAGCAAGCATGCAAAGAGTATATTGGCAGCGGAAAGTAAAGCATGCAACTTGCAAGAATGTAAAGGGAAGGGTTTGGAGAATTCAAACGCAATTGGAGACACGGATGTTTTTCCCGTGGTTCGGATAGGTGGTGCTATCCTACATCCACGTTGATGGAGACTTCAACCCACAAAGGGTAACGGTTGCGCGAGTCCACATAGGGCTCCACCCACAAAGGGTAACGGTTGCGCGAGTCCACACAGGGCTCCACCCACGAAGGGTCCACGAAGAAGCAACCACCCACAAAGGGTCCACGAAGAAGCAACTTGTCTATACCACCATGGCCATCGCCCACACATGACTTGCCTCACTAGCGGTAGATCTTCACGAAGTAGGCGATCTCCTTGCCCTTACAAACTCCTTGGTTCAACTCCACAATCTTGTTGGAGGCTCCCAAGTGACACCTAGCCAATCTAGGAGACACCACTCTCCAAGAAGTAACAAATGGTGTGTAGGTAATGAACTCCTTGCTCTTGTGCTTCAAATGATAGTCTCCCCAACACTCAACTCTCTCTCATAGGATTTGGATTTTGTGGAAAGAAAATTTGAGTGGAAAGCAACTTGGAGAGGCTAGAGATCAAGATTCATATGGTAGGAATGGAATATCTTGGTCTCAACACATGAGTAGGTGGTTCTCTCTCAGAACATATGAGTTGGAATGGTGTATGTGTTCTGATGGCTCTCTCTTCGAATGAAGAGGAGGTGGAGGGGTATATATAGCCTCCACACAAAATCCAACCATTACACACAGTTTTCCAATCTCGGTGGGACCGAATCAACAAACTCGGTCGGATCGAAAATGTAAACCTAGTGACCGTTAGAGATTTTCGGTGGGACTGACATGCAACTCGGTAGGACCGATATGGTTAGGGTTTGGGCATAACGTAATCTCGGTGAGACCGATTACACAAACTCGGTGAGACCGAATTTGGTAATTAGCTAACCAGAGAGTTGGTCAGGCAAACTCGGTGGGACCGATTTGCTCTTTCGGTGAGACCGAAAAGTTACAAAGGGGAAACACTGAATTTACATTGCAATCTCGGTGGGACCGATTCGCTCTTTCGGTGAGACCGAAAAGTTACGAAAGGGAAACAGAGAGTTTGCAATCCCATCTCGGTGAGACCGAGATCCCTATCGGTAGAACCGAATTGCTAGGGTTTGGCAGTGGCTTATGACAAGTGAAACTCGGTGGCGCCGGATAGGAAGAATTGGTAGGACCGAGTTTGGCTTAGGGTTTAGGTCATATGTGGATATGGGAAAGTAGTTGAGGGTTTTGGAGCATATCACTAAGCACATGAAGCAAGAGGCTCATTAAGCAACACCTCATCCCTCCTTGATAGTATTGGCTTTTCCTAAAGACTCAATGTGATCTTGGATCACTAAAATATAAAATGAAGAGTCTTGAGCTTTTGAGCTTGAGCCAATCCTTTGTCCTTAGCATTTTGAGGGTTCCACTTTCACATCCATGCCATGCCAATCATTGAGCTTTCCTGAAATAATCATCTTGGAATAGCATTAGCTCAATGAGCTATATGTTGTTATGAATTACCAAAACCACCTAGGGATAGTTGCACTTTCAAGAACCTAACGTATTTAGGGCAAATACTAGTACGAGAAACTGTGGCAGGATATCTAACAGAAAGAAGAACACATACGAGACAGCAGCAGCAGCAACACTGGACTTGGGGTCGGTGTCCTCGCCAGCCATGTCGTGGAGGAGGTTGTCGACGTCAGGGAAGAAGTCGTCGTTGGGGAAGTAGTCGTCGGAGTCCGGGGCGTCCATGACGAAGGAGTTAGTCAGTAGTCGCGCAGAGCGCTCCCCAAAAACCTTATCACCCTTCTCCCGTACATGACTCAAAGAGGTGCGGTTTCGGAGGCCTACTGTCCCGACCTGCGGTGCACGCCGCAAGCCGGGATGAGGAAGACAGCAGCAGCTCAGAGATTGGAACCGGTGGAGAGAGGAAGGAGAAGTTCTGGTGCATCTCTCTGAGAGGAGCGACCTCCCTTTTATAGGCGCAAGAGAAGGAGGCGAGAGGCTGCGCCGGGAGCTGAAGGGAACACGGGAGATGAAACGAACAGGCAGCAGCCGAAGGGTGCAGCGTTCGTATTCAATATCCACTATAGCAAAAACTTTCCAGCTCCCGAGTGACCTTTCGTATACCCGTAGTGCGTGGAAAAAATTTAGACATCGGCTCGGCTCATTCCCGCAACCCGCGGCGCGTCGTGACGAGGCGTGGCGTGGCGAGGCGGGCGGCGGAGGAGGAGCGTGCGTGGATATCCCTCTTGTTCTCATGCTCGTACAAGTGGGGAAAGAACCTCCCTTACAAGGAGCTCCAACTCCCACTAAACTAGAAGTGTGGGACTAAACTTTAGTTATCCCTTGCCTTGCACAAATGGGCTAAGTGGGCCTCTAGGATTTATTAGGAATTTTTGAAATAGTTATAGGGTTGCCCAAAATGGACTAAATTCCAGCAATCCCCCACCAGATCCCAGAGGCACACAGAAATTTGCCTTTGGTTCCAAAACACTGTTTTATAAACCGGTACTTCAGTGGAGACTGTTAAGTTGAACTTCCACCTAGAACTCTATGCTACACTAGTAAGCAACTTGAACAGTGGACTGGGTCTTGAACTGCATGTTTTCTGCGAATCTAGCTTCACATAAAGCCTTGACCGATACGTGGCTACCGTGGGTCTTCCCTGCGGGTGGAGCTTATGCGTCATACTCCGAGACCTTTCATGAGTTTACTAGAGAGAACCCTACTCTCATAGATTGCGACATTTAACAATCAGACTCATATAGGTGTGTTCTTCAAAAGATGTTCTGCAGGACAACATCTCTGCTTCAAAGAGCTACTTAGAACACATTAAGATATACATCAACCTGCCATGCAGATTAGGAGAGTACTGCATCTTTATGGAGTGGTATTTTAACAGTAAGGGTACTCTCCTCCCAGTTGACCAACAGCTTGTCTTCCACATCTAATTCACGGGATCTCCGATCACAAAGAATAGGTTACCACTGTGAACAACTCATATTGTGGGTCTCATACCCATCTCCCTCGATGCATTATCTATCACATTACGTGATAGACCCTTAGTAAAAGGATCTGCCAGATTTTT
The DNA here is from genome assembly GCF_018294505.1 of Triticum aestivum. Lineage (NCBI taxonomy): Eukaryota > Viridiplantae > Streptophyta > Magnoliopsida > Poales > Poaceae > Triticum > Triticum aestivum. The sequence goes on from NC_057794.1 coordinate 137,688,639, forward strand.
AGACGTTTGGATATAATCCAATGCAATAACTCCGGAGTTTCTCATTTTTCTGACAGACTTTAACCTTCTCTGAACGTGTCTTGATGACTTCATGTTATCCTTTGAGCTGCTCACTTTCGTGATCACATTTTGATTGTCGCAGTTCATAAGAATACCCGGTACAGGTTTCTCAACAACCGGCAAGTCATTCAAGAGCCGGCGAAGCCAATCTGCTTCAACCGTAGCTGTATCTAGTGTTGTGAGTTCTACTTCCATTGTTGACCTCGTTAAGATGGTCTGCTTGCAAGACTTCCAAGAAACAGTGCCACCTCCATGAGTGAATACATAACTGCTCGTGGCCTTTATCTCATCAGCATCTGAGATCCAGTTTGAGTCACTATACCCTTCAAGCACCTTTGGGTGCCCGATGTAGTGAATTCCATAATTTCCAGTGCCTTTCAAATAACGCAAAACTCTCTCTAGAGCTTTCCAATGCACATCTCCTGGTTTTGAGACAAACCGACTCAGTTTGCTAACAGCAAAAGATATGTCAGGTCTTGTAGCACTTGCTAAGTACATAAGCGAGCCAATAATTTGAGAATATTTCAATTGATCTCTAGCAATTCTTCGATTCTTTCGAAGTAACACACTCACATCATATGGTGTTGGAGAGGGCTTGCACTCACTATAGCCAAAGCGACTCAAGATCTTTTCCACATAGTGAGATTGAAGCAATGTAATCCCACCATCATCGTCTCTCAATAACTTGATGTTCAGAATGACACCAGCCACTCCTAAATCCTTCATCTCAAAACAACGAGATAGGAAATCCTTGACCTCCTTAATAAAATTCAGATTTGTTCCGAAAATCAGTATGTCATCAACATACAAGCACATTATAACTCCCTCGCCCCCACCATGGCGATAGTACACACATTTGTCAGCTTCGTTCACAACAAAGCCTGCAGCTGTTAAAGTTCTTCCAAACTTCTCATGACACTGTTTGGGTGCTTGCTTAAGTCCGTACAAAGACTGTAGCAACTTGCACACTTTCCCTTCCTGACCATCTAATACAAACGCATCTGGTTGTTCCATATAAATTTCCTCGTCCAACTCTCCATTTAGGAAAGCAGTCTTAACATCCATTTGATGAACGAGAAGACCATGTGAGGCAGCTAGTGAAAGTAGAACTCCAATAGTGGTCAGTCGAGCCACAGGTGAGTAAGTATCAAAGAAGTCTTCACCTTCCTTTTGGGTATAACCCTTAGCCACGAGCCGAGCCTTGTACTTCTCAATAGTACCATCAGGCCTAAGCTTCTTCTTGAATACCCACTTGCATCCTATAGGTTTGCACCCATAAGGACGATCAGTTATCTCCCAGGTTTCATTCGCCAAGATGGAATCCATCTCGCTACGAACCGCTTCCTTCCAGTAGTCAGCATCTTCAGATGCATAGGCCTCTGAAATAGAACTGGAGTGTCATCTATGAGATACACAAGAAAATCATCACCAAAGGACTTTGCAATCCTTTGTCTCTTGCTCCTAGTAGGAACTTCATTGTTCTCCACCACAGGACTTTCAAAGTGTTCTATTGAATGGAGGTTGCTAATTCCTTCGATTCGTATGAACTAGGCATCTCCTATTGATGGTAGCCATATCCTATCAGTGAAATATCTTTCAAGAAAGTCGATCATTCGACCCATGATGTATGCATGCATGCCAGGTACCTCAATTTTGACCAAGATCTATAGCAATCTATAAAGCATACCTAAAACACAATCCATATTTTGGCAAACTGATTCGCCCTTTGAATTGAGCATTGACTCGCTTCAACAACCATGTTCACAGATTGAGAGTTTTAAGTTTTCTTCTCCATCTCAAGAGTTATCTCTCTTCTAGGGCAAGTTAGGAAGCTTAGCGACCAGACCTCAAACAGTCTGATCTCTGTGCTCCGTGTCATCCCTGGATCGAGTAATGCTGACACCACATGTACTCGAGGATTTATAACAGAGTAGAAATCACACACTTATTACATCGAGTGTCTCAACAGAGAACTTATTACAATAAATATGGCTTAAGGCCATCTAATAACTATAACAGCGGAAGGCTTGGAAGATAAGTGAGTCCATCAACTCCAACGGCATCACTGAGTATAGAACCACGACCTAAAAACTCCTTAATCATCGTCTGAAAAGTCTGCAACATTAACGTTGCAGCCCAAAACGGGTCAGCACATGGAATATCCTGGCAATGTTACACATAGAGAGTAATGGAATGAAACAACTATACTATATGCATATTTGGCTGGTGGAAAGCTCTAAGGTTACAATTTTGCGTAAAGCCAATTTTTCCCTACTGCAAAGGAATAAATTTATTTAACTATCATGGTGGTTGTTAAACATTAAGAATGGTTGACAGCATTCTCAATCCCAATTAAGCATCATCATTAACAAAAAACCCAACAAAATTAATTTAGGGTAACATGTTGAGATTCACATGATAATCCAAGTACTAGATACTCAAGATTGTCCATAACCGGGGACAAGGCTAACCATGATTAGTTTGTTACACTTTGCAGAGGTTTGCGCACTTTTCCCCACAAGACTCGATCGCCTCCGTTTGGTTTCTCGCACTACATGGTGTTTGAGAAGACGGATGACCGAGACATAGTCTTTCAGAAGCGCTCGTACCTTACGATCGGGTAGACCGTACCACCTACATCTGCTAGTCTACCACTGTAAGAGTTCGCATGACTTAGTCAACTATGCTAGAGCCCATAATAGCTTGTGGCTGCACACAGAAGTTTCTAGTATGAATAGTCTCATGATCCCTTTGAGCCTGGGTGGCGGTCCAAAAGAAAACAGGCAAGTCCTGGAATACCCAGGTGCCTCAATCCACCCAGATGTGTATTTAAGTTGCCACCTTAGATAAACCATTAATTAACAAACTCACATCTGTCATGGATATCACTCACCCAATCCACGTCTACTAGCATAGCATGGCATAAAAAGCAAACGTAGAAGTAACTCCCAAAGGTTTGATATTAAACAGGTAATAGGTACTACCTCAACTACTTCCCATCCCACATTTTAATTAGATCCTAGTCATGCAGTGTGTGAGGATTGATCTAATGCAATAAAACTGGGTTGTAGAAAAGGTATGATCAAAGTGTTACTTGCCTTGCTGATGATCCGGGAAACCTAGCGATTCGAAGTAACAGGCGACGCACTCCGGGTATTCTATCGCAGACAAACAAACAAGCATATAATAACTACTCATCTAATGCACATGTAAAAGTCAAATAAGAGATCTAACCAGAAGGTTCAAGTTAAGAACTCCGGTTTGCAAAAAGAATCAAATCGAACGAAGCAACAAAAGTCAAACGGCGAAAGAAAACAACTTTGTTCTACTAATCTGGATCTAAGGCAAATTTTACAGTGGCAAAAACTTGTTTAAGTTGGTTAAACGGATAGAGGGTTTCGAGACGAAACTCCAGGCGCTTGAATCGCCTGATTCCGATAAACGAGTGAAAAGTTATACTAAAACGAAAATCGGGTTAGGAATCGCGATCAGAAAAATCGCGGATTTAATTCGAGAAAAAAAATGATGAACGCTCGATGAATTAAATAAACCGGAAAAACCCGATCTATTTAAAAAAACCAAAACTAAAAAAAACCGATGGAAAAACTGAACGGTTTTTCGGAAAAAAACGGCGCGGAAATCGAGGCGGCGAACCTCGGGCGGCGTGCGGCGGCGGCGGCGGCGGGCGCTGGGGGCTGGGGCGGGTAGGGTTAGCTTCGGCCGGGCCTCTCCCCCGGCTTATATAGCCTAACGGGCCGGGAGTCCTAGTCGGACACCGCCCTAGGTCGGTTCGTTGTTTTTTTTAAAATAATTACGCGTGGAAGAAAAATGAAAAGAAATACTAAACGGACTCCAAAAATTCCGAAATAAATTTTCCCGGGTTTCTAAAATCAAGCCGCACAAGGTGAACCTTTATTTGGGGCCTAAATGCAATTTTGAAAAACGCACATTTTCCCTAAATTCAAATAAAATAACGAAAAACTCTGAAATAAAATCTTATTTGATTTTATTTTTAAATCCTCAATATTTCTTTATTTTGGGAAAGTCATTTTATTCCTTCTCTCATATTTTTGTAATAGAAACAATTGATGATAAAATGAATAAAATCAAATGATCCTATTCTCAAAATTTGAGAAAACTCAAATATGAAAATAACGAAATCCCCAACTCTCTCCATGGGTCCTTGAGTTGCGTAGAATTTCTAGGATCAAAATGAAACGCAAATAAAATATGATATGCAATGATGATCTAATGTATAACATTCCAAATTGAAAATTTGGGATGTTACAAACCTACCCCCTTAAGATGAATCTCGCCCTCGAGATTCGGGTTGGCTAGAAAATAGGTGAGGGTGGTCCAACAAATCTTCCTCTCATTCCCAGGTGGCTTCATCCTCCGTGTGGTGGCTCCACTGAACTTTACAAAACTTGATAACCTTGCTGTGAGTGACTCGACTGGCAAACTCGAGAATCTTAACTGGTTTCTCCTCATAGGTCAAATCGTTATCCAACTGAATAGTTTCCAATGGCACTGTATCTCTCAGGGGTATGTCAGCCATCTCCGCATGTCACTTCTTCAACTGAGAAACGTGGAACACATCATGAACTCCTGACAATCCTTCAGGCAATTCCAACTTGTAGGCCACTTCTTCCATACGCTCCAAAACTCGATATGGTCCTACAAATCGTGGTGCTAACTTTCCTTTAACTCCAAAACACTTTGTTCCCCAAAGTGGAGATACTCGAAGATAAGCTTTATCTCCAACTTCGTAAACTGTCTCCTTGCATTTTGAATCTGCATAACTCTTCTGTCTGGACTGGGCTATCTTGAGCCTATCGCGAATCAATTTCACCTTCTGTTCAGACTCTTTAATCAAGTCAGGTCCAAACAACTGGCGGTCTCCAACTTCGTCCCATGACAACGGTGTCCTGCACCTCCTTCCGTACAAGGCTTCGAAAGGGGCCATCTTTAAACTAGATTGATAGCTGTTGTTGTAAGAAAATTCTTCATATGGCAAATTGTCGTCCCAACTAGATCCATAATCCAGCGCACAAGCTCTCAGCATATCCTCCAAAATCTGATTAACTCTCTCGGTCTGTCCATCTATTTGTGGATGAAAAGTTGTACTGAATTCTAGTCTGGTTCCCAAAGTTTCACGCAACTGCTTCCAGAATTTTGAGGTAAACTGGGTTCCTCTATCTGATACGATACTCCTCAGAACTCCATGTAGACATACGATCCTGGTCATGTATATCTTTGCCAACTTAGCACTGGTGTAAGTGGTCTTTACCGGGATGAAATGAGCTACCTTCGTCAACCGATCGACTACAACCCAAATCGAGTCATAGCCTGAACGAGTCTTGGGCAATCCCGTGATAAAATCCATGCCTAACTTATCCCACTTCCATTCGGGTATCGGCAATGGTTGTAACAGTCCTGCTGGCTTCTGATGCTCTGCCTTTATTCTCTGGCATACATCACAAACTGCTACGTACTCCGCAATATCCTTTTTCATTCCGGTCCACCAGAAAATATCCTTCAAATCCAAATACATCTTGGTATTTCCTGGGTGAATCGAATATGGTGAATCATGTGCCTCTTGCAGTATCAACTTCCTGATCTCCGGGTCATTGGGCACGTAAACACGGTCTTCAAACCATAGGGTATCGTGCTCATCCTCACGAAATCCTTTAGCCTTTCCTTTGCTAAGTTTCTCCTTAATAGAAGCGATCTCCTTGTCATTCCTTTGAGCTTCTCTGATTTTATCCATCAATGTAGACTGAATCTCCAATGCTGCTACATAGCCTCTCGGGACTATTTCTAAGCATAACTCTCAAAGATTTTCGGCTAACTCCCTTGGTATTTCTCCCGTCATTAACGTATTGACATGGCTCTTACGGCTTAATGCGTCAGCTACTACATTAGCCTTCCCGGGATGATAATGCAATCTCATATCATAATCCTTGATGAGCTCCAACCATCTCCTTTGTCTGAGGTTTAACTCCTTCTGTGTGAAAATATACTTCAAACTCTTATGATCCGTATACACCTCGCAATGGTTTCCAATCAGAAAATGTCTCCAAGTTTTCAGTGCATGCACTACGGCTGCTAACTCCAAATCATGCGTAGCATAATTCAACTCATGAGGCTTAAGCTGTCTTGAGGCATATGAAACAACTCTCCCTTCCTGCATAAGCACTGCTCCAAGTCCTCGACATGAAGCGTCGCAATACACCTCATAATCCTTGGTCTGGTCTGGCAAAATCAACATTGGTGAAGCAACCAAGCGTTTCTTCAACTCCTGAAAACTAGCCTCACATTCCTCCGTCCATATGAACTTGGTATCTTTCTTCAACAACTCAGTCATAGGTTTCGCAATCTTTGAGAAATTCTCAATAAATCTCCGGTAGTATCCTGCGAGTCCAAGAAAACTCTGGATCTCTCCAACCGTGGTTGGTGCTTCCTACTTGGTCACGGTATCAACTTTAGTGGGATCAACTGCTATACCTTCTCCAGATATAACGTGTCCGAGGAATCCTACTTCCTTCAACCAAAACTCACATTTGCTGAACTTGGCATATAATTGATGTTCTCTGAGCTTTCCAAGTACCAAACGCAAATGCTCCTTATGCTCCTCTTCATTCTTCGAGTAAACCAGAATATCATCAATGAACACTACGACGAACTTATCCAAGAACTCCATAAACACTTTGTTCATCATTTTCATAAAATATGCAGGTGCGTTGCCAGACCAAATGACATAACGGTATACTCGTACAGCCCATACCTGGTGGTAAAAGCTATCTTAGGAATATCCTGTTCTCGAATCTTCAACTGGTGGTATCCTGATCGCAGATCGATCTTGGAAAATACCTTAGCTCCTTGCAAACGATCAAACAGATCATTAATCATCGGTAGTGGGTACTTGTTCTTGACGGTTACTTCATTCAATCCTAGATAATCGACAACCATCCTTAACGATCCATCCTTCTTCTCCACTAGAAGTACTGGCGGTCCCCCAAGGCGAAGAACTTGGGCAAATATATCCTTTATCCAGTAACTCCTTAATCTGCTTCTTAATTTCCACCAAATCCTTTGCAGGCATCCTGTATGGTCTCTTTGATATTGGCCCTGTGCCTGGCAATAGCTCAATCAAAAACTCAATATCTCTATCTGGTGGCATGCCGGGAAACTCTTCTGGAAATACTTCAGGGAAATCTCTTACCACTGGTACTTCCTCCTGCACAACTCCTGTTAAGCAATTTACTTGAGTTCCCTTTGGCACATGTCGGGATACATACTTGATCCTTCTCCCTTCTGGTGTGGTAAGAAAAATTGACTTACTAGCATATTCAATATTCCCTTCATACTTTGATAACCAATCCATGCCTAATATCACATCCAATCCTTGGGATTCCAATACTATTAGGTCTGAGGGAAAAACATAGTTACCAATCCTTAATGGTAACCGATCACACCATCGACTAGCCAAATATTCTACTCCAGGCGAGGTTACTAACATGGGTGACCTAAGGGCTTGGGTTGACAGGTTATACTTATCCACAAATCCCCTTGAGATGTATGAATGCGATGCGCCAGTATCAAAAAGAACAAGTGCAATAAATGACTTAACCAAAAACTTACCTATTACTGCATCAGGCTGAGCTTCAACCTCCTCCATGTTAACGTGGTTCACCTGTCCCCTGTTGAAAGGGTTCGGCTTCTTCCCAGAGCTTCCATTGCTATTTCCATTTTGTAATTCAGGACATTCATTGGCATAATGTCCGGTCTTCGAACACTTAAAGCAAGTGACTTGGCTCAGGTCCTTCTTGGCTGGGGTTGATGAGTTGGTGCGATTCTGGCCGTTGCTTCCTCCATTCCCATTACCATTCTTGGTGCCATTGTGAGTGTGCGAGCTACCTCCTCCACGGGTATGCTGAAAATGTCCTCCCGATATAGGGGTAAAACGTGGCTTCTGCTGAGCTCCTGAATTGTACTTTCCTTGTCCATACTTCCTCTTTCGATTTTCAATTTGTTGCTGCTTCCCTTCAATCATAAGAGCATGATCTACCAACTCCTAGTAGTTGTTGAAGATTGCTACCATCAACTGCATGCTCAACTCATCGTTCAGTCCTTCCAGAAACTTCTCCTGCTTAGCTGCATCCGTAGCAACGTCATCTGGGGCATAACATGCTAACATGCTAACTTACTAAAGTCCTCCACATACTGGCCTACTGTCCGTCCTCCTTGGCGCAAGTTGCGAAACTCACGCTTCTTCATGGCTATAGCTCCTGCTGAAACATGGGCAGTACGAAAAGCCTGCTGAAACTGGTCCCATGTGACAGTGTTGACAGGGAAAGTGGCTGTGAAATTCTCCCACCATGATGCTGCAGGTCCTTCAAGCTGATGTGCGGCAAACTTCACCTTCTCCGCATCTGTGCATCCTGCTGTAGTCAACTCTCTAGCTGTCTTGTGGAGCCAATCATCTGCTACTATCGGCTCGGTGCTACTGGAAAACACCGGCGGATTCAGCCTAAGAAAACGGGCTAAGTGATCAACAGGTGGTGGTGGTGGTGGTGGGTTGTTGTTGTTGTTCCCCTGATTCTGATTCTGGACTAGCAACTGCATCAATGTGTTCTGCTGCTGAATCAACTGGGTGAGCTTCGGTGGAAAGGTAAATCCGGGGTCACGTCTCAGAGGCATCTGAGGGTTTAGAAAAGATGAGATGTAAGAATAGAGGGGGTCTAAAGGGAAAACACTACCCATATGCACATCAGGCAAAAGCAAACAATTCACTTCATTCAATCAAAGAAGGGCATACAATCGATCTAACTATCGCAAAAGTGCTCGGACTACTATATTTACATGGTGGACTACTACTACTGATGAGGTGGTCTACTAGAAATATTCTTCGGTTGCAGACTCCATGATATCTGCTCCAGCTTCATCAATATAGTCATCATCGCTCTCATCTGGGTCCGTGTCGGTGCCGTCGATGATGATGTAGTCTTCCGGGCTAATCTCCTTGGGTTCTTTGTCTTCATCTACTGGTGTAGGGCCTCCCATAAATATCCCGATCTTCATTGTTAGGTCCGCATTCTTATCTACCAATACTTTAATTTCTTCTTCATAATCTTCACGTGTAGCCTTGAGTTCTTCCTCCAGTTTCTTGATTCTTATCCTTGCCTTCTTCAGGTCTATCATGTCAGCGCACATCTGGTTCTCCTGTCGTCGAATGTGCTGGTTTAAATCCTGGATAAAAGCTGCAATTGATCTATCCTTCCTGGTACTGATCATCTCCCAGTGCTCATCTCGGCGCCCACAAATCTGGTAGATAGTGTCCTTGAGATCCTTGCGGTAGACTTCTCCGATGTGTCCCATGGCGATATGAGCTGCCATGCTCTTTCCTAGATTCCAAGTTGGTGCATCAAAAGAAAACTCTGTGGGCTCAGTGACTGGCATGAACGTCCTTCCTGGAAGTTGAACTTGAATCATCAAGCGCTCTTCTTCAGGTAAAGTGGCGTTGAAGGTTCCGGTGAAACTTGGTACTCCTATGTTCAGGTATCTAGTGACTTCCTTCAAGTGACGTCCAAAGGGTGTATCTTCATCCGGTTGCGTGAACTTGTTCTTTGCATCTGCCATCCTAAAGAGTAGAAAAGATGAGAGGTCATAAGAGAAGCGAGTGAATAGTGATCTAGGTCTTTAGCTTAGTGGTCGTGTCCTACAGTCAGCGTGTGCTCTGATACCATCTCTATAGCGACCAGACCTTAAACAGTCTGATCTCTGTGCTCCGGTGTCATCCCTGGATCAGTAATGCTGACACCACACAGTACTCGGAGTATTTATAACAGAGTAGCAATCACACACTTATTACATCGAGTGTCTCAACAGAGAACTTATTACAATAAATATGGCTTAAGGCCATCTAATAACTATAATAGCGGAAGGCTTGGAAGATAAGTGAGTCCATCAACTCCAACGGCATCACTGAGTATAGAACCACGACCTAAAAACTCCTTAATCGTCGTCTGAAAAGTCTGCAACATTAACGTTGCAGCCCGAAACGGGTCAGCACATGGAATATGCTGGCAATGTAACACATAGAGAGTAATGGAATGAAACAACTATACTATATGCATATTTGGCTGGTGGAAAGCTCTAAGGTTACAGTTTTGCGTAAAGCCAATTTTTCACTACTGCAAAGGAATAAATTTATTTAACTATCATGGTGGTTGTTAAACATTAAGAATGGTTGACAGCATTCTCAATCCCAACTAAACATCATCATTAACAAAAAACCCAACAAAATTAATTTAGGGTAACATGTTGAGATTCACATGATAATCCAAGTACTAGATACTCAAGATTGTCCATAACCGGGGACACGGCTAACCATGATTAGTTTGTTACACTCTGCAGAAGTTTGCGCACTTTTCCCCACAAGACTCGATCGCCTCTGTTTGGTTTCTCGCACTACATGGTGTTTGAGAAGACGGATGATCGAGACATAGTCTTTCAGAAGCGCTCGCACCTTACGATCGGGTAGACCGTACCACCTACATCTGCTAGTCTACCACTGTAAGAGTTCGCACGACTTAGTCAACTATGCTAGAGCCCATAATAGCTTGTGGCTGCACACAGAAGTTTCTAGTATGAATAGTCTCATGATCCCTTTGAGCCTGGGTGGCGGTCCAAAAGAAAACAGGCAAGTCTTGGAATACCCAGGTGCCTCAATCCACCCATATATTTCTTTCCACCTTTTGTCAACACACCATTCATTTCACATAGATTTGAATGTATGAGCTCTAGTGGTGCAAGATTTCTTATTTCCGCAGTCGTGTGAGACTTACGAGGTTGCTTAGCTTGCACACACACTTGACACTTAGATCCTTTGACGGTGGTGAAACTAGGGATTAAGTTCAACTTCGCTAGTCGCGACATGCAACCAAAGTTAACATGACAAAGACGTGAATGCCACACATTAGATTCACTATTGTTGCAAATATGATTAACAACTTTATTGCAAACGTCTGATAAGGATAAACGAAACAAGCCTCCTGACTCATAGCCTTTACCAACAAAGGTTCCATACTTGGATATTACAAATTTATTCGACTCAAAGACAAGCTTGTAGCCATCTTTACACAGAAGAGATCTGCTAACAAGATTTTTATTGACGGAGGGGACATAATGCACGTTCTTCAGCCGCACGATCTTCCCCGAAGTAAACTTCAGATCGACCGTGCCAACACCATGAACATAAGCACTTGAACCAATGCCCATCAGCACGGTTGAAGTCCCTGCGGTCTGATAAGACGAAAACATGGAAATATCACCGCATACATGCACATTAGCACCCGTGTCAATCAACCAGTCAGGAGAATGACATACTGAAAGAATAATGAGAAATATACCATACCCAGCATCCTTCATGTTAGTGTCTCCAATGACAACATTAGCGGTCTTGCCGCCTTTCCCAGGATGACGCTTGTCATAGCGATTAGGGCAACTAGGAGCCCAATGATCAGGATCCCCACACACATGACAAGCACCTTTCTTCTTGCCATTCTTCTTCTTGAAGTTCGTGTGTTGCACAGCCTTGTTCTTCCCATCAAACTTTGCTTTTCCATCAAACTTGCCCTTGTTCTTGAACTTGTGGGGCTGAAAGTTCTGCTTCTGTACCACATTGGCACTAGATCCTCCCTCAATACCTCGAGCACGTGTGTCCTTTGCTCTCGCCTTTTCTTCCACATCAAGAGTGCCAATGAGATCCGAGACGGAAAACTCCTGCCTCTTATGCTTCAGCAAGGTAGCAAAGTTCCTCCATGAAGGGGGAAGCTTAGTGATGATACCTCCGGCAACAAACTTGTCCAGTAGCATACAACTGAAGTGCTCAAGTTCTCTAGCAAATGACTGTATCTCATGAGCTTGCTCAACCACGGAGCGCTCTTCAGTCATCCTGTAATCATAGAATTGCTCCATGATGTACAGCTCAATGCCAGCATCCGAGACCCCAAACTTGGCCTCGAGTGCATCCCACATATCTTTTCCATTATCAATTGACGCATAAGCATCAACTATGTTCTCACCAAGAACACTCAAGAGAGCAGCCTTAAACAGAGTATCCATTTTCTGAAAAGCTTGTGCCTGTTGAGCATCAAGCCCTCCTTCAGGTTTGCCGAGAGTGGCGTCATAGCAACTCATGGTTTGAAACCATAAGACTGCTCTCACGCGCCACCTCTTATAGTGGATACCCTCAAACATAGGAGGTCTCATGGAAGCAGCAAAACCACTTGGGGTAAATTGCCTATAATAAGGTTTTTGGATTGTTGGAAATATAAGAAATTTACCGAATGATTTTATTAACAGAAATACTAGATAAAGCATGACTAATATAGTAGAGATAAAACAAGTCATGCATTCTGACAGAGAGAAGGAAAATAGCTTCTGCATATATGAACCATAGCTAATCATATCTATAGCGGACAGTGGAACTAGTTGCATATATGAGGTAGAACCTAACATATATAGGGCAAATACTAGTACGGCGGAGGAGGAGCGTGCGTGGATATCCCTCTTGTTCTCATGCTGGTACAAGTGGGGAAAGAACCTCCCTTATAAGGAGGTCCAACTCCCACTAAACTAGCAATGTGGGACTAAACTTTAGTAGTATCCCTTGCCTTGCATAAATGGGCTAAGTGAGCCTTTAGGATTTATTAAGAATTTTTGAAATAATTATTGGGCTGTTTAAAATGGACTAAATCCCAGCACTGTTCACTCGCAGAATCGCCACCATGGCCTCGTTAAACCGGCCGCACTTGAGCTGCCTTCGCCAGCGCGCCCTGCCGATGCTGTAGCCTGTCTCGACCTTGTTCCTGCTGTGCTGCTGAGCCTCCAGCGTTCCCAATGACCGGGAGAATAATTCAGAAGTGATGGAAAGAAAATGACGAGGAGGAAATGTCAAACCAACGATGACTCGGGGAGGATTTGGTCATGAGCACACGACGTCTCCGAGCGGTTTTCGACCTCGCGCTGGCCGTACTCGCTCCCCTCCGCCTCTGCCTCGCTGGGCGAGCTGCCGCTGTCCGAAGGCCATTGCTGGCTCGTCCCTCCGGGAGTCGCCTCGGCAGTAGGCCGCCATTCTTGCCGGTCCTCCGCTGTGACGTCAAGCCGCGAGCCGCCCGCGGCCTCCCTGAATCTCTGCGGTCTCTGCGCTCAGTTCGGCCCGCGGTGGCAGCTCCGCCACGCGCTGTCTGGCCGCTACTATTTTTTCAGGGCGTCAGGCCGGCTCGTTCCATTACTGAAACTGCCGCCGGGTCGATCTCCGTGTTAAATTGTTGAACCGCCGACGACAAGCTGCCGGTTGTTTCTTCCATTGCGCTGTAGCTGGTGCTGTTCCAGCGCTCCACGGCGGGCCGCCGTTGCTTAAGTCGCCGGCCTTGAGCCTCCCTACACCTCCTGAGTTGCCTGCGGGCCGCCCTGCACCGGCCTCGCTCTTCTTTGACCTCTGTTTAGCCTGCTCCGAGTCACCAGTACCACTACAAACTGCCGGGGCCCTGCCTGGTCATATATGAGGATCAGGTTGGCACTTTGGTTGGGCTTCGTGAGGCGGGAAGTACTTAAAGCAATCGATGGAACTCGTACCACTGTTTTGCATGCTTCATCCCTGAAGATTCTGCACATGTTCTATTTGACTGGATATGTTCAAGCCTCTGTTTTCCACTGGATATCAAGCTTGAAGTGATGATATCATCTCTTGCATGGAGAAATAAGAAATGACGAAAGGTTACCAATCATCAAGCGGTGGAGTATTGCATGATTTTATACTAAAACTGAAACAGGGAAGAGTGCAACAGGCGCTATTGAAAGGAATCATCGAGGCTTTGTATATGTGCTTGCCTGCAAAATTCTGCTTCTATGTCACAGCGTGGAAGAGGTTGAAGCCCACACTGTTCGGATCAGTTTGCAGACCAGGCCGAATATTTTAATGGCCAAGGGGACCTAGAGACAGGGTCTCCTTACAGAGTTATTGCCTAAATAAATTAGGACAATTATATTTATACCACAGGTGTTTGGCTGACCCATACTGCCAGGGGAAGGACGAGCGCAAGCCGCCACCCCCGACCTGGGTTACAATGACTCGCCGGGAATGTGCTTGTTCGCTATTTTAGGGACGTGCATAAATTGGCGGCTCTGCGGACCAGTTTACATCAATACGACGCGACTGACTCGCTGGACCGCGTGGTTTACCGTGCCTGCAATCAACTTTGCTCGTCTGCGGGGCTGACCACGCCTGCGATTGACTTGATTGTCCGCGCGACTTACCGCGCTTGCGATTATCTCGTCCGTCCGCACCGGCTTACAGCGCCACGACCGACTGATCTGTGGTCCGGACGAATCAGGTGATATTCATCTAAGTTTGTTTTATTAACGCATATTATTTTTGTCAAAAAAGCAGTTTATCTTTGCCTTGGTCTGCAATATAGTTTATGCAGGACAGTCGTTCATTGCAAGAGCGATGGTCGTACTAAGATGCTTGACGAATATATGTGTCAGCCGCCGCTTTTACAGCTCAATTTATATCAACATGACGCAGCTGACTTGTCCATCCGTGCCGGCTTACAACGTCGTGGCCGACTCATCTATCGATATCGCCTCTGATGCTACGGTCGTTTTACTGTCCGCCCTGCGGTCCGACCTATTCAACGTGCCGGGTTGACTAACGGACGCCGCTGAGGATCATAAATACATTAGGTGATATTTGTCTAGACTATTTTAAATAGCACGTATCAATTTTTTTTTCTTTTGAGAACAATATCTCCGGGTTATGATATTATTTATGCAGGACATTTGGTCACTGCAAGAGCGGTAGCGACTCGCCCGCGTTCATATTGCCTCTAATGTTGCAGTTGTTTTTTCTATCTGCCTCCGTGGTTTGGTGTATATCAACATAATGCGGCTAACTTGCCCGTTCGCACAGTTCACCATGTCGCTTCATCGTGGTGGTCAACTGATCATTAACTCTGCGGCGGATAATTTCTGGCCTATCAGGACTTAACCGGTCTATATCACAGTCAACTATAGAGAATCTCAAGCCAACTCCTCAAATCGCCTTGAGACTCGGGGGCTATGATGACATGGCTCAGTAAATGTTGGCTGTTTAAGAGCCGTCAGAAAAATTCCGGCTCAAAATGAATAATTTCGGTTTACAACCCGGCTCAAGGTAAACCTGTCTCCCACAAAGCTTTGAAGCTCTAAATATCCGGTTTGAAATTCCGGTTTAAAAATAATTCATCTCTCGCAAGTTCGAGTTTTCAGAAAAAATTACAGGGACCAAAGAGAGTTTGTTACACAGCACAACTCAAACATAGGCACCCGGTGAGCACAACTCAAAAATATATCACTTGGGGGCTTCCGGCTTATTGAGCTAAGCTATGATTACCCTTTGATCCGGCTCATAGCCACATTTACAGGTCATTTGGGGGATTCCTGTTCAAACATAGGTTGTATTCGAACCAAAGAGAACATAGCTGTCGGTATCCTCTTGATCGGCGCAATGCCAAACCCACTAGGGGGCTTCTTGGTCCTATTCGAATCATAGCTTAACCCCTTTTGGGTCCGACTTGGATCGTATTCGAATCAAGGTCGTTAAAAACTTCTCAAGGTCATTTGGGGGCTTCCTGTTCAAACATAGGTCGTATTCGAACCAAAGAGAACATAGCTGTCGATACCCTCTTGATCGGTGCAATGCCAAAGCCACTGGGGGCTACATGATCGTATTCGAATCCTAGCTTAACCCCTTTGGAACGGTTTTACTGATCGTATTCGAATCAGAAACCTCGATTTTTATTTGCTTTAAGTTTTTGCAAACGATCTTTGGTTTTGTCTTGAAACTTTTTTGTTCAGATCTAATTATAGGTGTGGTTTCGTTTAAACCCGACTTGGCTTTGGATGATAAGTCGCCAGCATGTGACAATCATCATATATTTGGATGTATTGGCTTCTAAGGATTCGGTTATCGCCATTACTGCACAGGTCAGGTAAACCGGCAGTACAAATTCAATATCACAATGGTTATATGTGGGATATTATCACCTGCCCTGCGGTAAACCACCAAGGGATCTTGTGATCTACTTGTGTGCAGGATAAGACTACATTTGGATGGTCACCCGCCCTGGCTTTTGACGTTAAGTCGCCAGGGCATATGTTGTTTAAACTCTGTGCAGGATTTACAGAGCTAGACTTACATAAATGATTAAGTTCCAGCCCATCATCAAAGATTGAAGTTGGTGTCTCAAAAGGGTTATCAATTCTTGATTTTCTCAAAGGCTATAAGCCGACGGGTTATAAAAATTCTGGTTTACAATGGAGGCGTATTAAATCGTCATCGGCCAAGCGCCGCCGGGTATTTAAACTCCGGGTTTACTTATCAACAGATGAGGTATTCAAAGTCGCTTTAGCGCTATGGCTATTATTTTATCAATGGATATGATTTATTCTACAATGGAAGGAATGGTCCCAAGTCGCTGCAGGCTTACGACCCGACACTTGGGGGCTACATTATTCAAGTTGGGATTACATCAAATACACAAGTCTCATGTCGTTGCAAGCATGCACCATGACACTTGGGGGCTAATGCAAAGTCATTGTTTGCTCACCTTATTGAAGACCCGACTCATCACATCGTAATGAGCCGGCCCTTGGGGGCTACCAATTGCTCCTGTAAAAAATTCGAGGTGCACAAGCATTAATCTATTATATTGAACGATCCACTATCCAGTTGGTAGAGTACAAAGCTCTTAACCTCGTGGACGTGGGTTCAAGCCCCATGGTGGAGATTATATTATATGATGTTATTATCAATAAATTATATACAAATTCCCAGCTCAATATTATCTTACTAAGGGCCTGTTTGGGACTGCTCTACTTCACAAAAATCGGTTTCGCTTCACTAAATTCACTTCGGAGCAGTTTCATCTAGAAGTTGTAGTACTACCAAAGGAAATGTTTGGCTACCATCTAGCTCTAGCTTCAAGAATGGGAATTTGGTGGAAAGGATCTATCTATACTACTACTAAACAAGCAAACATATTCATTGCTAAGTGTACTCAGCCTAGTGTACACATAACAACACGGATAAATTACAGCCTCACGATCAGGGCCACTTAATTTGATCTAACCGTTAAGATTATAGTAACCCTCAATCAAATGTGCGTTTAGCAATTTGTTCGGCGGACGAAAACTCTGCCGCTTCCGTAATCCAACAACGAAACGTCACCGCACCGCGTCCTGTTCCTTTCCTATAAACTAGGAAACAAACATCTGGTGAAGAATAAATAACGCCATTGAAAAAGGGAAAGTTAATGGGAAGTAAAAAGCAACCATGCATGCGGAGGAGCAATCGGTGCAAGCATGCGTCAGATTAGGTAGTTACTGCTCCTGCTAATCAAGGTAGAAAACCAAGAAAATTAAAGCAAAAGCATCTTGGATATTCCTCCCAAAAATCCTTTCCACAAATAGGACGCCTTCGTACGAACAAAGGCCTAGCGGCTCATCACATACGTTGCTCATCGGCACAATGTACGTACTCGCCGCCGACGTCCACCTTGCCATGGGTGGGAGCCCAGACCGCTTGGACTGAGCACGCCTTCTCAACATGGACTGAGCTTCCACGGCCGACGCCGTCAAAAGCAACATATTCATCCAATCGAACAAGAACCTCGCCGCCGTCGCTGAGGGCATCTTCAAGCTGCTCGGCCATATGTGATGCCTTCTCCTCCGGCCCCTACGACGCCGCCGCCGTCTCCCATCATGATTGGTTCCGGTCACAGCACTCAAGATCCGCGATGCCGCTCGCGCCCGAGGCGCTGCCATCTGTCCAGCGAAAAGAATAGTAGGTGTCGGCCAGCGCCTCAGACCACCGTCGAAATCACCATATACGTACCTGAGTACGGATCCTTCGCGGGCATGCGGAATTTTTCCTTGAGGGCAGGAGGTCGCCAGGTCGGCCATGCGACACGCGCGGATCGTCGTCAAGATCGATACACACCTTCAGGTTGTACTCTTCGTCTCTTCATCTTCTCCATCTTTATCGCACTGGAATGCTAGCCAGTTGCAAATCACGTGTCCCCAGCGGCCCTGCCTCTGGTGAGAAGAATCCCTACAATATACATGCATCTTATCAATCCCCTGTTATAAGTATTATTCAAATCTAAGCCACATAGCCACGTTTGAGGCAGGAACTTGAATTACTTGTAGCCAGTGGGGTCTATGATGCGAGGAACGGACATGCCATAGGGCAGAGGTGAGTCCACTGGGTGCTCTTTGTATTACTATTCTTGTTTTTTATGTTGGTTCTAATCTTCTTGATCCTTTTCCCATGATAGTTCCCTGCATGCTTGTGCTACTTCATGTTTCTTTTTGCACATCATGTTTCTGTGTTTTGTGCTTTTGTAGGTGTTTAAATTTCAGGGGACTGGTGTGCTACTATGATGTTGCATAGGAGAATAGGCTATGCAAGTGGAATTGATACTCTGGTGTTTTGTTAGTTGGTATGGCAGCCTTGATACTTCATATAGTTTTTTTTACAAAATATAAACAATAGTATAGACTATATTTTTTGTTTCATACTGATATTGTAGGAATATAATCTGAACTGAACTAATCTCATTTGAATATATTGCCATCCATTTCATAGATTTCTACTCACTTGATTATTCGGCGTAGTTGAATTGTCCGTGTCCAAAATGCATATGATTTTATTTTGTAAGCTCACCCGATGCCACCACACAAATACAAGTTATAATAACCGGGTTTTTAAAAAATTAAATAGAAGTACATACTGATTTCAGCATTAGGGAAATGTTTGATAGATTCCCCTTCAATTCGAATCACAGGAAATGGAAAGCTCACGAGAGTCCGTTGGAGAAATCTACGTGCCATCATGAAGAAAGAGGGAACAACCCGGTATGTGATACCGAAGAGTGTAAATTGTAGTTCTATTTTCTTCATACAAATCATTTTTTGGGGACCAATTTATGTTGTATACTAAAATCATATTATGTACTAAAATCATGTTGTTCTAAGAAGTATCAAGCTAGAATTAGCTTGTCCAGTGATTTGGTATGTTTAACAATATGGGTTTCGAAGATTAATTACTAGATTTAAGCCCAGTGACTCGATATGTTTAACAATGGGGGTTTGGAGGATTAATTAGTAGATTCATCGTCTACAACCTATATCTGAGACCAACTGGATTAAACAATATATTATTATTTTTATGCGTCAATGTGACCACACGTCCAATTTACCTAAAAATACAAAAAACGTGATATCACAAACATTATATATATTTTAAAAATATAAAAAATTCAGACGTGCGTTGCGCATGCAATGTGACCACTTGGCGTTCAGTTTACCTTAAAATACAAACTAAGTGATATCACAAACATTATATATTTTAAAAAATATAAAAAATTCAAATGTGTGTTACACGAGCTTACTAGTTTGATTGGTTGAGGGGGAAGAAACGAAGGGGTATCCACTTACTGGTGGCAGTGGTGGGTAATTTCCACCCAACTCCAGCTTCTAGTGTTTTCTGGAGCACCCCCTGAAGAGCTTCATAAAAAACTGGAAGTTGTACCCCAGATTCTAGTTTTTTTGCGGAGCGGCATATCGTGGAGCTACCTCGTTTGGCTTGTGTTTTCTGGAGCGGAGCTGAATTTTAAGGAGCAGAGCAGTCCCAAACAGGCTCTAAGCTGGCCCTTGGGGGCTACACATTGCAGTTCAAGTTTACATGGTTATATCTATAAAGTCCCTGCTCACTATTGCATAATGACCCGGCCCTTGGGGGCTACACTGGTTGAAGTTTCATGAGCATAAGGCAATTACAAGTCCCAGGTTGCTGCAAGCATGACAACCCGACACTTGGGGGCTACAGGTGATATGCATATAAGAGAGAAAAAAATCTTCAAATTCTCAGTTTGGAGTAGACCAGATTAACCCGGTGTCTGCAACAATCATGACCCGACATCATTTATTTATAACCCGACAATTTTGGCAATCATAAATCGGCAAGATCTACATCTTTAAGCCGGCTGAATATCAGTTGAATATTTCAAGACCAATATTTTTGTCAAGTCAGAGCATTGAAGGCCAATTCAAATGGATTATTTCTTATAATACTTCTCTACAAGAGCCAATGTCAGCAAATTGCTTATGAAGCTGGCCTATTGACCCGGATTTTTCTAGAAGAAGTGCCTGGATTTTTGCACTGGCAAGGTTTGGACATATCTGTTAAAAGAGATTTGCTATAAGATCTTTGAGTAGGCATCCATAAGGAAATGACAAGGACTTAAAGATGAT
Source organism: Triticum aestivum (assembly GCF_018294505.1). Classification (NCBI taxonomy): domain Eukaryota; kingdom Viridiplantae; phylum Streptophyta; class Magnoliopsida; order Poales; family Poaceae; genus Triticum; species Triticum aestivum. Next base: position 137,709,063 of record NC_057794.1, read on the forward strand.
CAGGTGCCGGTTCAGGAAAATATTTAACCCGGAGCACAACCTATCAAGTTTGTTCTTGTGTTTATTTTACAGGATCAGTTTAACATGGATTAATCCAAATTAAACTGGGGCTAATGTCGGGGATATACCCCGCGGTATGACCCGGCTGGAAGTATGACCCGGCCGGGCTTGTCGTTTTCATTGGTAAACCTGCCGGAGTGGCGACTCATGAACCTGGCGACTCACGGATGACCCTAACGACGGGTCAGATAGAAGACTAGGCCCAAGGCCCAAAAGGTCGGCTCACGTTTATGATGGGCCGGTTTAAGAGGAAAGGCATAAGGAATATTCTCCTACAAAGGAAGCAAGACTAGGACTCCACTTGTAATAGGTTAATCCTAATCCTACTAGGACTAGTCATGTAACCCGCCCCTTCAACATATATAAGGAGGGGCAGGGCTCCCCAAAGAGGGACAAGTAAGAAGAAACAATCTGTAGGGCTAGACACAAAGAGCCAGCTTACCGGCGACTCCCTGGTGATCATAATGAGACCTAGCCACAAACAACATGTAGGGTCATTACCGGATGATGTTTCCCGTGTCCGAAGCTGTCTAAATCCTTGTCTTATATTGCGTCTCTGGATTCCGTCCAACCCCTCTCAAGCTACCACATAGATGCGTTGGCCTCGCGACTAAGTCCTCACACTAAGGACATCTGCACAATTCCATGACACTTCCGTTGTTATCTTACTTAGATGGCCTTAAGCCATATTTATTGTAATAAGTTCTCTTTTGAGACATTCGATGTAATAAGTGTGTGATTGCTACTCTGTTATAAATCCTTCAAGTACTGTGTGTGTCAGCATTACCAATCCAGGGATGACACTTATGCATAGAGATTTGACTGTTTGAGGTCGGATTGCTACAAGATGGTATCAGAGCACATGCTGAATGTAGGACACGACCACTAATATGAGCCATAGGTCATTCTTCTCTACTCATTTCTGACTCCTCTCCATTTTCTACACTATAGGATGGTGGACACGAGGAATAAGTTTACACAGCCGGATGAAGACACGCCTTTTGGACGACACTTGAAGGAAGTCACTAGGTACCTGAACATTGGAATACCGAGCTTCACTGGGACCTACACCGCCACACTACCAGAAGAGGAGCGTTTGATGATTCGAGTTCAAGTTCCAGGAAGGACATTCACGCTAGTAACGGAGCCCATAGAGTTTTCCTTTGATGCACCAACCTGGAGTCTAGGCAAGAGCATGGCAGCCCACATCGTCATGGGACGCATCGGTGAAGTTTATCACAAGGAGCTTAAGGACACTATCTACCAGATATGTGGGCGTCGAGATGAGCAACGGGAGATGATCAACACCAGGAAGGACAGGTCCATTGCATCCTTCATCCAGGAGCTAAATCATCACATTCGTCGCCAGGAGAACCAGATGTGCGCAAGCATCATAGATCTGAAGAAGTTGATGACTAGGAACATGGAGCTGGAAGAGGAACTCAAGTCTACACACGACGGATACAAGGAGGAAATCACCGTACTAGTGGAGATGAATGACGACCTGACAAGGAAGCTAGGAGTATTCATGGGAGACCCTGCGCCAGGCGGAGATGATGACCACCCCAAGGACTACATCATCATCGACGACACCGACTCTGACCCCAATGATGATGATTATGAAGACGAAGCTGGAGCAGATATCATGGAGTCTTCTACCGATCAAAATTTCTAGTAGACCACCATATTATTAGTAGTATTCCCCCATGTATATATTAGTAGTCCGAGCACTCTAACGATAGTTAGATCAATTGTATGCCCTTGCTTGATATTGCTTTGGAGTGATATTGATTGTGTTTGTCTCATGTGCATATGGGTAGTGCTTTCTCATTAGACGTCATTCTATTCTAATCTCTCCCCTCTAAAACCCACCAGATGCCTCCGAGACGTGACCCCGGATTTGCCTTCCCACCGGAGCTCACTCAGTTGATCCAACAACAGAATACACTAATGCAGTTGCTAGTCCAGAATCAAGGCAACAACAACAACAGTAACAACCCATCGCCACCACCTCTAGTTGACAACTTAGCCCGTTTCCTGAGGTTAAAACCACCGGTGTTTTCCAGTAGCACCGAGCCCATAGTTGCGGATGACTGGCTACGCAGGATTGAAAGGGAGTTAACCACCGCAGGTTGCACACATGCTGAGAAGGTGCGTTTTGCCGCACACCAATTGGATGGACCTGCAGTCGCATGGTGGGAGAATTACACAGCCACCTTCCCCATAGCCAATGTTACTTGGGAGCAATTTCAGCAAGCATTCTGTCGGCGTTCTGGGAACGGGGGTCCCTAGACTTGCCTTCCTGCGGCCCGCGGCGTGGCTAAGCGAGCAGGCCGTATGACCCATCTTCATCAACAAGGCATCCAAGACCCTCGCGAGGGGCCAAGCCTCGCGAGGCGGACGACACGAGACCTCCTCTGGAGTGGCCTAGTCGGGCAGGCTCACGAGGAGCAAAGATATCAATGTGAGGCAAACCTCATGAGGCTCTCATGACGTGAGCCATGACGATCGACACCAGGTGGGCGCCAGTGCGCACAACGTCCTTGTTTCCTCTTTGGTGCTAAGGAGGCCAGCGCAGGCGAGGAGTACCGAGGCATCAGGCAAAGGTTGCCATATCAGTGCAACAAGACCAAGACCAAAAGGACGACAAGACGGAGGTCATCGTGGAGCCCAAAACGACGTCACCGCCAGAGCCTTTCGCAGGCGGAGACCACCTTTGTCAGGATGGCATGTACTAGTTGTCCCCCTTCAAATTTGCCCGCCATTGTTGGCTCCCTTCCCGCTCAATATTGGGGGAAAGGACCAGGGCCTATATAAGTAGACCTAGCCACCGCAGTAGGGCATCGAGCAGTTCATCCAGCACTTACCCACACAAGTTGGCCAAGCACAAGAACACCTCAACACGAGGAGGCTGTTCTTCCACTTGTATTGATCATCATCAGCCCAAGAGGCAATCCACCACCACCACACTGGAGTAGGGTATTACATCACAACGGTGGCCCGAACCAGTATTAATCTCGTGTCTTTCTATGTTGCGAGTTCGTCGAGTTCGTCCGCGCGATCTTAGTGAGTTAGGGCGTAGATCGATGGGAGGAAAAGACTTCGCGTGCACCCCAGTGTTCGAACCTTAAGGGTTTACCGGAACCCCACATCCGACATTTGGTGTGCCAGGTAGGGGTGTGCCGTAGCTCCCCTTCCATCAGTTCGTCGCTCCGTCGCTGCATCATCTCCATGGCGGACGCTCGTCGTGCTCGAGCTGAGCGTTGGGCTACCCTCACCGCCCGCGTTCCTCAGACGGCCCCCATCGGTGGGCCAGCTCGTCGTTCTCCGTCTCCCGCCACCAGCGCTGCCACCCGCCCGGTGGGGAACGAGCAGCAAGCGTCTTTGCTGCATCCTTCGGTACGGCAGGATGGCCGCACCACCACTCCATCACTGACCCCGGCCGGTTCTTCGTCCCATGCGCGCCGCGCTCCCATGGAGGCACGGGCCACACTCCTCACCGCAAACGAACTCCTACGCTACCGCCCAGTCGACGACCTCTACGAGGAATGGCTCGACCGCGTCACCGAGCTCGTCCGCACCGTAGGGGGCTCCCCGGCGCCGTCCCTCTCTCTGCCTCACCCTCAACCGGTCGCGGGCGATGAGGCCCGAGGCGCGCCTCCACCACCCCAGCCCAAAGACGGTGCCTTGGCACCAAGGCGCGTGGCCCCGCGGTGCGATCCGCCACACCCGGTGCCCGCGCGCGAAGAGAGAAGCTGCCAAGAAATCCCTCGGCCGCGAGGAGCTGCACCCGCGCTTCTCGTGCTGCCTCGTCAAGACCGTGCGCCACCCGCAGCGGCACTGCGCGGGCCTCATCAAGACCAAGCTCCACCTCTGAAGCGGGCACCAGTAACCACGGCCGTCTGCCGCGTCTTCACCCCCGAGATGCGCAGCGTCGCCTAGCCAGGCAAGTTCAAGACGGATCTGCCTCCTCGCTATGACGGCACCGCCGACCTCATGGAGTTCTTGTAGCTCTACGAGCTGAGCATCGAAGCAGCCAACGGCGACGAGAAAGTCATGGCAAACTGGTTTCCCATGGCTCTCAAGGACGGGGCCCGCTCCTGGCTCCTGAACCTGTAGCACGACTCGATCTCCTCCTGGGACGAGATGCAGCGACCGGGGCTGTGGCCATGGAGGAGGACGTGGAGGCAGACGCTGGGACGACCATGGCCCGCACCAGGAATGGCGCGACGGGCCTCGTGAGGACCACTGGCAGGACCATCCTCGTGAGGGGGCCTGGAGGGATCAGCCTCATGAGGATCGCCCCCAAAGCAACGCCGGTCTTCCCCCACTGCCGCCACCAAGAAGGAATGACGATCATCATCAGGACAAGGGGGCTGGGGGCTTCCAGGAGCCGTGTGCAATCGCCTGCATCTTGGGCGGTGCCCAGGCCCCAGCCTCTCAGCACCAAGAAGGAATGACGATCATCATCAGGACAAGGGGGATGGGGGCTTCCAGGAGCCGTGTGCAATCGCCTGCATCTTGGGCGGTGCCCAGGTCACAGACCTTGCAGGGCACTCACGACCGCCGGCCGGCCGCGGGCGACCTGCAACGCATCAAGCAACAACCAGGTGAGACCCTCCAGAAGTACATCCAGCGCTTCAACAACACCCGCCTCAAGATCCCCAAGGTCATGGATGAGGCCATCATCTCCGTGTTCTTCGACGGCGTCTGTGACGTCAAGATGAAGGAAGATCTCGCTATCCACGAGGAGCTCTGCACATCTCAGGAGCTGTTCAACCTGGCGACCAAGTGCGCAAGAGCTGAGGAGGGGCGCCTCTCTCTCCTTGAGCTGCCAGCCGCGGGCACAAAGGAGAAGAAAGCCAAGGCCAAGGACGTGAAGCGCAAGGAAATAGCGGTGCTAGCAGCGGAGCCCGACACCAAACGGGGCATAGATCAACCCGAGTCATCCAAGAACAGCCGACCATTCTGCACCTCCCATAACCTGAACACCCACAACACCAGCGACTGCTAAGAGCTTAGAGCCATACAAGAAGGACGCTACGGTCGACGCCCCGAGCGCAGCGACCGGGGCTGTGGCCATGGAGGAGGACGTGGAGGCAGACGCTGGGACGACCATGGCCCGCACCAGGAATGGCGCGACGGGCCTCGTGAGGACCACTGGCAGGACCATCCTCGTGAGGGGGCCTGGAGGGATCAGCCTCATGAGGATCGCCCCCAAAGCAACGCCGGTCTTCCCCCACTGCCGCCACCAAGAAGGAATGACGATCATCATCAGGACAAGGGGGCTGGGGGCTTCCAGGAGCCGTGTGCAATCGCCTGCATCTTGGGCGGTGCCCAGGCCCCAGCCTCTCAGCGCATCTTCAAATGGTTCGCTCGCGAGGTGAACGCGGTGCTCCCCAAGCTTGAGGCCGCACACCCGCTCAAGTGGTCCCAGTGTGCCATCACTTTCAACTCGGCATATCAGCTCAAGTGAGCGGCCACCACCGGCGTCCTCCCAATGTTGTGTTCCCCAGTCATCAACAATGTGCAGGTTACAAAGACCCTCATCGACGGCGGTGCAGGGCTCAACGTCCTGTCCGTCGACACACTCGACAACCTCCAAGTGCCATATGAGTAGCTCCAGCCTACCAAACCTTTCTCAGGAGTGACTGACGGCTCCACCACACTGATAGGGCAGGTCCGCCTGCCTGTCACCTTCGGCACACGCGACAACTACCGCACCGAGCTCATCGACTTCGACGTCGCGCACATCCGCCTGCCGTACAACGCCATCCTCGGGTATCCGGCCCTGGCCAAGTTCATGGAGGTCACCCACCACGGCTACAACGTCCTCAAGATGCCTGGAAGTGGCGGGGTCATCACGGTCCCATGTGAAGAAAGGGATGCGGTGTGCTCCCTCGAACACGCCTTCCAAGCTGCAGCAATCGACGACCCCGATAGCAGAAGTGAGGGCCCTTCGGAGGCCATCCCCAAGAAGAAGTAGCTGCGCCGCGCAGGACCTCAGGAGGATGGCGTCGCGGCAGAAGCCTCATCAGGATCAGCTTCCGTCCTAGTGGCGCCTCCCTCCATCGCATAGGAAGGCGCGCCCATCGTCCTCCCCGGGCAGGGCTCGGGGGCTCTCTTCTGGAGGGCCTCAGGCCTTGCCAACCTCATGAGGGAGGCGCCTGGGCACCACTTGGAGGCGTGCTACGCGACACGTTTTCCTCAGGAGAACACAGACAAGGGGTGCCCACCACTCACGAGTTCATCGCCAAGACCACATAGGAACTGCAAGACGCAAGAGCCATGCGCGGCGACAGCCACTCACAGGGCGCAGCTCACCACCCAGGTGAGGGTGCTGGGCTGTGTGTCTGCATCAATGTCCTAGGGCTCAACAGGGCCGCGTCTTAGGAGCGCTTCTGGCTTTCGCGTGTGGGCCATTGCAAGGGCCCGCCGCACAGCTACGTTCGCATGCCCCTCGGCTTGCCGGGCGTGGCGTCGGCCTATCAGTGTAACACGCGGCGTGACCTGGCGGCTCAAGAGGCCAAGTATCATGCCGTCCTGGAGGAAAATGAGACGGTCTTCAGGGAGCCTCCTGAGCCCCCAGAGCCTCCCGAGGCTCAAGGCTCCGGTGGCTCATGAGGAGTCATTTCTTCGACGCACGCCTTCAGCTGCACCAACTCTACTTCGTCAACAGAACCGGGTGACATCTTCCGAGCTCATTTAAGCTGGGAGCGCCCCTTGGGCTGCATTATTCCTAGGCCGCGTGGGCCCGTCCCTGCGGCATGTATCCCTTTTGCTCATGTCTTTAGCTTACCTTGCTGGGGGCGCCCCTCGGGCTGCATCATCCCCAAGCCGCTCGGGCCGGACCCAGTGGCATGTATCTTCCAGCATTTACCCAAGCTGATTTGCCTTCCCTGCTTAACCTGCCTACGATTATCACCTGCTCGATCATCGCCTCCCACGGGGCCTCCTCATAGGCACAGCGCTGGTGCATGGGTCCTTCCCTGCCACGTCGACAAATCTGAGCGATCGAGCTCTGGCTCGCGGCACGCCCCGCGCACGTCACGTCACCAGGCCCTCAGTGCCTTCACTTCGTCCGGACCAACCAGCGGCAGGCTGGCGGCTGTAGCGGCAAACCATGTTCTTCTTGTGCTTGTTCACAGGGACCCCGCGGGGAGGATAGCAGGCGGCACCGTGAGTCTCCTTTTCTCTCATGCACTTCGCTTGCGCATTAAAAGGGGGGCTCCCGAGCATCGCGACTCAGGAGCTCTTATTGGCTCTCCAGCCCTCACCCCTGGCCTTGCCACGGCATTGCGACCTGGCATACCAGCGGCGGCTGAGCTCGATCGAGGGCCGGGACCTGAGGACGCAGAGCACTAAGGAGAGCATGGGAGGAGGGAGACCTGTATGGGCCGGCCTGGCCAGGCCACACAAGTTGGCGCGCGACCCTAGCGCAATGTCAGGAATCGCCACAAAGTTCACAAGATAAGTCTCGCCCTTGGATCGGCTAAATGTCTGAGCCTTATGGTCACTCACGCCTTGCCGCAACCCCGTTGCGGCCACGTCAACTCCGTTTCTTCCCTTACCATGGCTACTTGAGCGCTAAGGGGGACCTCCTGAGCATCGTGCCTCAGGGGCTCTTACTGGACCTAGGGCCGCACACCTCCTGACCTTGACCACGACACGCGACCTGGCATACCAGCGATGGCTGTAGCTTGCCTGGGGACCGGGACCTGTTGGCGTAGAGCAACAAGCTATCGCGAGGAAAGAAAGGGGGGAGCCTTAACGGGACACGCGTTCACCAAATCTTCATAATAGGGAAGATAAGCACAAAAGACATTACGAACCCTTATATGCCCCCACAATGCGCCTCATGATTCTTCATAGGGAACGAAAGCTAAAACTAAGAAGGACCCTATCTATACCCTCTTGTGGAAATGCCATCATCAACAGTGGGCCACGGGAGGCCAGCGCCAACCCCATCCAGATTAGCGGCGGCGACGGCCAGACGCGGCGGCACTGCTCCAAGCGCGGCGAGAGTTCGGGGGCACGTAGCTGTCGTCGCTCGTCTCCGGAGTCTCGTAAAGCTCAGGAGAGCTACTGCACTCCCAAGGGCTGCTGCTGCTGGAGTGGCCACGAGCGGAACGCGCATCAGCCTCACGCTCCTCTCCGAAGCAGCACTCTAGGCGGCGGCCCTCGGCATCGAAGACCTTGAAGAAGAGCATGGAGACGCCGTCGTACTGAAGGTGGATCGCGAGGGCGCCCCTCGTGAAGAAGACCCGTGCAATCTCGCCCCAGCCACGAGTCATGGAGATATTGCTGGTGGGGACCGCTTCGATCTCTGCTCCAATCGCCGGAGCGCCGCAGTTGGCGTGCTGTAACCAGAGCTCGAGAGGCCCCCTCGGCGGCATCACATCGGAGAAGAACCACGGGAAGTGGATCCAAGAGCTTGGGGGCATCGGCGCCCACAGCACCAGCTTGCGCGAGGAGTCTGCGGCGTGGACTCTGTGGGCGACGGCGCGCGTCGCCGTGGCACAGCGCCCGGGCGCGGCGCGGGCGGTGCTTCTCGTTGCTCCGCCCTCCTGAGCCCTCGGCTTGGACATACAGGGGTAGCGGATACCCTGGGGGAGGCCGCTCGCACCAAGGCCTCGTCACCACCTACATCGCCGCTTCGTCACAGCGGTGGGTTGACCTTTTCTTCAGCGGAAGTGGCTCCGGGTCATCTCGGGGGGCCTTCCCCTTTTCTTCAGCGGAGAACCTTTTGATAGGCGCCATTGATGTTAGTAGTGGAGCAAGGAGGAATAAGCAAGCGAGCAGGGAAGAGATGGGCAACGGGGGCTCAGCCCCCCTCCCCATTTATAGCGAGAGAAGGCCAACCGGCACCTCCCACGATTGCAGGTAATGATGGTTTTCCTTGCATGTCGCAGGGACTTGTCAAGTCGTGCAGTTACCGAGGCAGCATGGGGAAGCGAAGACGCCCATGTCCAATCAATCACCAGACATCAACCGAGGCTGCAAGCTTTTGGGGGCCTGCGGTGCTCCATACTCGACCCTTGGCTTCACCGCGAAGCCAAGCCCGAGCGCACCTTGGGCCCGGGGGCTACTGTCGGTGTTCTGGGAACGGGAGTCCCCAGACTTGCCTGCCTGCGGCCCGCGGCGTGGCTAAGCCAGCAGGCCGTACGACCCATCTTCATCAACAAGGCATCCAAAACCCTTGCAAGGGGCCAAGCCTCGCGAGAAGGATGACACGAGACCTCCTCTGGAGTGGCCTAGTCGGGCAGGCTCACGAGGAGCGGAGATATCAAGGCAAGGCAAACCTCACGAGGCTCTCGTGACGTGAGCCATGACGATCGACACCAGGCGGGCGCCAGGTGGGCACCAGTGTGCGCAACGTCCTTGTTTCCTCTTTGGTGCTAAGGAGGCCAGCGCAGGCGAGGAGTACCAAGGCATCAGGCAAATGTTGCCATATTAGTGCAACAAGACCAAGACCAGAAGGACGACAAGAGGGAGGTCATCGTGGAGCCCAAAACGGCGTCACTTCCAGAGCCTTTCGCAGGCGGAGACCACCTTTGTCAGGATGGCATGTACTAGCTGCCCCCCTTCAAATTTGCCCGCCGTTGTTGGCTCCCTTCCCGCTCAATATTTGGGGAGAGGACCAGGGCCTATATAAGTAGAGCTAGCCACCACAGTAGGGCATCGAGCAGTTCATCCATCACTTACCCACACAACTTAGCCAAGCACAAGAACACCTCAACACGAGGAGGCTGTTCTTCCCCTTGTATTGTTCATCATCAGCCCAAGAGGCAATCCACCACCACCACACTAGAGTAGGGTATTACACCACAACGGTGGCCCGGACCAGTATAAATCTCGTGTCTTTCTGTGTTGCGAGTTCGTCAAGTTCGTCCGTGAGATCTTAGTGAGTTAGGGCGTAGATCGGTGGGAGGAAAAGACTTCGCGCGCACCCCAGTGTTCCAACCTTAAGGGTTTGTCGGAACCCCACATCTGACACATTCCACACTACTCATGTCTCGACTGGAGCTATGAGCATGAAGAAGCGTGAGTTTCACAACTTACGCCAGGGCAACCATACTGTAGGGCAATACATGGAGGAGTTTAGCAAGCTAGCTTATTATGCCCCAGATGACATGGCCATAGATGCCGCGAAGCAAGAGAAGTTTGTGGAAGGGCTGAATGATGAGATGAGTATGCAGTTGATGGTGGAAACATTCAACATCTACCAGGAGTTGGTAGATAAGGCTCTTATGATTGAAGGGAAGCAGCAGCAGATTGAGAGCCGCAAAAGGAAGTATGGACAAGGAAAGTACAATTCAGGAGCTCAGCAGAAACCCCATTTCACCCTGAACTCGAGAGGATATACCCATAACCATGGAGGCCACACTCACTTTGGAGGAAGTTCACATAACCACAGTGGCTCCAAGAATGGAAATGGGAATGGAGCTGGAATCAGTCAGAACCACTCTAACCCAGCCACACCCGCCAAGAAGGATCAAAGTCACGCTACTTGTTTCAAGTGCGGGAAGACTGGACACTATGCCAATGAGTGCCCTGAACTCAAGAATGGAAATGGCAATGGAAGCTCTAGAAAGAAGCCCAACCCTTTAAACAAGGGACAAGTGAACCACGTGAACGTGGAGGAGGTTGAGGAGCAGCCAGATGCAGTTATCGGTAAGTTTTTGGTTAAGTCATTTACCGCAATAGTTCTTTTTGATACTGGTGCATCACATTCATACATATCAAGGGGATTCGTGGATAAGTATAAGTTTCCCACCCAAGTTCTTAAGACACCTATGTTAGTAAGCTCGCCCGGAGCGGAGTATATGGCAAGCAATGGATGTTTTCAGATGCCATTGACCATAGGTAGACATGTTTCCCCCTCAGAATTAATAATTTTGGAGTCCCAAGGATTGGATGTGATACTCGGTATGGATTGGCTATCAAAGTATGGAGGAAACATTGATTGCGCCAGTAGGTTAATTCTACTCACCACACTGGAGGGAAAAAGGATCAAGTATGTATCCAGTCATACTCCTAAGAGTACTCACGTAAATTCCCTCACGGGAGTTGTTCAAGAAGAAGTGTGTGTAGTGAAGGATTACCCGAATGTATTTCCAGAGGAACTACCAGGCATGCCCCCAGATTGAGACATTGAGTTTTTGATAGAGTTATTGCCAGGCACCGGACCAATATCAAAGAGACCATACCGGATGCCCTCAAATGATCTGGAGGAGATTAAGAAACAGATTAAGGAGTTATTGGAGAAAAGGTTACATTCGACGAAGTTCGTCACCATGGGGAGCCCCAATGCTCTTGGTTGAGAAGAAGGATAAATCTCTAAGAATGGTTGTTGATTATCGTGCATTGAATGAAGTGACGATCAAGAACAAGTACCCACTGCCGATGATCAATGATTTGTTTGACCAACTGCAAGGAGCTAAAGTATTTTCCAAGATCAATTTACGACTAGGATACCACCAGCTGAAGATTCGAGAACATGATATACCTAAGATAACTTTCACCACAAGGTACGGGCTGTGTGAGTACACGGTTATGTCATTTGGATTGACTAACGCCCCTTCCTATTTCATGAGTATGATGAACAAGGTGTTTATCGAGTTCTTGGATAAGTTTGTTGTGGTGTTCATTGATGACATTTTGGTACACTCGAAGAATGAAGAAGAGCATAGGGAGCATTTGCGTTTAGTTCTCAAGAAGCTCAGGGAACATCAGTTATACGCTAAGTTCAGCAAATGTGAGTTTTGGTTGAAGGAAGTTGGATTCCTTGGACATGTTATATCAGGAGAAGGTATAGCAGTAGACCCTACTAAGGTTCAGTCAGTCACTGAGTGGTTGCCACCCACCTTAGTTGGAGAGATCAACAGTTTTCTAGGACTCGCGGGATATTATCAGAGATTCATTAAGAATTTCTCTAAGATTGAAAATCCCATGACAGAGTCGCTGAAGAAGGACACCAAGTTCAAATGGACAGATGAATGTGAGGCAAGTTTTTAGGAGTTGAAGAAACGATCGACTACAACCCCAGTGCTGATTCTGCCAGATGTACGTAAGGATTTCCAAGTGTATTGTGACGCGTCTCGCCTAGGACTTGGAGGCGTGCTTATGCAAGACGGAAGAGTTGTTTCATATGCCTCACGACAGCTTCGACCGCGTGAACTGAATTATGCCACGCATGATTTGGAGTTAGCAGCCGTAGTGCATGCACTCAAAACCTAGAGACATTTTCTTATTGGAAACCATTGTGATGTGTACATGGATCATAAGAGTTTGAAGTACATTTTCACACAGAAGGAGCTGAATCTCAGGCAAAGGAGATGGTTGGAGCTTATAAAGGATTACGATATGAAGTTGCATTATCATCCAGGCAAGGCCAATGTCGTAGTAGATGCTTTGAGCCGGAAGAGTTACGCCAATACCCTCGTAAGCGGAGGATTGCCAACGGAGTTAGCTCAAGATCTCAGGGAGCTACATTTGGAGATAGCCCCTAGAGGTTTTGTTGTAGCATTGGAAGTTCAGTTGACATTATTGGGAAAAATCCGAGAAGCTCAGAAGGATGATAAGGAAACTACTGAGATAAAGGAGAAGATGAGCAAAGGAAAGGCCAAAGGTTTTCGTGAGGATGAGCACAACACCTTGTGGTTTGAGGACTGTATATATGTGCCCAATAATGCAGAGATAAGGAAGTTAATACTCCAGGAAGCTCATGACTCGCCATACTCAAGACACCCCGGAAACACCAAGATGTATTTGGATTTGAAGGAGCATTTCTGGTGGATGGGAATGAAGAAGGACATTGCCGAGTATGTAGCCGTATGTGATGTATGTCAGAGAGTGAAGGCAGAACATCAGAAGCCAGCAGGATTGCTGCAGCCTATGCCGATACCCGAGTGGAAGTGGGGTAAGCTTGGCATGGACTTTATCACCGGATTACCCAGTACACGATCAGGATACGATTCTATTTGGGTAGTAATGGATAGCTTGACCAAAGTAGCTCACTTTATCCCAGTGAAAACCACCTATACTAGTGCGAAGTTGGCCAAGGTATACATGACCAGGATCGTATGTCTGCATGGAGTTCCGAGGACTATTGTATCAGATAGAGGAACACAATTTACTTCAAAGTTTTGGCACCAGCTGCACCAGACTTTAGGCACCAGGCTAGAGTTTAGTACAGCTTTTCATCCGCAGACAGACGGACAGACCAAGAGAGTCAATCAGATTCTGGAGGACATGTTGAGAGCTTGTGCGCTCGATTATGGATCTAGTTGGGATGATAATTTGCCTTACGCAGAGTTCTCTTACAACAATAGTTATCAAGCTAGTCTGAAGATGGCACCTTTCGAAGCTTTGTATGGAAGGAGGTGCAGAACGCCGTTGATGTGGGATGAAGTTGGAGACCGTCAGTTGCTTGGACCGGATTTGATCAAAGAGTCAGAAGAGAAGGTTAAGTTGATTCGAGACAGGCTGAAGGTAGCTCAGTCCAAATAGAAAAGTTATGCAGACTCAAAACGCAAGGAGGTAGCTAGTCTACGAAATTGGAGACAGAGCATATCTTCGGGTGTCACCCCTGCGAGGAGTTAAACGTTTTGGAGTTAAGGGAAAGTTAGCCCCAAGATTTGTAGGAGCTTACCGAGTATTGGAACATATGGGAGAAGTGGCCTACAAGCTGGAATTACCCGAAGGACTATCAGGAGTTCATGATGTGTTTCACATTTCCCAGTTGAAGAAGTGTCATGCGGAGATGACCGATATTCTACTGAGAGATACAGTGTCCCTGGAAGCAATTCAGTTGGATAGTGATCTGACCTATGAGGAGAAACCTATCAAGATTCTCGAGTTTGCCAGCCGAGTTACATGCAGTAAGGCTATCAAATTTTGCAAAGTTCAGTGGGGCCACCATACCAAGGATGAAGCCACCTGGGAACGAGAGGAAGATCTACGGAAAGACCACCCACACCTATTTTATAGCCAACCCGAATCTCGAGGGCGAGATTTATCTTAAGGGGGGGGGGGGTTGGTTTGTAACATCCCAAATTTTCAATTTGGAATGTTATACATAGGTCATCATATGCATATCATATTTCTTTTGCATTTTGGCTTTGTGATCCCAAAATCCTAAGGAACTCAAGGACCCACGGAGAGAGTTGGGGATTTTATTGTTTTCATATTTGAATTTTCTCAAATATTGAAAAGTGGATCAATTTGGTTTTAATTATTTTTCTCACGGAAAACTATTTCATATTAAAATATATGAGAGGAGATAATATGACTTCTCCAAAATAAAAGAAATATTGGAGGAAAAATATTAAAATCAAATAAATAATTTTATTTGGATTTTATTGCAATTTTATTTGAATTAGAAAAATATGCATATTTTTAAAATTGCATTTTAGGCCAAGAAAATGTTCATCATTTTCTAAATATTTTATTTAGATGGCGAAAATTTGTTTTGGCATTTTTAGATTTTTATTTATTAGGATTTTCCCGGCAAAATCTGTTTAAAAAAACGTGAACCGCCTTAAGGGGCCGTGTCCGAATAGGACACTGCCGCCCGGGCCTTTATAAGGCGAGGCGAAGCCGCCTCCAGCCCACCCAGCCACCCGCGCCCCAAACCCTAGCCGCCACTGCCCGCTGCCCACGCCGCCGCCAGCCGCCGCTCCCCGCCACCGCTGCCGTGCCATCATCGCCCGCTGCCGCCGTCACCAGATCCCGCTGTCGGAGCCGCCGCCGTTGACCGACCGTTTTTTAGTTTAACCCAGTTTTTTTCAGTTTCACGGTTTAATTTATTAGATCGGTTTTTCGTCGGTTTATTTGTTTAGCGGACGTTCGTCCATTCGTTTGTTTTAATGAACGTTGTTCGCCGGTTAGGTTCAGACAGCGAACGCTCGTTCATTAGTCTTTTCTTTTTATTTTAATTTCGGGTAGGGACCTATCCACGATTATTTTTATCGCATATTAGCCCCTGATCTTTAAACGCTTGTCGTTTCTCAGCCGTTTGTCCAAATCCAGTGAAACCAATGCCAAAATCTTCGTCTCGAAACCCTCTTTCTATTTAATCAACTTGAACAAGGTTTGAAAATTTAAAATTTGGTTTCAAGTAGATTTGTTTTCCAAGTTCTTTTGACCGTAGTTTCTGTTCCATAGCTCCGACTCGATTGTTTATTTTTGTAGATCGAGTCTCTTCAGTTGAGTTTTCAGATTCGATCTTCTTATTTGAAGTTTTCCCCTTGCATCTATGCATGAGTGCTTATGTATGCTATTGTTTGTTTGTGCTAGAATTCCCGGAGTGCGCATCATGCTACTACGGGTCACTAGGTTTTGCGGATCATCAGCAAGGCAAGTAACACTTTGATCATATCCCTTTTACCCAGTTTTTATGCATTAGTTTCAACCCTCAAACATTGCATGAGTAGGATCTCTTGACTTGTGGGTTTGGGAAGTAGATGATGAGGTAGAACCTATTGCCCTTTTATTATCAAACCCTGGGAGTTACTTCTACGTTATGCTTATTTCCATGCTATGCTTGTAGTCGTGGATTGGATTTGAGTGTATCCATGACAGACGCGAGGTTATTAATTAATGGTTTACTTAAGGTGTCTACTTAAACACACATCTGGGTGGATTGGTTGCGGGCACCTGGGGATATACCAATGCTGTCCTTTTTGGTTCGCCACCCAGGCTCAAAGGGATCATAAGATTATTCATGCTGGAAACTTCCGTGTGCAACCACAAGCCATTATGGGCTCTGGCATAGTTGAGTAAGTTGTGGGAAACCTTTCCATGATGGGCTAGCAGATGTAGGGGATTGTAGGTGTACCGGCCTATCTATCGGTTAAGGGGACCTCTTCGAAAAGACTGTGTCTCGGTCATCCGTTTCTCAAACACCATGCAGTGCGAGAAATACAGCGGAGGAGATCAAGTATTGTGGGGAAAATGCGCAAACCTCTATAGAGTGTACAAACTAATGATGATTAGCCGTGTCCCCGGTTATGGACATCTTGAGTATCTGGTTCTTGAATTATCATGTGGATCTCATCACTCTAAATTTAATTTGTTGGGATGTTAATTGCTTTTAATTGGGATTGAGATGGGGTTACCATTCTCAATGTTTTTCAACTACCATGGTAGTTAAAAAAATATTCCTTTGTTGTAGGAAAAAATTGGCTTTTCACAAAAACATTATAACCATAGAGCCTCCACCAGCCATATATGCATGTAGTGATAGCATTTACTTGTTCATTGCTCTACTGTGTTATCTTGCCAGCATATTCCATGTGCTGACCCGTTTCAGGATGCAACATATCATGTTGCAGACTTTTCAGACGAAGAGTAAGGTGCACTAGGTCATTTGTTGTGCACTCAGCTATGTCGTTGGAGTTGATGGACTCACTTTATGTACCAAGCCTTTCGCTGTTATCTTACTTAGATGGCCTAAGCCATATTTATTGTAATAAGTTCTCTTTTGAGACATTCGATGTAATAAGTGTGTGATTTCTACTCTGTTATAAATCCTTCAAGTACTCTGTGTGTGTCAACATTACCGATCCAGGGATGACACTTATGCATAGAGATTTGACAGTTTGAGGCCGGAGGGGAAATCATCATCGGTGGCCATCTTCATCATCCCGGCGGCCACCACGATGAGGAGGGAGTAGTCCATCCTCGGGGTTGAGGGTTTGTACCAGTAGCTATGTGTTTAGTCTCTCTCTCTCATGTTCTTGAGATGTCACGATCTTGATGTATCGCGGGCTTTGTTAATATAGTCGGATCATATGGTGTTTTCCCCTCTCTATCCTGTTGTGATGAATTGAGTTTTTCCCTTTGAGATTTCGTTGTTATCGGATTGAATACTTTTATAGATTTGAGAACACTTGATATATGTCTTGCAATTGAATACTCGTGGTGACAATGGGGTATCATATTGATTCACTTGATATATGTTTTGGCACTCAACTCCTGGATTCCCGAGGTGACATTGGGGTAATCTATGCATAGGGGTTGATGCACGCCCTTGTCTTTGTTTCTCCGATAGAAATCTTGGGGAACTCTTTGAAGTTCTTTGTGTTGGATTGATTATTATGAATCTGAATTTGCTTTGGTGTTATTTTAGTATGAACTCTTGGTTAGATCGATCGGAAAGAATAGATTTGTGTTATTTTATTACGAACTCTAGGATAGATTGATTGGAAAGAATAGCTTTGAGGTGGTTTCGTACCCTACAAACAATTCCATCTTATGTTCTCCGCTAGATAGGAACTTTGGAGTGATTCTTCGTTGCACGTTGAGGGATGGTTATACGATCCAATTATATTAGCACTATTGAGAGATTGCACTATCGAAAGTACAGACCCTAGGCCTTGTTTTTAAGCATTGCAATACCGTTTTTGTGCCCCTTTACTATTTGCTACCTTGCTGTTTTTATTTATTCATATTACAAAAATATATTTCTACCATCCATATGACACTTTTATCACCATCTCTTCACCGAACTAGTGCACCTATACAATTTGCAATTGTATTGGGTGTGTTGGGGACACAAGAGATTTCTTGTATTTGATTGCAGGGTTGTTTGAGAGAGACTTTCTTCATCCTACGCCTGCCACGTATTGATAAACCTCAGGTCATCCACTTGATGGAAAATTGCTACTGTCCTACAAAACTCTGCGCTTGGAGGCCCAACACGAGTCTACAAGAATAAAGTTGTGTAGTAGACATCAGACCTCCTAGAGTTTCAATAGGCAAATTGTGTTTAAGCCTATTGTTCTAAAGGATCAGTAGGTGGTACAACAATAGAAGAAAGACCAATTAATTCATCTTTACTAGGCAATTATTTTCCATGAAGCTTTCTACTAAACTTGGAAAAATTAAACTCATGAGACTCATCACCAAAACTAACGCCGACAGTTTGTTCCTTACAATCTATTTTAGCATTAACAGTGTTCAAGAAAGGTCTACCAAAGATAATGGAACAAAAGTCATCTTGTGGGGAACCAAGAACAAGCAAATCAATAGGGTATTTTATTCCCCCCCCACAAGACTTCAACATCTCTAACAATCCCAATTGGTGATATAGTGTCTCTATTAGCAAGTTTAATAGTAACATTTGTGTCTTCTATCTCTGCGGGTGCTATGTCATTCGTAATTTCTTGATATAAGGAATAAGGAATAGCACTCACACTAGCACCTAAGTCACATAAACCATGATAACATCGATCTCCTATTTTAACTGAGACAACGGGCATGCCAGCAACATGTCTATCTTTTTTATCAGGTTTGGCAATTCTAGCAGCTTCTTCACAGAAGTAAATAACATGCCCATCTACATTTTCTTCCAGGAGATCCTTAACCATAGCAATACTAGGTTCCACTTTAATTTGTTCATCAGGTTTAGGTGTTCTAATATAGCGTTTGTTAACCACAATTGAAACTTTAGCATGTTCCTTTATCCTAACAGGGAAAGGTGGTTTCTCAATATAAGTAGTAGGAACAACTGGATCGACATTGTAAAGTATAGTTTCTTCTTTGATAGGTGGGTGATATTTAAACCACTTCTCTTTAGGGAGATCAACATGAGTAGCAAATGATTCACAAAAGGAGGCTACTATCTCAGAGTCAACTCCATATTTAGTGCTAAACTTTTGAAAAGCATCGGTATCCATAAAAGATTTAACACAATCATACTTAAGTTTAATACCTAACTCTTTACCTTCGTCGAGTCCCCAATCTTCAGAGTTGCGTTTAGTTCTTTCCAAAAGATACCACCGGAATTCAATAGTATTCTTCATAAAAGAACCAACACAAGAAGTATCAAGCATGGTTTGATCATTACAAGAAAGCCGAGCATAAAAATTCTAGATAATAATTTCTCTCGAGAGCTCATGATTGGGGCATGAATGTAACATTGACTTAAGCCTCCCCAAAGCTAGAGCGATGCTTTCTCCTTCACAAGGCAAACAATTATATATATAATTCTGATCACGATGAACTAGATGCATAGGATAATTTTTTTGATGGAACTCCAATTTCAACCGATTTCAATTCCAAGATCCAATATCAAGCATATCCTATACCATGCCAATGCTTTTACCTTCAAAGATAATGGGAAAACCTTTTTCATAACTTCATCTCCAGGTAAACCTACAAGCTTGAACAATCCACAAATTTGTTCTACATATATCAAATGCATATTAGGATGTTCGGTTCCATCTCCTGCATAAGGATTAGCTAGAAGTTGTTCTTATCATACCCGAAGGAATTTTGTAACACCCACGATGCGGCTATATCTCCAACATGTCAGGGCACGACTTAGAGGCATAGCCGCATGGTAGGTTTGTCGCAAGAGGGGTAATCTTCACACAATCCCATGTACTGAATAAGAAAGGGATAAAGAGTTGGCTTACAATTGCCACTTCACACAAATACAAGTTAACATACATCATCAAGAATACAAACAAGGTCCGACTACGGAACCAAAATAAAAGAAGACAACCCCTAATGCTAGGTCCCCGATTGTCCCAACTGGGGTCCACTACTGATCAACAAGAAACGAAACAACATAACGAACACGATCTTTATCGAGCTCTCCTTTGAGCTGGGTGCGTCACCTGCACTGGTATCATCGGCACCTGCAACTGTTTGGAAGTATCTGTGAGTCACGAGGACTCAGCAATATCACACCCGCGAGATCAAGACTATTTAAGCTTATGGGTAGGAAAGGGTGGTGAGGTGGAGCTGCAACAAGCACTAAGCATATATGGTGTCTAACATACACAAATAAGAGCGAGAAGAGAAGCAATGCAACGGTCGTGAACTAGAAGTGATCCTGAAACTACTTACGCACAAACATAACTCCAAAACCGTTTTCACTTCCCGGACTCCGCCGAGAAGAGACCATCACGGCTACACACGTGGTTGATGCATATTAATTAAGTTAAGTGTCAATTTCTCCACAACCGGACATTAACAAATTCCCATCTGCCCATAACTGCGGGCACGGCTTTTGAAAGTTCAAACCCTACAGGGGTTTTCCAACTTAGCCCATCACAAGCTCTCATGGTCAATGAAGGATATTCCTTCTCCCAGGAAGACCCGATCAGACTCAGAATCCCGGTTACAAGACATTTCGACAATGATAAAACAAGACCAGCAAAGCCGCCCGATGCGCCGACAATCCCGATAGGAGCTGCACATATCTCGTTCTCAGGGCAACACCAGATAGGTCAAGCTACGAGTAAAACCAGCCCTCAAGTTTCCCCGAGGTGGCCCCGCAGGCTGCCCGGTTCGGACCAACACTTAGACAAGCACTGGCCCCCGGGGGGGGGGTAGAATAAAGATGACCCTTGGGTTGGCCGACCCAAGGGAAGGGTAATAGGTTGTTAGTCAAATGTAAAACCAAGGTTGGGCCTTGCTGGAGGAGTTTTATTCAAAGCGAACTGTCAAGGGGTCCCCATAACACCCAACCGCGTAAGGAACGCAAAATCAAGGAACATAACACCGGTATGACGGAAACTAGGGCGGCAAGAGTGGAACAAAACACCAGGCATAAGGCCGAGCCTTCCACCCTTTACCAAGTATATAGATGCATTAAAGTAAATAAGATATAATAATGATATCCCAACATATCCATGTTCCAACATGGAACAAACTTGAACTTCACCTGCAACTGGCAACGCTATAAGAGGGGCTGAGCAAAAGTGGGAACATAGCCAAATAACGATTTGCTAGGAAAGGTGGGTTAGAGGCTTGACATGGCAATTTGGGAGGCATGATATAGCAAGTGGTAGGTATCGCGGCATAGCAATAGAGAGAACAACTAGCAAGCAAAGATAGAAGTGATTTCGAGGGTATGGTCATCTTGCCTGAGATCCTGCAAGGAAGAAGAACGAGTCCATGAAGAAGACAAACGGACGTAGTTGAACAGATCCTCACAAACGCGACGTTATCAGAACTAACCCGAATAAGCAACACCAGAAAGAAGCAAACAACATAGTAAACGACCATCACATAATCATGGTATGATGCACAACCAAATATGATGCATGTCCGGTTTAAAGAGGCATGTCATAGCAATATGCACAAGGAAAACTACAAGTTAAGTGGAGCTCAATATGCAACGAGTTGCATATTGACGAAACACCACATTTGATTACTTAGTTCGATCTCGTTTAAGTACCCAACAATATTAAATGTTGTTAAACATGTTAAGAGGTGAAGCATATGAAAACTACCTATCTAGGCAAGTTTAAATGAGGCCGGAAATAACAAATAATAATTCCGAAAAATCCTCATATCCATATAGTAGGTTTGGTACTGTTCTACCCTAAACACAATTTTAGAGTTATTAAACAAGCAAAATGAGTGCATCATGTTAAACTAGGCATTTTTCTACCCCATTTACATATAAAGTTTATTAAATTTGGAGCTACGGTTATTAAGTTATGAAATAAAGCATTTTAACAAGTTATTTAAGCAAATTTAAACAAACAATAGTTTAAACATTTTAAACATAGATGAAAATGGCATATTATTAATCTACACAAAATTCTAAGCATTTTACATATAAAGTTTGTTTTAATCTGATGCATGGTTGTGAAGTTATTAAATGCATGAAGTTTAGGGGCAATTCTGCAAAACTAGCAGTCTCAGGATAAATACAGAAATTCGCAGAGCCTAAAAAAAACCTATTTGGGCCGAATCTGGCAGGCTGGCCCAACAGGTAAAAAAACAAGAGGGGGCACTGGGGCGTGGCCTCACCCATGGGCCAGGCCGAGTTCGGTGGATCTGGAGGCCTTTGTCAACCAGGCGAAGGAGAGGCGGTCAACCGGTCGAGCGGGGCGGGTGAGCTGCTCTGCTCGTTTCTAAAGAAGAACGACAACGACAGGTTCAGGGTGACGCCGGTCGAGAACAGGCAAGGGCGGCGGAGGTGATCTCCTGTGGGGCGGCGTGGCGCCCCGGAGGCGGGAACGAGGCCAAGGACACGGGGACTGCGTCGGATCCGGCCGACGATTGGACTTGGCGGTGATTGGAGCTCCGGGACACCCTGGTTGCTCCTATCCAACAAAGAAGACAGGGAGAGCAGGGTAGGTTAGAGAAATAGAAAGGAGGGGAAGGATGAAGGAGAGGGCGCGACGGGGGACTGCCTGCTGGGGCGCCTGGTCTCGGGTCGCCGGCGCATGGTGACGGAGACGAGATGCTGGTGCGTGAGCAGAGGAGCTCGACACATGGGCTCAGGCGCTCGCTCGTGGCTGACTTCGGCAGCAGGGAAGGAAGGCGCGAGGAAGCAGGGAGCTCGGGGTAGGAGGCCTCAGGCGTCAGCTTGGCGGGACAGACGGAGGCGACCTTGAGGGCGAGCAGTAGATCAACGTAGACAGTGGCTCGCTACAACGCAGGGACGAGGCGGCGCCGTACTTGGCGCGATCTCCGGTGACGCGGGAAAGGCGAGGGAGGACGGAGTTGGGCGGATCCGGGCGAGGATGACCTTGGACGAGCGCGAGGCTTGGAGCGGAGTAAGCTGCAGGAGGAGTCCGACGAGGTGAGGTGGTCGTGGACGAGGAGGCTGCGGCCTCGGGCGCCGGCAGGGAAGAAGCAGAGGACTCGGGGCTACAACTGCTGGCTCCTGTGGGTGCGGATGACGATGGCTACGGGGGCTGGACGCGTCCAGGAGCAAGGGAGGAGGAGGCACCAGGCTGCGCTGGGATCTGATGAGGCTGCTGGTTGGTCCGGGAGGGATCACGAGGAGGACTTGGTGGAGATAATTTGGACCGGGAGGAGATCCCGAGGTGGAAGAGGAGCGGCGGTGGGGAGGGACAAACCTCCTAGGTTTTAGGGTTAGCTAGATTAGGTATGGAGTGGTTTATATATAGCATAGAGAGTGGTTTTTAGTCCGTCCGATCATAATCGGGCGGTCGAGAATAAATAGGTTAGGGAGTCCGATAAATAAAACAAAGATGATTTATAGATGTTAGGGGATGATCTGAGTCCAAAGGTGACAACTGCCCAGGTCGGGTTCGGGACAACTTCCGGACGTGCACGAGGGGTCGATGCACTGTGCAAGGAGGTGTTTCGGGGCCTGGCGGTTGGTAGTGGGCTGTGTAGAAGGCCTCGGTCTAAGAGGAAAGAAGAGAGAGGCCCGGCGTCTGTTTCCGGAGACCGAAAATGTCCGACATTTGACCCGGCTATATTGCCGCTATAGTTTAACGGTTGGGCTATCAAACGAGCTCCGAATGCGATGGAACTTGGCAGGAGGCCTACTGACAACAAAACAACACCGCACACCAACTTTCATCCCATTCCGAGAACATTTCCCGGCCACTTATAAAATACTATTTCGGACGTTCCGCAGGCATGTGCAAGTGTGTCTGGGCTCAGAACGGACAACAGAAATAACGGGGAGGCCGGGACGGATGCAAGTTTTGAAAACATGCAGATGCAATGCGGATGATGACATGATGAAATGCAACACGCAAGCAAAAGACATGGCAACCACAGCGAATAACTGGAAGACACCTAGCGCAACGGTCTCGGGGCGTTACAAATTTCATATTCAATATTTTTAGTAGGTGCAGTAGGTTGAGGGGTAGATAATTGTGGTTTCGGTCGAGGTGGAGATACCCTGAACAAACCCCTCAAAGCATTGTTTTCCATAGTAACAAGTGGCAATAAATTTCAGCACACTATATAAATGTTTCCTTACCAAATTCCACTTACCAAAGGCGCTTCCCTCCCCGGCAACGATGCCAAAAAATAGCCTTGATGACCCACAAGTATAGGGGACCAATTGCAGCTCTTTTCGGTAAGTAAGAGTGTCGAACCCAACGAGGAGCAAAAGGAAATGACAAGTGGTTTTCAGTAAGGTAATGTCTGCAAGTTCTAAAATTATAATTAGCAGAGTAGTTTGATAGCAAGGTAATTTGAAACGAGCAAGTAACAATAGTAGTAAAAAATTGCAGCTAGGTAGCCCAATCCTTTTGAGGCAAAGGACTGGCCAAACAGTTTCTTATGATAAGCAAAGCATTCTTGAGGGTACACAGGAATTTCATCTAGTCACTTTCACCATGTTGGTTCGATTTGTGTTTGCTACTTTGATAATTTGATATGTGGGTGGACCGGTGCTTAGGTGTTGTTCTTACTTGAACAAACCTCCTACTTATGATTAAGCCTCCCGCAAGCATCCGCAACTACTATAAGAATAAATTATAACCATAGCATTAAACTTTTGGATCCAACCGGTCCCTTATGGAATAGCGCATAAACTGGGGTTTAAGCTTTTGTCACTCTCGCAACCCATCATCGAATTGCTACTCCACAATGCATTCCCTTAGGCCCAAATATGGTGAAGTGTCATGTAGTCGATGTTCACATGACACCACTAAGGAAATCACAACATACATACTATCAAAATATGGAACACATATCAAGTTCACATGATTACTTGCAACATGATTTCTCCCGTGACCTCAAGAACAAAAGTAACTACTCACAAATGATAATCATGCTCAAGATCAAAGGGGTATTAAAATAGCATATTGGATCTGAACATATAATCTTCCACCAAATAAACCATATAGAAATCAACTACAAGATGTAATCAACACTACTAGTCACCCACAAGCACCAATCTATAGTTCCGGTAACAAGATTAAACACAAGAGATGAACTAGGGTTTGATATGAGATGGTGTTGTTGAAGATGTTGATGGATATTGCCCTCCCCAAGATGGGAGAGTTGTTGGTGATGATGATGATGATTTCCACCTCCGGGAGGGAAGTTTCCTCGATGAATCGCTCCACCGGAGGGCAAAAGTGCTCCTGGCCAAGTTCCGCCTCGAGACGGTGGCGCTCCATCCCAAAAGTCCTCTTATTTTTTCTAGGTCAAAATGACTTATATACCAGAAGATGGGCACCGGAGGTGGGCCTGGGTGAGCACAACCCACCAGGGCGCTCCTGGGCTCCCTGGCGTGGCCAGGTGGGTTGTGCCCACCTGGTAGGCCCCCTCTGGTAGTTATTTGCTCCAATATTCATCATATATTTGATAAAAAATCTCCATGAAGTTTCAGCTTGTTTGGAGTTGTGCATAATAGGTGGCCTGATGTAGCTTTTCCAGGTCCAGATTTCCAACTACCGGAATTCTCCCTATTTGTGTGTACCTTGTCTATTATGGGAGAAAAGGCATTAGAATTACTCCAAAAAACATTATTATGCATAAAAACATTATAAATAACAGTAAGGAAACATGATGCAAAATGGACGTACCAGTGATCCGCGCAGGGCTTCGCCTAAGCACTACGATAATATGACTGGAGGAGTAAACGGTGGAGGGGGGCACCGCACATGGGTAAGAACAATTGATGTGCCTAGAGGTGCCCCCTGCCCTCGTATATAAAGGAGGGATAGGGGAGGAGGCTGGCCTAGGCGTGCCCCCAAGGGGACGAGTCCTACTAGGACTCCAAGTCCAATTCGGACCCCCTTCCTCTTACCGGAGAGGGAAGGGGGGAAGGAGAAGGAGAAGGAGAAGGAAAGGGGGGCCCCGCCCCCTTCCCCACTCCAATTCGGACCCCTTCCAAGTGGGAGGCATGCCAGCCCCTTGTGGGCTGGTGTGCCTCCCTCCAAAGGCCCATGTGGCCCATTACTTCCCCCGGGGGTTCCGGTAACCCCCGATACTCTGATAAATACCCGAAACACTCCGGAATCATTCCATTGTCCAAATACTATCGTCCAATATATCAATATTTACCTCTCGACCATTTAGAGACTCCTCGTCATGTCTGTGATCTCATCCGGGACTCCGAACAATGTTCGGTCACCAAAACACATAACTCATAATACAAATCGGCATCGAACGTCAAGCGTGCAGACCCTACGGGTTTGAGAACTATGTAGACATGACTGAGAGACATCTCCAGTCAATAACCAACAGCGGAACCTGGATGCTCATATTGGTTCCTACATATTCTACGAAGATCTTTATCGGTCACACCGCAACATACGTCATTCCCTTTGTCATCGGTATCTTACTTGCCCGAGATTCGATCGTCTGTATCTTCATACCTAGTTCAATCTCGTTACCGGCAAGTCTCTTTACTCGTTCTGTAATGCATCATCCCATAACTAACTCATTAGTCACATTTCTTGCAAGGCTTATCATGATGTGCATTACCGAGAGGGCCCAAAGATACCTCTCAGATACTCGGAGTGACAAATCCTAATCTCGATCTATGTCAACCCAACAAACACCTTCGAAGATACCTGTAGAGCATCTTTATGACCACCCAATTATGTTGTGATGTTTGATAGCACACAAGGCATTCCTCTGGTATTCGGGAGGTGCATAATCTCATAGTCAAAGGAATATGTATAAGTCATGAAGAAAGCAAAATCAATAAAACTTAACGATCATTATGCTAAGCTAACGGATGGGTCTTGTCCATCACATCATTCTCCTAATGACGTGATCCTGTTCATGAAATGACAACACATGTTTATGGTTAGGAAACTTAACCATCTTTGATTAACGAGCTAGTCTAGTAGAGGCACACTAGGGACACTTTGTTTTGTCTATGTATTCACATATGTATCAAGTTTCTGGTTAATACAATTCTAGCATGAATAAAAAACATTTATCATGATATAAGGAAATATAAATAACAACTTTATTATTGCCTCTAGGGCATATTTCCTTCACTTTGATGTGTTGATGTAGGATCGAAGGTATGTCTAGAGGGGGGTGATTAGAGTACTTGACCAAAAAAATCTAGCCTTTTCCCAATTTTAAGTCTTGGCAGATTTTAGCAACTTATCACAAGTCAAGCAATAAACCTACACATGCAAATCTAAGAGTATAGCAGCTGTATGTAAATCATTGCATATGAATGTAAAGGGAGGAGTTTGGAGGGAGCAAACGCAATGTAGACACGGAGATTTTTGGCGTGGTTTCGATAGGTGGTGGTATCGTACATCCACGTTGATGGAGACTTCAACCCATGAACGGTAACGGCTGCACGGGTCCACGGAGGGCTCCACCCATGAAGGGTCCACGAAGAAGCAACCTTGTCTATCCCACCACGGCCATTGCCCATGAAGGAGTTGCCTCACTTGGGTAGATCTTCACGAAGTAGGCGATCTCCTTGCCCTTACAAACTCCTTGGTTCAAATCCACAATCTTGACGGAGGCTCCCAAGTAACACCTAACCAATCTAGGGGAGACCACTCTCCAAAAGGTAATAGATGGTGTGTTGATGATGAACTCCTTGCTCTTGTGCTTTAGATGATAGTCTCCCCAACACTCAACTCTCTCTCACATATTTGGATTTGGTGGAAAGATGATTTGAGTGGAAAGCAACTTGGGGAAGGCTAGAGATCAAGATTCTTGTGGTTGGAATGGATTATCTTGGTCTCAACACATGAGTAGGTGGTTCTCTCTCAGAAAATGAATGGTGGAAGTGTAGGCACGTTCTAATGGCTTTCTGCATGAGTAGATGAAGGGTGGGTGGGTATATATAGCCCCCACGCAAAATCTAACCGTTACACACAATTTACCAAACTCGGTGGGACCGAATCATAAAACTCGGTGAGACTGATTCAGTTCAAAATGTGAACATTAGGCTTTTCGGTGGGACCGATTTCATTAGGGTTAGGGCATAACGTAATCTCGGTGAGACCGATCACATAAACTTGGTAAGACCGATTTCTGTAATAGGCAAACAGAGAGTTGGTCAGACAAACTCGGTGAGACCGATCACTCATTTCGGTGAGACCGAAACGTTACGAAAGGGAAACAAATAGTTTGTATTGCGAACTCGGTGGGACCGATTGCTCATCTCGATAAGACCAAAACATTACGAAGGGAAACAGAGAGTTTGCAATCCCATCTCGGTGAGACCGAGATCCCTATCAGTGAGACCGAACTGATTAGGGTTTCTAGCTATGGCTATGTCAAGTGAACTCGGTGGCGCCGGAAAGATCAAATCGGTGGGGCCGAGTTTGACTTTTGGTTTGGGACATATGTGGATATGAGATAGTGGTTGAGGGCTTTTGGAGCATATCACTAAGCATTTTGAGCAAGCAAGCCACTAAGCAACACCTCATCCCCTTTTAATAGTATTGGCTTTTCCTATGGACTCAATGTGATCTTGGATCACTAAAATGAAAATGTAGAGTCTTGATCTTTTTGCCAATATGTGTCCCTAGCATTTTGAGGGGTCCACATTCCTAGTCCATGTTGGGGAACACAGTATTACAAAAAAATTCCTACGATCATGCAAGATCTATCTAGGAGATGCATATCAATGACAGGGGAGAGTGTGTCTACGTACCCTCGAAGACTGAAAGCGGAAGCGTTTAGTAACGCGGTTGATGTAGTCAAACATCTTCACGATTCAACCGATCCAAGTACCGAATGTACGGCACCTCCGCGATGAGCACATGTTCAGCTCGGTGACATCCCTCGAACTCTTGATCCAGTTGAGGCCGAGGGAGAGTTCCGTTAGCACGACGACATGGCGACGATGATGATGAAGTTTACCGGCGCAGGGCTTCGCCTAAGCACTACGATGATATGACCGAGGTGTGTAACTTTGGAGGGGGACACCACACATGGCTAAGAGAAACTTTGGTGTGTCTTTGGGGTGCCCCTTCCCACGTATATAAAGGGGGAGGAGAGGTGGCCGACCCTAGGAGGGGGTGTGCCATGGGGGGAGTCCTACTAGGACTACTAGTCCTAGTAGGATTCCTCCACAAGGAAGAGAGAGGGAAGGAAGGATAGGGAGAGGGAGTAGGAAAGGGGGCGCCTCCCCTTCCCTTGTCCAATTCGAACTGCGAAGGGGGGGGGGCTGCCCTCGCAGCCCTTCTCTCTCTCCAATAAGGCCCATGCTGGCCCATGGTGACCATCGGAGACACCTGTAGAGCATCTTTATAATCACCCAGTTACGTTGTGACGTTTGATAGCACACAAGGTGTTCCTCCGGTATTCGGGAGTTGCATAATATCATAGTCTGAGGAACATGTATAAGTTATGAAGAAAGCAATAGCAGAAAAACTAAACGATCATTATGCTAAGCTAACAGATGGGCCTTCTCCATCACATCATTCTCTAATGATGTGATCCCGTTCATAAAATGACAACACATGTCTATGGTCAGGAAACATAACCATCTTTGATTAACGAGCTAGTCAAGTAGAGGCATACTAGGGACACTCTATTTTGTCTATGTATTCACACATGTACTAAGTTTCCGGTTAATACAATTCTGGCATGAATAATAAACATTTATCATGATATAAGGAAATATAAATAACAACTTTATTATTGCCTCTAGGGCATATTTTCTTCAGTCTCCCACTTGCACCAGAGTCAATAATCTAGTTCACATCACCATGTGATTTAACACCAATAGTTCACATCACCATGTGATTAGTTCACATCACCATGTGATTAGTTCACATCACCATGTGACTAATACCCAAAGGGTTTTACTAGAGTCAATAATCTAGTTCACATTGCAATGTAATTAACACCCAAAGAGTACTAAGGTGTGATCATGTTTTGCTTGTGAGAGAAGCTTAGTCAATGGGTTTGTCACATTCAGAGCCATATGTATTTTGCAAAAAATTTATGTCTACAATGCTTTGCATGGAGGTACTCTAGATAATTTCTCCTACTTTCAATATGTATCCAGATTGAGACTCAGAGTCATCCGGATCGGTGCAAAAGCTTGCATCGGCGTAACTCTTTACGGCGAACTCTTTGTCACCTCCGTAACCGAGAAATATCTCCTTAGTCTTCTAAGGATAATTTTGACCACTGTCAAGTGATCCACTCCTGGATCAATATCGTACCCGCTTGCCAAACTCATGGCAAGGTACACTATATATTTGGTACACATCATAGCATACTTTATAGAACCTATGGCTGAGGCATAGGGAATGAATTTCATTCTCTTTCTATTTTCTGCCGTGGTCTTGTTTTGAGTCTTACTCTACTTTACACCTTGCAATACAGTCAAGCACTCCTTTGATGGTTCCATTTTGAACTACTTCAAAAATCTTGTCAAGGTATGTACTCATTGAAAAATCTTATCAAGCGTCTTGATCTATCTCTATAGATCTTGATGCCCAATATGTAAGCAGCTTCACCGAGGTCTTTCTTTGAAAAACTCCTTTCAAACACTCCTTTATGCTTTCCAGAAAATTCTACATCATTTCCGATCAACAATATGTCATTCACATATACTTATCAGAAAGGCTATAGTGCTCCCACTCACTTTCTTGTAAATACAGGCTTCACCGCAAGTCTGTATAAAACTATATGCTTTGGTCAACTTATCAAAGCGTATATTCCAAGTCCGAGATGCTTGCACCAGTCCATAGATGGATCGCTGGAGCTTGCACATTTTGTCAGCACATTTAGGATTGACAAAACCTTCTGGTTGTATCATATACAACTCTTCTTTAATAAATCCATTAAGGAATGCAGTTTTGATATCCATTTGTCAAATTTCATAAAATGTGGCAATTGCTAACATGATTCATACAGACTTTAAGCATCGATACGAGTGAGAAAATCTCATCGTAGTTAACATATTGAATTTGTCAAAAACCCTTTTCGACAAGTTGAGCTTTGTAGATAGTAACACTACTATCAGCGTCCGTTTTCCTCTTGAAGATCCATTTATTCTCAATGGCTTGCCGATCATCGGGCAAGTCCACCAAAGTCCATAGTTTGTTCTCATACATGGATTCTATCTCAGATTTCATGGCCTCAAGCCATCTGTCAGAATATGGGCCCATCATCGCTTCCTCATAGTTCATAGGTTCATCATGGTCTAGCAACATGACTTCTAGAACAGGATTACCGTACCACTCTGGTGCGGATCGTACTCTGGTTGACCTACAAGGTTCGGTAGTAACTTGATCTAAAGTTTCATGATCATTATCATTAACTTCCTCACTAATTGGTGTAGGCATCACTGGAACTGATTTCAGTGATGAGCAACTTTCCAATTCGAGAGAAGGTACAGTTACCTCATCAAGTTCTACTTTCCTCCCACTCACTTCTTTCGAGAGAAACTCCTTCTCTAGAAAGGATCCATTCTTAGCAACGAATATCTTGCCTTCAGATCTGTGATAGAAGGTGTACCCAACAGTCTCCTTTGGGTATCCTATGAAGTCGCATTTCTCCAATTTAGGTTCGAGCTTATCAGGTTGAAGCTTTTTCACATAAGCATCACAGCCCCAAACTTTAAGAAACGACAACTTGGGTTTCTTGCCAAACCACAGTTCATATGGTGTCGTCTCAATGGATTTCGATGGTGCCCTATTTAACGTGAATGCAGCCGTCTCTAAAGCATAACCCCAAAACGATAGCGGTAAATCAGTAAGAGACACCATAGATTGCACCATATCTAATAAAGGGCGGTTACGACATTCGGACACACCATTACAATGCGGTCTCCAGGTGGCGTGAGTTGCGAAACTATTCCGCATTGTTTCAAATGAAGACCAAACTCATAACTCATATATTCACCTCCACGATCAGATAGAAACTTAATTTTCTTGTTACGATGATTTTCCACTTCACTCTGAAATTCTTTGAACTTTTCAAATGTTTCAGACTTATGTTTCATCAAGTAGATATACCCATATCTGCTCAAATCATCTGTGAAGGTCAGAAAATAACGATACCCACGTCGAGCATCAACACTCATCAGACCACATACATCAGTATGTATTATTTCCAATAAGTCTGTTGCTCGCTCCATTGTTCCGGAGAATGGAGTCTTAGTCATCTTGCCCATGAGGCATGGTTCGCAAGCATCAAGTGATTCCAAAAGCCCACCAACATGGAGTTTCTTCATGCGCTTTACACCAATATGACCTAAACGGCACTGCCACAAATAAGTTGCACTATCATTATTAAAATTATATCTTCTGGCTTCAATACTATGAATATGTGTATCACTACTATCGAAATTCAATAAAAATAGACCACTCATCAAGGGTGCATGACCATAAAAGATATTACTCATATAAATAGAACAACCATTATTCTCTGGTTTAAATGAATAACTGTCTCGCATCAAACGAGATCCAGATATAATGTTCATGCTTAATGCTGGCACCAAATAACAATTATTCAGGTCTAATACTAATCCCGAAGGTAGATGTAGAGGTAGCGTGCTGACGGCGATCACATCGACTTTGGAACCATTTCCCACGCGCATCGTCTCCTCGTCCTTAGCCAATCTTTGTTTAATCTGTAGCCCCTGTTTCGAGTTGCAAATATGAGAAACAAAACCAGTATCAAATTCCCAGGCGCTACTACGAGCATTAGTAAGGTACACATCAATAACATGTATATCAAATATACCTTTCACTTTGTCATCCTTCTTATCCACCAAATACTTGGGGCAGTTCCGCTTCCAGTGACCAGTCCCTTTGTAGTAGAAGCACCCAGTCTTAGGGTTAGGTCCATACTTGGGCTTCTTCACTTGAGCAGCAACTTGCTTGCCGTTCTTTTTGAAGTTCCCCTTCTTCCCTATGCCCTTCTTCTTGAAACTAGTGGTTTTGTTGACCATCAACACTTGATGCTCCTTCTTGATTTCTACCTCCGCAGCCTTTAGCATTGCGAAGAGCTCGGGAATTTTCTTACCCACCCCTTGCATATTATAGTTCATCATGAAGCTTTTGTAGCTTGGTGGCAGTGATTGAAGAACTCTATCAATGACACTAACATTAGGAAGGTTAACTCCCAGTTGAGTCAAGTGGTTGTGGTACCTAGACATTCTGAGTATATGTTCACTGACAGAACTATTCTTCTCTGTCTTGCAGCTATAGAAATTATTAGAGACTTCATATATCTCAATGCGGGCGTTTGCTTGAAATATTAACTTCAACCCCCGGAACATCTCATATGCTGCAAGACATTCAAAACGTCGTTGAAATCCCAATTCTAAGCCATAAAGCATGGCACACTAATCTATCGAGTAGTCATCAGCTTTGCTCTGCCAGACGTTCATAACATCTGGTGTTGCTCCTACACCGGGCTTTGCACCTAGCGGTGTTTCCAGGACATAATTCTTCTGTGCAGCAATGAGGATAATCCTCAAGTTACGGACCCTGTCCGTGTAGTTGCTACCATCATCTTTCAACTTAGCTTTCTCTTGGAACGCATTAAAATTCAATGGAACAGTGGCACGGGCCATTTCTCTACAACAACATAGGCATGCAAAATACTATCAGGTACTAAGTTCATGATAAATTAAAGTTCAATTAATCATATTACTTAAGAACTCCCACTTAGATAGACATCTCTCTAGTCATCTAATGATCACGTGATCCATATCAACTAAAACATGTCTGATCATCATGTGAGATGGAGTAGTTTTCAATGGTGAACATCACTATGTTGATCATATCTACTATATGATTCACGCTCGACCTTTCGGTCTCAGTGTTTCGAGGCCATATATGCATATGCTAGGCTCGTCAAGTTTAACCCGAGTATTCTTCGTGTGCAAAACTGGCTTGCACTCGTTGTATGTGAACATAGAGCTTATCACGCCCGATCATCACGTGGTGTCTCGACATGATGGACTGTAGCAACGGTGCATACTCAGGGAGAACACTTATACCTTGAAATTTAGTGACAGATCATCTTATAATGCTATCGCCATACAAAGCAAAATAAGTTGCATAAAGGATAAACATCACATGCAATCAAAATAAGTGATATGATATGGCCACCATCATCTTGTGCCTTTGATCTCCATCTCCAAAGCACCGTCATGATCACCATCATCACCGGCTTGACACCTTGATCTCCATCGGAGCATCATTGTCATCTCGCCAACTATTGCTTCTACGACTATCGCTACCGCTTAGTGATAAAGTAAAGCAATTACATGGGATTGCATTTCATACAATAAAGCGAGAACCATATGGCTCCTGCCAGTTGCCGATAACTTTTTAAAAACATGATCATCTCATACAACAATTTATAGATCATCACGTCTTGACCATATCACATCACAACATGCCGTGCAAAAACAAGTTAGATGTCCTCTACTTTGTTGTTGCAAGTTTTACATGGCTGCTATGGGCTTCTAGCAAGAATCGTTCTTACCCACGCATCAAAACCACAAAGATTTTTCATCAAGTGTGCTATTTTAACCTTCAACAAGGACCGGGCGTAGTCAAACTCGATTCAACTAAAGCTGGAGAAACAGACACCCACTAGCCACCTGTGTGCGAAGCACGTCGGTAGAACTAGTCTCATGAACGCGGTCATGTAATGTCAGTCTGGGCCGCTTCATCCAACAATACCGCCAAATCAAAGTAAGACAGTGCTGGTAACCAGTATGACTATTATCGCCCACAACTCTTTGTGTTCTACTCGTGCATATAACATCTACGCCTAGACCTGGCTTGGATGCCACTATTGGGGAACACAGTATTTCAAAAAATTTCCTATGATCACACAAGATCTATCCAGGAGATGCATATCAACGAGAGGGGAGAGTGTGTCTACGTACCCTCGTAGACCGAAAGCGGAAGCATTTAGTAATGCAGTTGATGTAGTCGAACGTCATCACGATTCAACCGATCCAAGTACCGAACGTACGACACCTCCGTGATTAGCACACGTTTAGCTCGGTGACTTCCCTCAAATTCTTGCTCTAGTTGAGGCCGAGATAGATTTCCGTCAGCACGACGGTGTGACGATGACGATGATGACGTTTACCGGCGCAGGGCTTTGCCTAAGCACTATGACGATATGACCCAGGAGTGTAACTATGGACGGGGGCACCGCACACAGCTAAGAGAAAATTTGGTGTGTCTTTAGGGTGCCCCATTCCTACGTATATAAAGGGGGGAGGAGAGGTGGCCAGCCCTAGGAGGAGGCGTGCCATGGGGAGAGTCCTACTAGGACTACTAGTCCTAGTAGGATTCCTCCACAAGGAAGAGAGGGGGTAGGAAGGAGAGGGAGAGGGAGTAGGAAAGGGGCCCCCCTTCCCTTGTATAATTCGGACTACAAAGGGGGGCGTGGCCTGCCCTAGCAGCCCCCCTATATCTCCAGTAAGGCCTATGGTGGCCCATTAGTTCCCCCGGGGGGTTCCGGTAACCCCTCCAGCACTCCCTTTTTACCCGAAACTATCCGGAACACTTCCGGTGTCCGAATAACATGGTCCAATATATCAATCTTTATGTCTCAACCATTTCAAGACTCCTCGTCATGTCTGTGATCTCATCCGTGACTCCAAACAAACTTCGGTACATCAAATCACATAACTCATAATACAAATTGTCATTGAACGTTAAGCGTGCGGACCCTACATGTTTGATAACTATGTAGACATGACCGAGACACATCTCTGATCAATAACCTACAGCGGAACCTAGATGCTCATATTGGCTCCTACATATTCTACGAAGATCTTTATCGGTCAAACCACATAACAACATATGTTGTTCCCTTTGTCATCGGTATGTTATTTTCCCGAGATTCGATCGTCGGTATCATCATACCTAGTTCAATCTCGTCACCGGCAAGTCTCTTTACTCATTCCGTAATGCATCATCGCATGACTAACTCATTGGGCACATTGCTTGCAAGGCTCGTAGTGATGTGCATTACCGAGAGGGCCCAGAGATACCTCTCCGATACACGGAGTGACAAATCCTAATCTCGATCTATGCCAACTCAACAAACACCATCCAAGACACCTGCAGAACATCTTTATAATCACCCAGTTATGTTGTGACGTTTGATAGCACACAAGGTGTTCCTCCGGTATTCGGGAGTTGCATAATCTCATAGTCTGAGGAACATGTATAAGTTGTGAAGAAAGCAATAGCAGAAAAACTAAACGATCATTATGCTAAGCTAACGGATGGGTCTTGTCCATCACATCATTCTCTAATGATGTGAACCCGTTCATCAAATGACAACACATGTCTATGGTCAGGAAACATAACCATCTTTGATTAACAAGCTAGTCAAGTAGATGCATACTAGGGACACTCTGTTTTGTCTATGTATTCACACATGTACTAAGTTTCTGGTTAATACAATTCTAGCATGAATAATAAACATTTATCATGATATAAGTAAATATAAATAACAACTTTATTATTGCCTCTAGGGCATATTTCCTTCAGTCCATGCCATGCCAACCATTGAACTTTCTGAAATGATCATCTTGGAAGAGCATTAGTTCAATGAGCTATATGTTGTTAGGAATTACCAAAACCACGTAGGGATAGTTGCACTTTCAATCTCCCCCTTTCTGGTAATTGATGACAACATATAGATCAAAGCTTCGACAAATGATATTAAGATTGAAATACACCATCGCTTTGAGAAGTATGTGATAAGCAAGAGCTCCCCCTAAATTTGTGCATTATTTAAAATTTGCTTTTGAGTGCAAATATACAATCGATTAGGATCATGGGTTACTCTTCCATGTCACATACATCTTGGCGGAGCTCTTAAAATGATAGAATATGAAATATGCACTCATCACCAAGGCAAAGTGAATGATCATACAAGAGAGATAAATAATTGCATCATTCAAGCATAAGCATTAAGGTATGATATGATCAAACACATGATCACATAAGTACCTCACACACATAAATAGCAAGTATCATCCAAGCAAGCACACAAATAAGTATCAACCAAACAGCAAGGGAGGCAAAAAGAAGCAAAGCTCTCTCTCTCTCTCGAAGCCAATGATCTATACACTTTCTCCCCCTTTGGCAACAAGTTACCAAAAAGCTTGAAAATGCAAAGTGTTATGCGTCTCTCTAGGCTTGATATTCGGGAGGTGGTGTTTTTTTGGCACAAAGACTGTAAGGGAGGCCCCTATAGTATAATTGGTGCAACAAACCCAAATTGCAAGTACCATGCCTTGAACCTGGGTGGGTGGGAAGGCATCAACCCCTTCCCACCACTAGGCTATGCCTTAGTCTGCATGCACGTATGGTAAAAAAGGTTTGTGACTCCAAGGATGAATGCATCTATTGAAGTTGTTGGAGCTGGTTGAGTGGCAACTGGAGGTGCTACATATGCTGTGGCTGCAGGTGTTGATGTAGTTGCTCTTGTGTCAGCCATTGGCACTGCAGCAGATCTCTGTCCTCTTGGCACTCTTTAAAGGCATTTGTGGCAGCCTACCCTTTCCTCTCCTCAGCTTCTTCCTGGAGCTGCTCAACTGCTGTCTGCATCTCTGTCACCTTCAAGTCAAGATCATAGAACTTTGTTTCAATGATCCTCTCCACGCTTTCTTGGTTCTGAGTCAGGGTGGCCAATCGCTTCTCAATCCTCAAGGTGGCTTGAATCATATATCCAAGTTGATCTTTCTTTGACTTGAGAAACACCTAAGAAGCCTCTTCATCACTTGGCACCTTTGCTGCTTTCTCAGCCTTTGCTTTCTCCCTCTTCTCTTGAGCCTCTATAGAAGTAGGATCTTCCTCTTCCATGACAACTGTGTTGTCCTCAAAATCGGGCCTCAAGGGAAGATGTTCCTTGTCCAATAAATATGTGCCTATTCCCATCTTGGAGATGATGAGCATTTGGATGTGTGGAGCATACCCACATGACCTTTTATGATTTGCAGCTGTCCTCTTGATTGTCTCAATAACCAGACTCATCACTTTGAACTTTTCGGGCACATTAAACAACTACAACAAGTTAATGGAATGGCCTCTGATCATTGTACGATCTCCTGACTTGGGAAACAAGGTATGCCTCAAGATAGTGTTGATGGTGGTCAGGCCAGACAATAGATAGTACACAGAGCCCATCTTGTGAGTCTCCATGGATTTGTCACGAATCTCCTTATACATGTTAGCCATGGAGTTGTGATCCTTCTTCTTCTTGGCATATACATCTATTTCATCTTCATGCTCTGCAGGGGCATTGACCAGTTTGGCCCATTCAGCAATTGTCGATTGGTACCTAGTACCTTCAAACATCTAGACAATTCTGCCATCAGGATAGAAATGTTTTGTGGAGTAGAATTTCATGATGAGTTCATCATTCCATTTGGTGAGTTTTTGACCCACAAATTTGTCCACTCCACACAGCCTGAAGCTCTCAGCACTCCTGGAAAGTGGTCTTCATTGTCGTTAATATACTTCCAGTCTACCCACTTCATATCATAGACAATTGGCTTCTTATCAAGCAAAATGGTCTCATAGAAGTCCTGCTGCTCCTTGGTGTGAAATCTGTAATCCACAACAGTCCTCCTCCTCACAACATATGGATCATATTCTCTCCATAGTCTGAGACCTGCATCTGTTCTGATCTTCATATTTTCTGCCACTGGATGCTTGTCATCAGGGTCAGGGATTTGGGGCTTTAGCTTCCTAAGCACTTGGGCTTCAGCATCGTCTTCTTCTTCAACTTCAGTTTCAGGCACTAGGGCCTTGTTCTTTTCAGCAGCTGGTATATTTCTTGTGCTCCTCTTTGTTGCAGACTTGGGAGCTGGAGCAGAAGCTTTGGGGGCAGTCTTGGGTTTAGAAGGGGCAGATCCAGACTTGATGGCATCCCCAATTAGCTTTTGAGTTTTGGATGCTGGTGTAGCATCCTCTTCCTCTTCTTCCTCGGCTGGGTCTTCATCATAGAGGATCTCCCAATGACTTTGGCCATAGTTTTCTTGACCCTTTCTTTTCTCTTCTTGCCCTCACCAACAGCCTCTCCATCAGTTGATTTGGAAGTTTCAAGAGTGGAGGATCTGGCCTTTGACATGGGAACTCTCTTTGCAGGTGCCTTCTTATGCACACCAGGCTTGGTGGATGCAGCTGAGCCAAACTCCTTCTTGATAACCTTCTTTTTCTTGGAGTTGACCTCCTCCTCAGCAGCAACACAATCTTCATCTTCTGAGTTAGAATTTCTCTTCCTCCTTGTCCTTGTAGCTGCTTTGGGCAAGTCGCTTGGGGTGCTCCTGCTACCCTCATCATAATTGTTTGAGGGACTAGTGCCCTCACTCAGGTTCACCTGCTCTTCTGACTTATTCTAGCTATCACTCTGATCTGACATTTTGGCAAAGCAAACCGACAACTGACCCCTATGAATAGTTATAGATGACATAGAGTAGATGAGCATCACAAAGTGCAGAGTTTTTGCAAAACAAATGAGTCAAAAACTTAGTTTTAGTTTTCCACAGAAAGCATTTCGCAGCTACCGATTTGTTAAACTCGGTGACACCGAAGCAACTTTTGGAGTCTAAACTAGTGAAGTTGGTCAGACCGAGACAACGTTCGGTGACACCGAGATTTCTAGGGTTTCACAAAGAGTTGAACTCGGTCACACCGATTTGCAAGTTTCGGTCAGACCGAAAAGTGCAAGTGCAATGGCCTAAGCCAAATTGGTGTGACCGATTTCCATAACTCGGTCGGTCCGAGATGAGTTCGGCAGAAACCTAACCCTAAATTTTTGAATCACATCTAATCTAAATGATGTTTTTGTTGGACAGGATGATCTCGTACGTGGCAAGAAACATGGAATTTGCTTTGTGCTAAGAATTGGAGGTAAGAACAGCACAAAGATTCAAACTCATACCCTAGTTTGGTGATGAGCTTGCTACGGCGGCAACGGCAGAGCAGATTTCTATTGACAACGACAGACACCAGCGGCGGGAGGTCGTTGGCGATGAGAGGTTGATCCGAAGACTTGAGACGGCATTGCAGGACACGCGCGGGCGAAAGGGTTTCGGAGAAATTTCCAAATTTTGACCCATCGGTATTTATATCCTGACCCTATCGGTGTGACCGAGTGGAACAAATCGGTGGCACCGAGATGCAGTATCGCAAGCGGTTACTGCAACTCGGTGTGACCGAAAGGTTCTAATCGGTTGCACCGAGACTGAAAACCTACATCAACTTAGTGAACTCGGTCAGACTGAAAAGGATCAATCGGTCAGACCGAAATGCACAAAGAGGTTTTGGAAGTTTAAGTCTATGACGAATCGGTGACTCCGAGTGCTCCTCACACAGAGGGTTCGAATCTGACTTAATCAAACTTTGTGATGTAGCATGAATAGAGTTTGAGACGAGAAAAGCATAGATAGCTAGAGGAAGTTCTTAGGCATTCTTGTCCATCCATTTGGCAAAAGGAAACAAGAGCCAAAGAATCAAAGCAACAAATGGATGTCCTCGAATGAGAAAAATATGCAATCAACATGCTCACACAATAAAATGGCAAATGAAATATGTGACAAAGCATGCACACACACTCTAGCATCTATCAAGCAATGGGCGATGACTAAGTCATCTATATGTGAGTATATTGACTTAGGAGTCAAATGAGAACATTTGATCATAGGTCATACTCATCATTTAAGCACAAGTGGGGTTACCACTTTTACATAAAGCACTATTGTGTTCACATCATTAGAGTTGCTTTGGCTCAATATTTTGAGTAAAGCTCCCCATAGATGTGATATCCCCCCTAAGAGGGATTAACTAACCTTGGGTTTTGTCGATGATGACTTCATGTAGATGTTGAAGATGTGGATGCTCAATGTTGATGTAGATCATTCGGAGCTATCCATTTGAGTGAGTTGCACTTTCAATACCTACACGGGTTAGTCCCACAAGGAACAAACAAGGATATCCATGGACATAGAGTGAAGTTCATATAATATGATGTCCATGAAAGCATTAGGTTACCTTGTCCCTTGTCTTACCAACAAGAGGGTTTGTGACTCCTTGAACTAGTGCAAGATGTGGAAGTTGTTTGCACTTTTCCTCGCCAAGATGATATGAGTGAAGTACGTTGGCGGAGTCACCCTCAAGAACTCTCTAGTTCTTATTCTTCGGGATCCACATCAACTTGATGGGAATCCTTAGAGTTGTAGTCGTACTTGATGAAGTAGAACTTGATGTGGTCTTGGGAACCCACTTGACCAAGGCCTTGGGAGCTTCTTCAAATGCATCAATCCCCTCTTGAAGCTTGTCCTTGCCTTTTTGCTTGTGATCTTGTGGTGGAAGATAATCTTGAGCTTGTGTCCCCTTGAAAGAAATAGGATCATGCTTCTCTTGTTGAGGAACAAACTTCGTCTTGGGG
The DNA here is from genome assembly GCF_018294505.1 of Triticum aestivum. Classification (NCBI taxonomy): domain Eukaryota; kingdom Viridiplantae; phylum Streptophyta; class Magnoliopsida; order Poales; family Poaceae; genus Triticum; species Triticum aestivum. The sequence continues at coordinate 137,750,208 of NC_057794.1, forward strand.
TATTGATCTTCTTCCCACTGAACTCCATTGGCATTGAACTTTCGTTCAAAACCAACACCTTGATTCTTCTGGTGCCTTCCTTGCTTGCGTACAATTTCCTCAAATTTCTTACTTCTAGCAAGGCTCTTGTAAACAACTTTCTCTATAATTCCCTTCAATAAGCTATTTTCTTGCTCAAGTGTAACTTGGCTAAGAGAATCATTAGTGGAATCAAGATAACTACTAGAAGAAACAACATTGGATTTAACATGATTATTGTTACTACTAGATGAAGAATCTTTCTTACTCTTTGTAACACCCTCGATGCGACAATATCTCCCACGTGTCGAGGCACGACTTAGAGGCATAATCGCATTGAAGGCATATGTCGCAAGTTAGGTAATCTTCACAACATCCCATGTAATATAGATAATAAAAGGGGAGATAACATAGTTGGCTTACACTCGCCACGTCAATCAAGTACATAAATAACATTACATCAACCAAACACTCATGGCCCGACTACGGCGCCAAAATAAAAGATAACCCAACAAGCGACACGGTCCCGATCACCCCCAACTGGGCACCACTACTGATCATCAGGAAAGGAAACATAGTAACGTTGAGAGTCTTCGTCGAACTCCCACTTGAGCTCGAGCGCGTCTCCTGGAGCGGAATCATCAGGCCCTGCATCTGGTGTAATAGTAATCTGTGAGCCACAGGGACTCAGCAATCTCGCACCCTCACGATCAAGACTATTTAAGCTTATAGGTATGGCAAGGTAAATATATGTGGAGCTGCAGCAAGCGACTAGCAAATGAGGTGGCTAACTTATTCGCAAAAGAGAGCGAGAAGAGGAGGCAAAGCGCGAGCGAGAAACTAGAGGACAACCTGCGCAAACATTACTCCAACACCGTGTCCACTTCCCGGACTCCGCCGAGAAGAGGCCATCACGGTAACACACTCGGTTGATTCATTTTAATTAAGTTAAGGTTCAAGTTATCTACAACCGGACATTAACAAATTCCCATTTCCCCATAACCGCGGGCACGGCTTTCGAAAGTTCAAAACCCTGCAGGGGAGTCCCAACTTAGCCCATGACAAGCTCTCACGGTCAACGAAGGAATAGACCTCCTCCCAAGACGTTCCAATCAGACTCGGTATCTCGGTTCTTCAAGACACTTCGACAGGTTAAAACAAGACCAGCAACACCGCCCGAATGTGCCGACAAATCCCGATAGGAGCTGCACATATCTCGTTCTCAGGGCACACTCAGGTTGTCTTAGGTACGGGTAGGCCAGCCCAGAGTTGCCCCTGGTGGCCACCGGCAGCTGACAAGTGGACCAACACTCAGAGGAGCACTGGCCCGGGGGGTTTAAAATAAGATGACCCTCGGGCTCCGGAAACCCAAGGGGAAAAGAGGCTAGGTGGGAAATGGTAAAACCAAGGTTGGGCATTGCTGGAAAAGCTTTAATCAAGGCGAACTATCAAGGGGTTCCCATTATAACCCAACCGCGTAAGGAACGCAAAATCCGGGAACATAACACCGATATGACGGAAACTAGGACGGCAAGAGTGGAACAAAACACTAGGTGAGAGGCCGAGTCTTCCACCCTTTACCAAGTATATAGATGCGTTAAGATAACATGGCAATATAATGATATCCCAACAAGTAAATAAATGTTCCAACAAGGAACGGTCTCCAATCTTCACCTGCAACTAGCAATGCTATAAGAGGGGCTGAGCAAAGCGGTAACATAGCCAATCAATGGTTTGCTAGGACATGGTGGGTTAGAGGTTTGACATGGCAATTTGGGAGGCTTGAAAGCAAGTGGTAGGCATCATAGCATTGGCATAGCAAAAGAGCGAGCAAACTAGCATAACAAAGATAGTAGTGATTTCAAGGGTATGATCATCTTGCCTGCACAGTTGTCAGAGTTGACTGGATCCTCGAAAGCAAACTCAATGGGCTCCTCGTTAGCGAACTCGTCTCCCGGCTCTACCCAAACAAGACAAACAAGCAACAAGGACACAAATCAACCACGTGCAACTCAAACAACATGATGCAAAGATGATATGCTATGCGGGATGCGATGCGGGATGCATATGCAAGATGTGACAGGAAATGCAAGAACCTGGCCCCAACTTGGAAATCCAAGTGTGCCACTGAAAAATGAGATGAAATAGCTTGAAAACGATATAAAGAATGCCGGAATTGGAGTTACGGTTTGGAAATGGCAAGCGATTCAAATATGACACCGGTCTGCGATTTACAGCAAGTAGGCATCTAAATGCAATAAGATGAACATGCTACAGCACCCAAACATGACAACAAAATACATGGCAGGGATGCATTCATGATGCTTAACAAAAGTCTAGCACTGAGCTACGGCCAATTCATCCATTAACAGGTTCAAACAAGCATGGCAAAAATGCATATGGCAAATAGATTTCAGACTTAGTGAAATCAACACCTGTTTGGAATATCAGATCAGGTAGCTCTCTTCGGAGCAACAAAACTACATGATACAGGACCTGAACATGGCAAAGTAAAGTATGGCATGGAGCTACTCAAAGAGCTTAACAAAAGTCCCTTAGTGACCTTGAGCCAAAAGGGATCGAAAAATACAATTGCAAGCATGTGAACATAGCAAAACACAATCAGATCATAGACTTAGTGAAAACTGAAGCATGCTGAAAACAGATATCAAGTAGGCATGTTTACGAGCTCGATGCACTCAATACGGAGCAAGTCATGATAAGATAAGCATAGATACATCAAGAATACACAAAATGCAAGCTAGACATGGCAACAACAATAGCATAGCATGCACGGATCAACTACAACATCACCGGCAAAACTGCAAACAAGTTGACAATCTGCCCAGATTCACAAAGTAGCGAAAGTAGAGCTCGATTGACTCAAGCTAGGGTGCTCCATAATTGCAAACAAGACAAGGATGGATAGAGCACTACAAGATTAACAAAACATCCTTACTGATCATCCTCAAAATAGGCACGGATCACTAGGAAACAACATGAACATATGGCCATATGAGATAAACAGCTCAAGGACTTAGTGGAATTGCCAAGTCCCTGAAATCAGAATTACCAAGTGCACCACTTTGCAAGCTTGTGCTAGTCACCACACACATCACAAAAATACATGGGTTGCACCTCTGGAAAGATGGCAAAACCCTTAACAAAACATATGTAGAGCATCAGGGCATATCATGCACACATTAAACATGGCAAAAATGACAAAAGCTAAATGGAGCAGCAGATCTGACAATTATCTCAAGTAGCCCTCTTCTAACAGCATTTCGGGCATAAAGATGAACTCAAATGAAAAGGATGCAATGGAATGAAATGATGTACTCTCTGAGATGAACATTTTGATATGCCATATGCCAAAAACGGAGCTACGAATGCAAATATACGAGGCTATGAACATGAGCACATGGATCTGAAAATTCGGGGACTAAGACGAATTTTTAACCTCCGGATCTAGGGTTTGACCCAGGCACGCAAAACGAGGTTCGTCGCCGGGGCTTCGCCGGAGTTCGTCGCCGGAGTAGGAGGGAGAGGCCGAGAGGGGCCAGGGAGGCACGGCCGGGCGCGGGACCCGAGGGGCGGCGAGGGGCACGGCGGGCG